>NC_055980.1:9204292-9520542 GCF_018492685.1 Alosa sapidissima | reverse complement strand
TCTGCAGCACAAAAGTGCTTGCGGAGGTCAGCAATGAAGAAAAACCTTATTATGTATTTCTTATACCAGTAAATTGTAAGTAGCAGCAGCATTTTTGTGTTAAAGGCTTGCAGTGCGAAGAGGTAAAGATCTCGTTGACAGGCAGTGGGTGCAGATAACAGCTGCAGTAAGCAAGAACACAAGTCATTGATCATCTTTCATAGAAGGTCTGCATCTGCATTCCAAAAGCATGAAGCATGACAGTCTGCATCTATGTTCTGTGAAGATTGAAAGAAGTGATCCATTGCTATGGTAATCCTTCATCTACATTCTGTGAAGAATGAAAGTGACACAATGTTTTGGTCATCCTTCTTATGACAAACATATGAAATTACAGGTCTACGGCCTCAGCAGTAAATCGCAAAATACCTTCTAAGCAAATTCTGGATACAAGCTAGGACTCCATTCCGCACTTGCTCCAGGTGATGTGTTCAAACATGCAGAGCAAAATGAACACAGCATGCAACCAGGAGGGAGACAGGGCTCTCTGACATTCCTGTGACTGCAGGCCTACACCTGCCTGTACACAAAAGGTAATCAATGAACACCAGCTGAGAGCCACCACAAGCCTTCACCTGGCTGGATAGGGAGACGGAATGCCTGCTTCGTCTGAAAGAATACAGGCACAGGAACACTGTGTGCCTACTGCCTGTAGCACTGCATAATGCTCCACCTCCCAACACTGCATTACAGGGCACTGATGCACTCAAGCTAATAAATCGGTGTATGACTGAGAAAGACTCCATTACCTTCTTTACTTTGTCCTTGGGGAACTGGATGAAGCTTTTCCCATTTCTATGCACAGCAAAGAAAATCTGTGCAGAAGAGGCCATATTTCAATTAGAGGGCTTAATCGTATTCACACCCACTTATACACACATAGGCAAGCACTTCTGTATTCAACAGAACTGTTTTAAATATTGTAAATACATAGCAGTTAAAGGACAGTGTATGCTGCAAGTGCAGTAGTGGACACTCACTCACTAAGGCTAGCTTCTTTTATTCTATGCTGATAAAAGAGAGTCACGTTTAGCTATTGCTAGATAACGTTAACATGGCTGAAAACGCAGCGGTAGGTGTGTCATCTTATACCACATGTGCAGCTCTAATTAGTTGCTGAGGTTATTTTTAACAAAATATCATGGGCAATCCTCACTGAATTCACTGAAATTCTTTTCACTCACATGCATGTTGAACGCAACATGGCAGGACATGCAACTCGTCTTTGACACATTTTCAAGCCTCAACAGGGGCTATTTATAGTCGCCCAATGAGAATATCTAGATATGTCACATCTAGTGCTCACGTGTATTCATATTGAGCACACTGACTTTATAGAGTGAATTCATAACAATGTAAGACTATGTTTGAACAATTAACTATGGTGTCGACCATAAAGCCGAGCCACCTCACTAGCTAAGAATTAGCTTGGCTACCTAGCTGGCGAGCTAACTCGGATAGTCTGATTTGAATAGGCTAGCAGATGCAACTTCTGACTAAGCCAAGTCGTAAACGAGCTTCCAAAATGATTTTAACATCCCCATAGAACTTACCCATTTGGACGGTAAATTCTAGAGGTTGTTTCGCATGGCATGTGAAAATGAAACATTCACGGTTACACACCCTCGAAACCACCGAAAATGCCCACCTCACCGGTGTCAAAATAAAGAGCGTGATGCTACTGTCAGTAGGCTACATTAACCGGAAATGGCGTTCTGGTATTTCCTTTCAGAGCAGACACTTCTCTGATGGTATGCAGACTCGCACGACTGAAGCACGACTTTCTTGAGCGGTCTTTAGGAAGCGCATTCTCATCATTTTCATAAGGGCAACACTGCCTTAGACTAAAACAGAATTGGAGGAAAACAAATGAATTTCTCATATCTGTTCTTTCAGTTGTGCAGTGGGCTAGTTCAGTTAAAGTAGAATTATTGCGCCATCTATAGACCATCTGTGTATAGTGTTAATGGGCTGTTTCGGATTTTTCAGGCCTCAGACAAATAACATTTAACATTTAAACCAGTTTATTTAGGCACTTACACAAGCCAGATATAAGAAATGAACACTTTAACATTGTGTAATATGTAAACATGTTACAAGAAATACATTCTTACAGTCTTCACATTGTCCTGTTTCATAGAAATACATTCATGAAAATATTGATGTATTTTCAAATATTTCCCTACAAGTCCGTAGAGTAATATAAAAACAGTTACTCAGCCATAGAAAATGTCATATTACTATGAAATGCAGAATTACAATTCAGCAAAAACAAAACATTTAAACATTCTTAAATTAATCTTGCATATAAAACCTGAGTTAAATCAATTGATCGCGTAAAACAGGCAAATAATGATGACACAAAATCATTTTTCTGTGATGTTTTACATTGTTCATGTTGGTGTAACATGATTATTTCACAGACAAAAATAACACTTAGGCACTAATTTTAAGCTATCAGACACATCAAGAAATAGCATTGCTTCATATTACTACCTCCACTAATGTTTTCAAATGTGTGCTATAATAGCTTTATTATGAAATTAAGTCAATGCACTGAGGGTACATTGGCTGCCTATATGTCTTTTTTTTGACAGCTGTAGAATCCACTTCTGTGTTCTATTTGGTGATGGACTCCCAGGGGCAGATGATTTCTTTCACGGCCCCTCTTGCTGAACCAGGGCTCTCCTCTTCATCTTCAGAGTCTATGGGGTAGATACGGCACTCTGGGGGGATGTCAACTTTGATCTGGAAAAAGCTGGAGACACACAGACATGGTGATGATTTCCCACACTATAAACACGCATATCATGTTCTCCCCAGTGTGTCTTACCATGTTGAATAACTGATTAGTTCATGTCTGTTATGGATTTGCATGATGTTAGAACTTCAAAACACAGGCAAGTGTCTCAAAAGGTGCCATTATGCAGCATTCTGCTCAAAGGTAATCAGGAAGATAAAATGGCACATGACACAAAAATGATTAAAATATGGGCCTGTGGTTGACAATTGTTTACTTTTATGTTGTTTTCTTTAATGTTGTTTACTTTGGTGTTGGTTTTGAAGACATGGGAACTGTTTTGATGACATGATTATGGTGGGATTAACCCAATAAAGGTTGCATGCCCTCTGGGTTACGTGAAGCATGGAAACAGTTGCTGTCACAGTATAGGATATGCACAGTGCGTGCATTCTCCAATTTGGCAATCATTTTACCAATGAAGCACACAATTGTGTGAGATCACAGTAAAACAATGATGTGACTATATTACATCATCTATTGCATGAAACAAAAGCAGTAAAACATGGTGATGTGATAGAGCTCATTGATCCAATTCTTACAGCTATGACCCCACACTTAATACACTAGTAAATAACACAACATTGTAGGTTGTACTGGGCTTGGTCTTTTCATTGACTGAGTTACACCACCTAATGTCCTAGACAGTCTCAGGGAAAGGGGTTACTCACTTGGCCAGTCTGCGGTGTTGTGTGTGAGGCTGTGGCTCAGTGCCCAGAGGCTGCACCCGCCCGCTGCCTGCTGCCACGGAGCATTTGGGCGACAGGCTGGCAAACACAGATGAGGCGTTGCAGCCACGGCGCAGCAGGCGGCTGAGAGACAGCGTCATGCGGGGCCTGGCCACCGGCGTCGGGCTCTCCTCCTCGCCTGCCCCCCCTACCGACGTCTCAATGCTCTCAGCGATGGAGGGAAAGTGTGAGGTGGTCCCGCTGTGCATGTCGAAGCGCCTTTCGGACGCTGGCGTGCTGTCGATAGCTACGCTGATGGGTGACGGGCAGGCAGCGCTGTTGGGGAGGGCAGCGAAGCAAGGGGAGGCGGTGGACTGTGTCTCGCAGAGGCCAGAGTAGACAGCAAGGTGGGGAACAGGGGCAGTGAACCGACACAGCTGGGGGATTAAGAAGGAAAAGACATGCTTCAGTATACAGTGATTCATCAGTTCATTCAGTATATAGGGTTCATCATTGTATTCATTGAAGGAAATAGTTATCACCTCACCCTACCCTATCAGTGTTTCATGAAGTTCTTTATAGCTTCTAATGCTGAGCTCTACCAAGACACCTCTTGCTATTTTTTGTTTTGGAAAATATAAAGATGTTAGGGGGTGATTGTGGGAGAAACTTACCAGATGGCAATGATGAGGACAAGGATAGTAATGAAATTATTCAATAAAAAACAACAGAGTGAGTATGTAATGAAAAACAAAATCCCTGAACAACAGACATGTTAGATATTAATGATTTTATTGCATGGATGGTGACACACCAGGAAAAAGGCATGAGAAGTAATGACAAGACTAAAACACATTGCATGCAAAGCTATGTAGCAGACAAAATGAAGGACTTAAAGACTGAAAATGGGAGGTTGTACAGCACAGCATAGAATCTGGAGAGATTAAGGGCTGTCACTTACCCCATGCAAGCTACACTGTCTGAGATTTAGGCTCACAGACACAGAACTATGCAGTGAGTTGTTACAGTTGTAGTCTTTAGGTCCTGCTGTGGAGCCACTCGTTGGTGCAACACTTGCCTACTGTATGTCACGGTGCAACAATGAGACTACAGTTAGCTACATTTGTACATGAAAGATAGCACAGTCAGTTTTGCATGGGTTTGCAGAGATGTCAATGGAAGGTGTATCTTCAATTGAGATAGTAACAGCCCTGATAGGGTCAAAACATACACTGACCACAGGACCACGGTGACCCGCATGACACATCATCACAGCACAAGAACAAGAACAGCCTTATTCATTAAAGATGAAGGTCCAAAAAGAAAACCTTTTTGATGACAATATAAGTAAACAAACTGAGCCTCTGTGAAATGGAACAAACGCGACCTTCAAGAACAGAGGAAAACACTTAGCAGATTAAGATGGTATGAGCTGCAGACAAAACTGTGAAAGTTCTCAGGCGGTGTGACAGCAACTCCTTTGTGCTTCATTGGAATAACAATCAGTGACGACTAATCATGAAGCTCACAGCTGATCAAATTCGAGTCTGAAATTAAAGCTGTTCCGTGTGGCTGAGACTTACTACACCAAACTATTGCTATTTCAGCCAAACCAAGAGAGACCACAATTTAGCAGTGTTACATCTTAAAATCTCAATTCCTTCTCAAAGGAACGTCTTTATAAATAGCATGTAAAGTGCAAAATGCAAACTCGATCTTTAAAAAGCCTTAGGAACAATTTTTCTCTGAGGACAGCTATCCCTAGGGACGAACTCTGCAGTAACAACTCGCTCTGCCCTACAGCGGCATCGTAAGCCAAACGTAGGGGGGGGGGGGGGGGCTGCGTTTATTTTAGCTCTGCCATTTGCTCTCTCAGTCTGCACTGTGTATACACGCAGCCCGGGCTGGCTGCCTATTTCTTCTGCAACTTGCTCATGACCTGTGTCATGTCCACAGGGCCGCTGGCCGCCAGCTTGGCCTTCTGCTCCTCCTCCAGCTGGCGGACAATGATGGGACTCAGACTCGGGCGGCGCTTCCGAGCGTTCTGCTCCAGCTGGGACGGACTGAGGGAGGACGAGAGAGGGACAGGTTAAAGAAAGAGAGCGAGAGAGAGAGAGAGAAAGAGAAAGAGAGAAAGGGGTGGGGGTGAGAAGAGAGTTGAAGAGAGAGAGAGAGAGAGACAGCAGGATAGGGGTAAAAGACAGAGAGTCAACATCTGACAACATCAGAAGACTGAAGTACAAGAAGAGTGAAGTCTTAGAGACTCCACAGTGGCCTCAAGGCATTTGATGAGGCCCTGTATTCCAACTCACGAGAAATTGTGCGGTCCTGGGTCGATGGCTTTCGTCTGGATGTCCTTGTACACTGGGGATTTGATGTATCGGCCATACTTATCCTTCAAACAGACAGCAAAACTTATAAGATATTAAAATTAAAGACACATAGCTATAAACAACATCCCTGTCCCCTATGTTTGTCTCTTGCTTTATTTTATTTTATTTTATAAAACCTAAGACACAATACACAATTCATAAAACCTAAGACACAATACAAATATACAGCACAAATAGCATGTTAACATAATAATCTATAAACACATATAAATACATATAATCTATAAACATTATATCTCAGTCCACTGATATATACCTCTACTGAGAGTCATATCATTCCAAACCTTAGCACAATGTCTCAACCTGTTTTCTCCATTGGGAGATAGACACTATGTTAGTGAACATGTGAGCACCTTTTTCATCAGCATGTAGATATGTGTTTGAGCGGCGTCCAGCACAAAGCGATGAGGGTGTTTCAGACCCCTCACGGTGACCTCCATGGTCTTCCCGTCAATGTTGATCCAACGAGGCGCACCACGGGCCAGAAATGTCCTGCAGTTGAAACAAGATGAGAATTAAGAGAATCACATACACACACACACACACACACACACAGAGGGGGGGGGGGGGGGGGGGTGAGCTCAGAATAAGGGTTCAGTGATGCAAACAAACATTGGTTCTTCTCTTAAACTTTCATGTGACCCTTGAAATTGCAAATAAGGACACAATAGGTATTGTAAGTACTTTTCCAGGGGAAAAACCCATTTAAACTGTAAAAAGAAACTGTGCAAACATGAGGACTTCAGTGCAGATGGAATATTAAACAAGGCATGAATGGAAGCACTTACTACATTACCCACAATTATGGCTTCATTTGTGGACTACAAACAAGTGTGTCTAGCTGCATAATTAAGGGACTGCTATTGTCAGGCTTACTTGTAGATCTGCTGGGCTTTTTCATGGATTGTTGCAGCTGTGCCCCACTTCACATCCTCACAGGCCTCCCAGAAAGCCAGGTTCTCACCTTGTCACGCCAGATAAACAACATTCATTGACACATACACGGCAGCAACAATAAAAGTGGATCCTCTTATTGATGTGGATTGGCATTGCTTGGTCATTTTTTAGCATGTGCATGATGTTTGTGTGTCCCACACACCACGTTTCGACATAGGTTTTGTCTTGTATCTATTGGTCCCTTGACCTAATAGTGAATAAACGAATGAACTGAGGGCATAGGCAGGCAGATTAATCTTACATAAAATTAATTATGCATTTGTTTATTGTCTTTTCAGGGGCCACATTAGGGGACAGTCTTTATATTATAGACCCTTTCATCAATAAAAACAAAAACAATGCTTGAACGTTCTATTTGGGCCCCAATCTACTTCCTCTACATTAAGATAACATATGGAATGTTAAAAAGGAAGTCTTGTGGGGCCAACTATGATGCTGATAATGGAACTCTCTTGAAAGGGTCCATACACAATATCAAGTGCTCCAGCATTTTAAATGTAATCCTGATCTGCCATGAAAATCAAACGTCCAATGGTTCTCAGTGACTGTAAGCATGTGAAATACAGAGTTGATTACACAACTGAACTTGTGATGAGGAGTTGTGATGCACTTTCCAGTACTTACTGCTGAATTCCTTCTTCAAGAAGAGGCGGAAACCATCCCGACCTAGAGGATCACTAAGCAGCTCTCCAAAGCTGAAGGTCCAACGCTCCACTCTCATTCTAGTGGGGTGGTCCACACTTACAGTGTACAACACACACACACACACACACACACACACACACACACACACACACACACACACACACACACACACACACACACAATCATATATTTACTGCTTTACACCACAGCATTCATATACATGTTTATCCAACATTTTATCTCTATAAATTAACTAAGCATTAACTAAACACATTCACCAAAAATTATCCCCAAGAGGACAGTAAATACTTGAACTATTGAAATACTCCTCCTAATAATCCCTATAAGTTCATGAGTCATAGGTTCCAGGAAATATCTCTGCAATGGGAGGGCAGACTATAAATGCATGTACATTCCTTCATGCATCGAAGTCTGCAATGATCAACAGAAGTTGTGAGTACAGTTATATAGTGTGTTCATGTGCTCTGTCTTAAAGGTGCAGTCAGTGACTGTACGAAATGTCAAACTTTTTACAACCGCTAGCTGCCCATTCCTTGTTTGTAATGTAAAAAATCACCCTAGGCTCTGAAAACTGGGAACAAACAAAGTGGGGGCAGCCTGTCCCCCAAACAAAAACGGATCTTCTCTGGGAATACTGAAGGTAGGGGTTCACTACCTCTATGGCATGTTTCGTTTGGTCTGGTTAAAATATAATGTATGTTGTTTTGGACAAAAGCATCTGCTAATAAATTTAAACACAAACAAACGCAACTTCCTGCATAATTGCTGACTATACCTTTAACATATTCAACTTACTAAGGCATGTTGATATCCCAGTAGGTGGCATCATCAGTTAACCATGGGTTGCTGGGAAGAACTGGGGCGAAAAAGGGGTCGTGCGACTTGAAGGTCGTCATATATTTGACAATGCTGTAGAATGGAAGGATTTCTCAGGCTAAGATAATGACATTTTCAGGCGAACATCATGTATTGAATCTCCAACATGGATTAATTAACTACTTATTGGAAATGTCTGTTTTCAGTTAGACGTGAAGTGAATTATGTAGATATAACAAACATACGCTCCAAGAGACACAGATGACTTCACCCTTGGTCTCATGATGCACTGCTCAGTAAAAATAATCTACAGAGAAAAAAAAACAGGATCTATATTTGGGCAAAGTTATATCACACGAAAGGTTCCAATGAGAATGTTAATGTAACTGTCCCATTGAGTTATGATGGGCATATTGGGCGACTCATCATTCAACAACGACTTACAATTCTTCTGAAGAAGTCTGGAGTCTTTGTCTGAAAAAATGGTGCAGAGCAATAATCAATATCTGGCTGAACCACAAGAGTACACAAATGGGTTTTCAATCTGTATAGTGTTCAGACAATGTGGAATAACGGAGACACATGAATTGGCCAGATTCAGCGATTCATGCCCTAGACTATATTTGTTGTGTGCTTTGATATAATTTTTGATACAGTCATTTTTCACTGAATTAGGACAGGACTGATGGGCAAGAGAGTTCATTTGTATGTGTGTGATTTCAGAGGAAAATATGAATATGAGTAAGATTTGTCTTCTGTGGATAAGCACATAAAAGTCGAGGAACAACATCTGCAAGACAAAAAAAGACAAAAAAGACAGAGACCGAAGTGTTAAAATCAGTAAATCACTACAGCACATGATCAGTACATCACCCTCAACTGGAAACATATAAACGCATTTAATCATATTTCTTTAAGTGACTGCATCTATTGTATGTAATACAGTCAATGGGATATGTGAGAATAATGTTACTTAATAGAAACTAATAGAATAGAAATAGAAACTACTACTCTGGAAATAAACAACAATGCTTAAAACTATCATTATATAATACATTTTACCTTAAGATAAACCTTTTTGCACACCCAGATGTGTCTAATGACCTGGATAATTAAGGCCCACATCCAATGACAGTGGGGCCGCTGATAGACAAAGATGTCAGAATATTATCACACATTATTAAACATGGGCCTCTAGACTAAAGCTGTTTTATCATAGTTCGTTTTAAGGTTTCATACAGCAGTGGAATGGAAGTTTGGAGTGAGCTGCCATGTTCACCTAATGAAAGATAATGCCAATCCTATTAGGCGAGGATCACATCAGCCAGCGGCAAGTGGAAGCGGCAAACGTAACGCAACGCTCAGACCATAATAAGTTTTATCTCGTTCCTAAGCAACACAAACGGTTTGTCAATTGAATACACTCGCATTGCGATTTGAAAGTTGAACCAAGTTCAACGCTCAGCTTCCCCACCTTAAAGAAATTTACAGATGTAAAACCCAACCAACACAACATTTATTTTCTATTAGAATTGCTCTGATTATCTCTAAGTTTTGTCATTGACTTGTGTTGATTCCTGTGTTGCTTACTTGTACATATAAACATTTCTGACCTTCCATAAAGGTCTCCCTCCTGTGGTGCATAGATCCACAGGATCATGTGACTTTATGGTGCAACAAGAGAAATAGGAACTGACTGAGCAGCAAACCTCAATACACGAGGCTTCTAGTCTTGGTACACACATGCAGCTGACTCAATTACTGACTTAATTCAAAGATCTTTATATTTTCTTCTTGTGACATATAAAATTTAGGTCACCTACATTGCATTCAGATTTGTCAAGCATATCCATAAGCCTTAATTTTGTGCTTTTAACCTACTTCAAACCAGAATCTTGATTTATGAATGATATAGTCACAACCAACATCCCAGCAATGCCTGGAGATAGCAAATACTTTAGGAAGATTTTTCAAAGTTGTTGAACACTATAATTACTTACATTATACCAACACTTCTCAACACACAAGCCTACACATCTGAGAATTTGCATATAAAATATCTCCACTTTCATCTGAGCGGAGCAAAGTGGAGTCTCTTAAAATCCTGTATGTATGTTTATTGCCTCCCCAAGTTTCAAAACTCCCCCTGAAGATCTTGCTATCATGAGATCTAGTAAGCATGAGATCTTGTTAGCATGAGATCTAGTAAGCATGTCTTGTCCTTATTACTGACCTTTTACCTCCTTTTGGTTGGGGTCAACAAGACGTAGTAATCCAAGGTCCATGGCACTGACTGTCCCTGGCTGTAGAACGACACTGTGTTAATTTCAAGAATGACCATTTAAAAAACAGAGCGCACAAGAAAGTTGTGTGTGCAAACCAGAAACTTAGTTTCTTTTGTGCAACAAAAACGATCTAGAGCTCACCACAAACTTTTAGGTGTGCATGTGAAGCTTTCTAATGCACTCAAGAAACATTTCTTCTCCCTTATTGGCTCCGTAATTTTTTTTTATTCTCAGACCTAGAACTTGTATTGAACTTCATCATGCTGTGGTATGATGCAGGTGCTCATCCATGGATCTCATTCATGCACCTTATAGCTCAGGACTTCCATTAATAGCCAATGTCTCAAGATCAAGATCAAGAACATGTCACTGTCGCTTTAATGGTATTCAAGAAGCCGTGGCTGCTTAGTCCACTCCCGAATAATGCATACTGAAATACTAATCAGACACGTACTGTGAACTGGTAAATATGTATGGGTTAACAGAACTTGTGTTGCACCGAAAAACATGGGCTTCTTCCGTTTGCAAAATGATCAGGGAACTGCAGATCAGACCAGATTTAGTGGGTGCATTCACAATGCACTGCAAAGTGTGAATTTAAACAGTTTTCAGTTGGATGACTTCTGACTCATTGCTTAATCAAGTGCAGTTAACAGAAACGCTGTTTCCTGTTGACTGTGACTTACTGGTGGTCGATGTACGACCCAGTAGGCTCTCTCCTGGCAGTCAAACACCACCCGATCTGGCTTCTTCCTCTCTTTCCCTGCCCTGTGCATGGACACACACAGACACACACACACACACACACACACACACACACACACACACACACACACACACACACACACGGAACATGATTAGCATCAACATGATAATCATCATGCAATATTACACACATCATCACACATAGAGCACCTCAAACTATAAGTAATTCAAAGGCTGTAGAGGGGACATGACATTTTCTGTAAAAGCTGACACATGGATATCAAAGGCATACATGAATATGACTGCACCATTTATGATGATATCCACTTCACAGATTATATTGGGGCACATTTATATAGCATAATGCAGTAAAAAGCATATGGATATGACCGAATAGAATATGAAATGTGGTAATAACAGTGTTTTGTATGGTTATCTGTGTAGATAAAGAAACTGAAATTCCAACACACTAACCTGTACTGTTCTTTGGCCTGCATTACAATGAAATCCCACTTGTGGTTCAGCCATTTGTGGAGGTTATTATATTGCTCCTGCAGGACAAAACATAAAAGTTTGAATTGCACGGTCCAGTGGAGGCATCTTTATCGCAGTGGATTAAAGGAGGACTTTGTATAAAAATGTAGAGAGAAAATGATTAAATGTTTCTGCCCAAAGTCTTAGTGTCAAACTGAAACAAAAATAGGTCCATTAATCACAACCCTACCTGTTCATACAGATCAAGAACTCCTTTCTTCCGGATATTTCTTTTTGCCAAGTAGATTGCTGAAACATGTAATAATAAAAGTAAGTACAACCAGGCTATGCCAAAAGAATGTCATGAATGACTATGAAGCATGTTTTAAAAAGGTTATTTACAGGACTACCTATATGTTTCAAAGTGAGAAATGATTTGTGTCGTGGGAGGGATTCTTACCGTAGTCTGTGTCCTCAACAGGCCACTGCTGGACAGGCCAGAAATATGGAGTCTAAGAGGAAGAGAGACCAATCAAATACTCAAATGATCATTACTTTGATACACCATTAAAGGAAAAATTTAATCAAACCAAAATTTCGGTGTCCACCACTCTAGTTCATCCAAAACAAACCAGAAAAGGGACTCAAAGTGCTAAATACCGGAATTTTCCTTTAAGACCAATCACATACTCAAATGATCATCATTTTGATACACCATTACCTGCACAAACAGTGTGTAGTATATCTCTGATAACACAAAATTACATCCAATGGAGATGTGCAGCAGCATATTTCAATATGAAAATGTACCTTAAAATGACACTATTCACCTCAACATATATTGCACAATAATTCATATTTTGATACAATATGTCGGTGGCAGTTTAGAGGACAAAATGTAAGTGGAGGTTTAGAAGCAGCAGAAAACACAGCAAACATTTTCCAATGAAAGTATCAGTAGCCAGAGTGTTTTCAGATGGCAAGGCAGTTTATTTGTGCATTTTGTTGACTTCACTGCACACGTGAAAGCTAGGAAGTACTCATAGGAAAATGAGTGTGTGTGTGTGTGTGTGTGTGTGTGTGTGTGTGTGTGTGTGTGTGTGTGTGTGTGTGTGTGTGCATGTGTATGTGTCTAAAAATGGCACCTGAAATCGGTAGAGAGAGGCATCTGGTTTGAGAACAAGTCGTTTGTGGTCCCGTAGAGGGTAGATGAAGCCAAAGGCCACCATCATGGTGCCAATGGCGCAAGCCTCTAGAGAAGAAGATCCAAAACACATCCATTTATCAGCCAGACTTTTGCTCTATCCATCTCATAGAATGCATGGAGGAAAAGCCTTTCTTGTCTGCAGATTCAACTTACCAGGGATCTCTACATTAAAGCGTTTGGCGATCCATGCGGCAACGTCTTCGCCTGCATGAAAAAGAAGGAGAATGCTGTTTAATGGAGGCAAATGAGGCACTGATACAGCATGCCAATCAACATGAATGTCACAGCATAATCATCAGTCCACCCCAGGTGCACATAGAGCGAGAGAGAGAGAGAGAGAGAGAGAGAGAGAGAGAGAGAGAGAGTGTGTGTGTGTGTGTGTGTGTGTGTGTGTGTGTGTATGTGTGTGTGTGTGTGTGTGTTTATGTGTCTGTGTGTCTGTGTGTGTGTGTGTGTGTGTGTGTGTGTGTGACAGTGTGTGTGTAGCAGAAAGCTGATCACCCACTGATTTGAGAGCTGATTGGCAGAGTACTTATAGAATTCAAGGAGACAAAAAGATGATTATAAATACATATGGAGGATGAAGAGACGTTGGAGAAAGAAGAGACAAACTACACATTGTAGGTTGTGTCATAGACTTGCACTGAAGGATTTTCACAGAACCTTCCTAGCAAAGTTCTAGCCCTGTGAAAATAATGTGTTGGACGTTGAACTACAGCGCTCTGCATGCTCAAGTTACGCTTAAGAATGAACAAAAATAAGGAAGTTGTTCCAAATAAAATACCTCAAATACATATGCATAGTATTTATTTTCCAGTTCTGATTTACTTCTTGACACAAATCTGAATTGCATTGTACTGGTAACTTTGAACAGTTTTATTCAAATTAAGAAATATTTTGATTCAGAAATATTTTGATTCAGAAATATTCCTCCTATTGAAATTTGTATGTTTTTAACAATATCTATATGTGTTCTATTGCTGAGACTGGTGACCATTTAAAGTGGCTTATAATGAAAGTGATGTATGCCCTGTGGCAGATTATTGCTGTACAGAGAAGACCTGGCTGCAGCTGCTTATTATAGAAAATAGAGCGTCAGATTATCTCCAAGCTGTTCCATGCAAATCTTAGTTCAGTATCAAGCCGTCTCCCTCCAAAGAAAGCAATTGATTAGATCTTCTGTCAAGGAGTTGATACCATATACCAATGGTAGGGAGCATTACTTTTGATATTACTTTCATTATCAGGTAAACATGCTAGCTTTTGGAATGTTTTCCATAGTAAAGATACAGTGGATCCATTAAATACTATGTATATTCACAAAATCTAATTTTATTTTACTACCTTCCAAAGAATTTGATTCATCTTTTTTGTACAAGGGTGCAGGTTGCTCCCTACAAATGCAACCATACATATGTTCAAATCCATTATCATTCATGGCTGTTTATCTCTCAGTGACACCTGTACGAAAGCATCAATGAAAACGACTGAGAGACCTTTCAGCCACCCTACTGCAATAAAAACCAATTAGCTAAAGAACTGTGCTTATTCTCAGGGGGTCCGTGTCTTTGGGGATCAGTCTTAATTGGGGCCAAATGGCTGGGACTCGATGTGAATGACACAGGGAGGGAGTCATCACTGAAAAGGGTGGGCGGTGAACGTTGACCCGTTAAACTCTCATCTCCTCCAACTTCAAATAAATCCGTCATTAAAATGAAATGAACGCAATTGCACGCAACTTCAAACGCTGGCCCAGCATCAGTGCAGATACACACAACTCATGCATGGGGCAAAGTAAACAGTCAACATGCGGCTTCCCATCCTGATTTGCACAACTGAGAGGCACAATGTTTTCAACTCACTGAGTGTTCTAGTTTACTACCCTCAGTACTGCCAAATAATATATAATAATAAGGCACAAATTATGGCGTAATAAGGGACCAAGTCAAGAACACTTCAATAAAACAGTCTTAAGATAATGAAAATTACCAGTAATTTATGGAAACTAAATTGAACAGCCTCTCTGCCAGAAAGCACTTACTAATACACCGTGCACTGAAGCTACAGTGAGCATTTCTACAAGTCCCATCATAAATAACAGCAGCAGTGGCCAGCCCCCTGAACGTAAATAATGTCACCAGGAGCCAGAGAGAAAACAGAAGAACAACACCCACAGAACCTAACAAGAGGAATCTCTCCCCACATTTGTATGGAGCTCCAAGGGTCTGAATCACGACGCAAACATTTCCAGCTGTGGTTAACTGTTAGTGAAGCCATGCTCACCAGTATTACAAATAACTTCATGTTCAGGAAGAATCAGAATGTATAGATGATATATCTTTATTATGCAGCTCTTTGAGTGCTAAGAATTCAGGCTAGCAGACTGAATCTATCTTTCACCACAAAGATGAATTTCATGGCGAATCTCCTACAGGGTATACTTCCAATCCTATCTCCAATCCTGTGTGGTCTCAGATAAACAGAAATAATTGAATACAAATTGGCTACACAATAGACAACACGAGTGTTTGGTTTGGTTAGACTATTCTAGCAACGCTGCTACCAATAAATTATCATCACACAGAGAACACACCATATATACATGGATGTTATTGTGTTCTTTAAAATAAGCAAGAAACAATGTGATTGAAAAGGACTCTATCTAAAAAAGACCTCTGATGTAGGCCTATGCTTCATCAGCCCTAATGTCACAAGTGCATGCACATGTACATGCACTCACAAAGACATACAGACACACACCACCTCCTCCTTACAACCACACACACACACACACACAAACACACACACACACACACACACACACACACACACACACACACACACACACACACACACACACACACACACCACCTCCTCCTTACAACCACACACACAAACACCCACACCCACACATACACACACACACACACACACACACACACACACACACACACACACACACACACACACACACACACATAGACACACACACACACACACACACACACACACACACACACACACACACACACACCACCTCCTCCCCACAACCGAACAGCCAGGAGGAGGGAGTCATTGCAAGCACCCGCACAAAGCGTTGTCATGGCAATGAATTCTTCAGTACTAGACCTACATAAGAGGACTTAAGATCCATGAACCTGCCTCATGGAGCCATCGCAGAGTAATCTCACCATCACCACTCCCCACTGCAGCTTGGCTGAGAGCTATGGAAGTGATACTCATGGAAGATATGCAGAGGGACCATTCTTGACATTGTGTAGCCGTTTTTGCAACGTTCAGTTGAATTTCTGCCATATGTGACATCTGTTTTATTTTGGTGTCCCTTGCGATGTTATTATTCTATTTTTGTCATTTTGGCTACAATTATCAGAAATGTTAAATTGACATTCAACAGAACCAGGGTCTCCTTACCCGTGAGAGCATGAGGTATTGTGGTGATGACAAGCCTTTGAGTCTGAGACTTCACTCCTGATGTTGGGTCCTGCATTTCCAACATCAGGGCTTCCACCTGCCATTACAGAAGAAAACAATACAGTACACAGCATTAACTTGATTGAAGGTTGTTGATATTTTAACAGCCAATCAAATTACAACTCTCCCTTCCATGCTCCTAAAGCAAAGTGTTAATTGTCTGTGAAAATGTATGACGTTGACGTGTAATATTGTTATTACATTTTGTTTCATTTGCTTTCATTTGTTTCATTCATCTGGGCCTATCATATGATGCCATTATTGCAAGATGACACACATTAACTTTCCCTACAACTCAATTTAAATAATGAGATGCTTTCTTATGATTCTTCTTATGATTATGATTCTTCCTGTTACCCGTAATAGGAAGAATCATAATCATAATAAGAAATCATAAGAAGGAAGGAAGAATCATAACTTTTATTCTCATAAACCTCAATCTACCTTGATTCTTCTTTATTGTTTTTGCACACTATCTGTGAATACAGGTTTCTCTAATATTTTTTTACGCTGTGTTTCCTAACATCACCTGGACCCACAATACTGTCCTGCTCTGCTCTGCTTTCATACAGTGGGCATCCAACCATTGTCCATGGGCACCTCTCCTGGGAGGACCGTCAGGGAGAGTGACACAGGGTTGAGACGAGCAAAAAGCCATCACTCAGCAGAGTGGTTTATAGCCCAGCCTCTCTCCCATGCTGTTTCATGCTTTGCTGTGCTCTGTGCCTCAGCCCTTTCAACCATCCCTGCCAAATTGATTTATGACTCCCTTTGGACTGTTTGAAGTGGCGCTCCTTGCCTCTACCAGTGTCTCTGGCTTTTGAAGGCTGTTTGGAGAACCTGCCACCTGTAGCCCAGCTCTGGATCAGAGCGAGCTCTTCTGACGCCAGACCTTTTCGGTCATCACAGAGACAGCTCTGCCCTGTCGGAGGGAGAGAAGAGCCAACGAGAGGCTGTCCGGTGCTGAAAGGTCACCTAGCGCCACGCAGAGCTCTACAACAGGGAGGACATGAGGGGAGTGATTTAATTGGGCCAAAGAGGCTCACGTTAAAGCTGAGATAATACCTCCCAGCTCATTGTGTCCGACCTTATCCCTGAGTTAGCGTCTATGGCAACATAGGACCAAAACAGATTGTGGCCAGAAAAGTGGTGTCCTTGCTGGTTCAATTAATACTTACATAGCAGCATATTTACACCTCATCAAATATGGAAATATAGATGAATGTCACACTGTGACATTATAGACAAATATAGATGAATGTCAAACTGTGTTCAAGACATGTAATAAGAAGGGATATGTTATCTTCAGAGGTGGCTAGAAGTAGTAGTCCAGTAGGCCTATGTGGTCTTGAGTCTTGATCCACTTGATTGACCATTATAAATTCACAGATTCAGAGAATAGAACACGTGTTTTGTTTTTCAAAACATTATGCAAGAGAATGTTATGCTAAAGATCAGGAAGAAAACTCTCCAGTATCCAGGCATCCCTAACAGTGTGAGGACCAGGTTAAAGGGTTGGCTTTTAAAACCACAATAAAGGCTTTTTAAACTCATCCTTCCTCGTCCTCACCCTGTTTGGAATGCCTGGATTGTTTTTGTTTTCTGATCATGGAATTATTCTTTCCCCTTTACCCAGCACACTTTGGGTATACCTTCACAGAGCTACCAGCCTTATCATATGTTCCAAAGTAGTCTAAGCTCCTTTGAGGGAGCGCTACGTATGGTTTGGAATAAATTGCACCGTTCCGTGTACTAATCTCCACGCAGTGGAAAATCGTGCTTAGAAGTATAAAGTTGCTCAGTAACTGTCTGTAGCCTTCTAATGAATACGCAATAGTAAACATATGACAATATCAAGCAATTCCACAAATATTAAGCAACACAAAACAAATCATGATCCATGTGATTAAGTATGCACGTCTACCATTTATGTCTACGTCGGTGTGTTGATAATAAGCATTAGCAGATGGAAAATGTGTCACCCACCTTCTTCAGGCATGCCACCCGTGGTCGATGCCGCTGTCCATGATCGTGGACATTTTTGATTGTCATTTTGCTCCCACACGATTGCCTGTTTGCTAATTGAATTCAATGTGTGTAATTGTAAAAGAAATCCGCAAGAAACCGCAAGGACTCAGGTAGGTCCCAGACGCCTGATACGCAATTACCGTTAGGCATTGACAAACATGCCATGGATAGTCATCACCGCCAATCGCATCTCTCCGTCGGTGAACCTGTCTCAACAACCTGAAAGGGGCTCAGAGATGCTTACACAATAACGCTGTGATTTCGACAGATGGCAATGTTGAGTTGTCTGAGGATATTCTTAGGGACGTTCCACAAGAAGGATAAAACTGTGAAAGCCTATAGTCTGCCAATTTCTAATGAAAATCGCTCATATAGAAAAATGAATGACACAATAACCAATAAGCAAAGACTCATTGACCGTCCAATTCTAAAATATTTCCCAGTTCCCACTGTTGAGAAATATCCACACACAATGATATTACCACCATATTTCAAAATTGTGATGGTGCTTTTTGAGTCTTTGTCAGTGTTATAGATTTACATCAGATGTAGAGCTTTGAGGACTGGCTCTCTTTCAATATCATGTGATCATAGACCTTTCCCTATAGTTTACAACAAGCAACAACTAGGAACATCTATAAAGTGGATCTTTTAAAAACAATAATTCGCTTATTTTGATACCCTCCAGTGTGTAGGCCTACAGTTTTATGGATAGCTCTTATATGGCATCCTACACCAGCACAAGTTCCAGTCACTGAACTCTGTAGATTTTTTTGGGGTAAAGGCTGAGCTGTGGTGGCTTCTCTAGCTAATTAATATCTTCCTCTAATGCTGGGTTTAGGGGTCAACCTCCTCAAGTATGTCGGTGATGCAACTTCCATTTTCTTTGTGTGGGTCCAGCGCAGCAGGATTGGACATAACGAATCACTTGGAATATATTATGTATATTCCATACAATAATTTAAATGAGTATAGTAAACATATTTGAATAAGTATAGTCCTTATTTCTTCAGTTATTTCACAACTGACAGATTTCCCTTGGACAGAGTGATGTCCAGAAAGTGTTTTTTTTTCTTTTCATTATTAATTGGTAGCATCAAATTATAATCAGTTATAATCAAATAAGTGGCACTTTCATACTTTTATTTGTGAATAATGCGCCATCTGGAGTGTCAGCTTTGAATTGATTTATTTTTATATAGGGACATTTTTATAGTAATACTTCTTACATATATAATTCCTATTATTTGCCCACTGAGATATTTTTCTTTTTCAGTTTGCCAAAGGTATTCCCAGGCTCCATTCCGACTGCTCACTGGGTGGCTTCACAAATTACATCAGACCACTGCAGGGTGCAACGTCTTGAGCCTACTCCTAAGCTGTGATTGTAACCTGTGCATATCTTAGGCTATTTTTATAGATAGTTCACCCATTTGTTGTCCTTTGTTAGCATTGAAATTGACACTGATACCAGTAGGGGCAACCTTCAGTTCCAGCAACGTTTTGACCTTTGACATATTCAAAAGGCTTCCTCAAAGTCACTAATCAGTGGGCCAGCTAACAACAGAGCACACCAACAGCAGTGAATATTCTGAACGTCCAGGAAGTCATAATTTCATTGATGCCATTGATGGTGTAGCTCAACCTATTTTTTTACAGCCTATCTATACATTAACCAAACATGTTGACCAACATACTGCACAGTCTATATGACAGGCACACAGATGGCGAAGTTAATGCGTCCTTGAGAATAAAATGTGTAGTAATATTAAATCGATTAATGCTTTATAGTTCGGTAAATCGACTATAGTTGACTTTCAGTTTCTCACAGTTTCCGCCCCACGGTCACATTCGGGAACGCGCAGACCAACCCTCCCCTGTGTATCCATGAAGTTGTTACAAAGATGGCGGATTTCCTGCCGTCCCGGTCTTCGTTAGTTTGTTTCACTAATTGTCTTTTAAATAGCAACGAAGCCGAACAACTAAGAAAATCAAAGGAGATCGATAAATTTATATCACGCGAGAAGACCTATGTGAAGAGATTGGTGAAGATACTATTACTGGGTGCGGGTGAAAGTGGCAAGTCAACTTTCCTCAAGCAAATGCGCATAATTCATGGGCAGGACTTCGATCAGCAGGCCAGAGAGGAGTTCCGGGCTACGATTTACAGTAATGTTATCAAAGGTAGAAAGCACTGAAATGCTTACTTTGGATGGTACTGAAATGCATTTGGTCCTTTGTCTTGTTTACGCCGCCACTGATAGTAGCCTAAATGTAGCCGTTCAGGTCGGCAGTTTGACGAGGCTGTAGTTACAGGCTCGCTAATGCCACTCCACATGTTTTCACGAGTGGGTTGTTAAAAGACATTAATTTTTTTTAAAAAAATTAAAGTTACAAATGTAGTTACTTAACATTCTAAACAAGGACCAGAGGCGAAGGCACCCAATTTCTACGAGAAACGCCCATGGTATTTTGGCAACATGCTGCCATCATTTCGTCCATTGGGTTATCTGATAACAAAGAAGAGGTTGCTGGTTTTCACTGTTTTTGTATAGTGTTCAGTGATTTCAGATTTCAGACATAGAAGTCTCATGCGACAACATAGAAGTTACTGAGTTGTTTATTTCTGAAAACCTTCTCTCTCGTCTCTCAGCTCCTTACAAACACTTGTGTTCCTAAATACGCTCTATCCAGCTCATGTTGTGTAAACCAGGTTTGAGATGATGTCCTATATAGGAAATCTTGTGAGTTGAAAGTCAGCGATTAACTTACGATATGTCACTGCTTCTGACCTTTGATTTTCGCATACCTACATGACAAAATGACAGTCTGTCCTGGCCACAGTTACTATCACTTCTGATCTTTAGAGGCCTACAGCGTTTCAGTCCCTTGAACAAAACAACATTGATCTCTAGTAGACTGGAAAGTGCTTTCTTCTGTATTTTATTAAACGTTATCATAGAACTGACATTAGACTTAGAATTGCAGTAGCAATGTTGGTGGAAATAAGGAAAAGACAAGTACAAATAGTGACATATCCTGGGTGGGACTTGTTCAACAGTGACCTAGAAGGCCCTGCCTAACATGCACAAAGACTTTGCTCTCGTTTAATCTATTACATTATTACCTCCCCCGTAACGTATATGCTGGACACGCACTGCTCTGTTTGTACTTGCAGCTATCCTCATCAGATGATACCCAGGCAGGAAGTGTAGCTCATTACCATTCGTATCTATTGCCTTTCCTCTCCTTTCATGTGGTGAAATGTGCTGCTTGCTCACATGTGCTTCAGCATACTGGATAAAAGTGTTTTTTTTTGTGTGTCTGTGTCCAACCACAGGGGTGCGCGTGTTAGTGGACGCCCGAGAAAAGCTACACATCCCCTGGGGAGACCCTGACAACCAGATGCACGGTGAGACCATGATGGGCTTCAACACACGGTCAGACATGATGATCCAAGGATTGGTGGAGACCAAGGTGTTCAACCACTATCTGCCCTCCATACGCGCACTGTGGAACGACAGTGGAATCCAGAACGCTTTCGATCGGAGGCGGGAGTTCCAACTGGTGAGGACTGATGGAAACGCTCTCCACTTCAGTGTGTTAACATTCACAAACCTTCTGAGGGAGGCCAAGGAAGAAAGCTTCTATATGCCCCTCTAAGTTCTACTGACTCTCCAAAAGAGAAATGATTTAATAAATTACATGTAGTTATAGATGAATTGTGTAGCTGTTTTGGAGAAGTGCTAGCAGCAGTTTACCATACTTTCATTTTCAGTCACACTGGTTTTTCAAACTTACTTTTTGTGTCTACATTGTTTGCAAGTTTGCAACTGCAAGTTGTTCAGCACACTGGGTAAGACATATGTGCAACAACAAAACAAATAGGTTCTGTAAATATCACAATGTGAGGTGAGCACTGTGGCCATTATACAACTCATATGGGCAGTAGCTAAGGGCATTGTTCTCAAATAATGGACAATGCGCCAGACCTGATGTCCTAATGAAGTCTTATTTCTTCACTACAAGACCAGTCATTGTTAAAAAATGGTTTATGGATGCCATTAGAATTACGCTAAACCCTCATTTGTATTGACTGACTAGATCATGTCATTTTAATGTGGACAGGACTGTGTGATTGTTTGTTTAATGTCTCAGCAGTTTCAGCTCTAGTAGTCTACTGCCCCTTCGTGCATGGTGGAAAATGAGCCCTGGCAAGTCAGGTTTTTCAGCACGTTCCTTCGGCTCCGTTTTGTTCTGTGATAATCGCACTCTGGCGAGGAGGAGCCGCCATATCCTGTCCCTTTTCTTTGTCATTTCGCTAGTCTCTCTCTGGCTGTGTCTGTCTGTCTTTCTCTCTCTGTGTGCACTTGTTTCAGTTTCAGTTTGTCTTCAGTTTTCTGTGCTGTTCCGAGAGTTGTGCTGCGTGCTCGTCTGAACACCGGGTCCGCATTTCCCCTTTAGATTTAGTGAGATTACTGGGACGTGCTGGTTGTGTGAGTGGCGCAGGAATGTTGATCTGTGGTTAAACGGCTTGTCGTTGTTTAGTCCTCTCTCCTTCTGTGTGCTGAGGGTCAGAGAGAGAGAGAGAGAGCGAGAGAGAGAGAGGGCAAAACAGCTGCACTGCACTGAGATGCCGTACATTTTCAACTCCAGCAACTAAGCAGCAGATTTGTTAAATCTTTGGCAGAAAGATTTTGTGTGTCCTGCAGCTAACAAAGTGGCATTGCATGGCATTGATTTCCCTCAAGATTAAACATGTTGCCTGTGGCCAGGGCCCTTTTTAAAAAAAAAAAAATTAAAAAAAAAATCTACCACACAAAACCTACAGTAGAACCTTTGTAGAAGTATTGTGGCTAACAAAGAACATTATGAAGTCCCAGACCAGTGTTTATTGTGTCCAGTTGAAGTTGGTCTCTCATCTTGTGCGGAGTAGAACTGGTCTCACTGGTCTACCTTTCCACTCTTCCACTTGTCGTATATCTAGTGGTGCTGCTGTCCCTGAAGTACAAAGGCTGTTATTTGAGATGGTCTGGCCTAAAGCATATTTCAGTGAAAATTGTGAAAATACCATTGAGTCTTTGTATGTGTGTGTGTCCATGTGCTTTGTGGCTAATAGGGACTAGCCATGTCAGAATGTATTCAACTGAACTATGATTGTCTGGTCTTAACGGTTTTAAGATCAAATTAGATCATTATAAATATGAATATATTTTAAATCATATTTCTGTTTTGCAGTGATTGACAGATACATGGCGTACATTTTGTGGTAGGGTAAAATGGTTTAACAGAGCACGAATATGTAGAATCCAACTTTTCCACCAGGAAGGGTGCCCATCATACAAGGATAGAAGGATTTTATTTGTCACATACATAGAGATACTTTGTAAAACATGTAGTGAAATGGCATTTTAGTGGCTCAACTTTCCTGTGCAGAGATATCATTAACTACTTATAAGTATAAAGAAGAAGGATTTAGAAGAATTGAATAAATAGATTGAGCGAGAAGGGGATAAAAAGTGCAGTGTGGCAAGTAAAGTGTATTTAGAGTGTTTTATATGTATTCAGGGTGCGGATGGCTTGAGGAAAGAAACTCCTCCTCAATCTGTTTTAGCCATTGACTGGGGGTGGAAGAAAACATAGTTGGTCAATAAGTGAAGCTGATGGTTCTCTTCCATTCCAAACTTAGCCATTATTATTATGCATATTATGGATGACAAAAAATGATATATATAATAATATATCAGCAGATGCATATAGTATATATGATGTATTAGCAGATGCATAAAGTATATTTATAATATAATATATTAGCAGATGGAAAGAAATCCATGGCACGCAGTTACTTGTTAAAAACTGTGGTTGTTAGTGTAATGAGATCCCTTTGCAGATGTGAGCCTTTGCTTGTTCAGACACGACTGGCTGATGAACCAGGCCTTTTTACAGAGGATTCAGCCAGTTCTTGGGTGGAATGAAGGAAACGTCCTGCCCCTCCCACTCCTAAACTTTACACTTCTAGAGTTCAGTGAACTTTTGGTTCGCTGTTGAGTGTGACCTGTGCCATAGGTCAAGCTCTGCAGCCAGTTATGGACGTTTGAGACATCTTTGTGTATTATGTGGTGGGCCTGGCCACCTGCTTTGTCAACAGTAGTTTGATTCAACACAGTTTAGCTTGGTTTCTGTAACAGTTGAAACTCATAATTCTTTCATGGACGCACCATGTATAGAGAGTTTCATGCTTTAACTGTTAAACTTGGGGGGGGGGGGCACACATGCCTAACTTGCCCTATAAATACGCACACTGACTGAACTGAATTACTGCCTCAATGGTTTAAGTTCAAATGCAGATGTACTTTAAGGACTAACGGATCTATCTCTCTCTCTTTACAGGGTGAATCTGTGAAATATTTTTTGGACAATTTGGATAAAATCGGCGAGCCTGTAAGTCACATTTCAATTACATGTAATGAATCAGTTCAGCTGTCCACTTCCACACGTAACAGTATTGCACAGATACATGAAGCAGAGTTTTGGCTGACATAAAAGTTCCATTGCCATGCTTGAATATGTAAATCCAGGTGATGTTGTCATCATATGCAAATGCTTCACCCGTGACATTTTCCTGTTTGACTGGCTGAGCCTTGCTCTCTTTACATAGTTTTACATGTTTGTACGGGGTGAGAAGTGTATGGTGGCAGGTATTTACCTGGGGGGCAGGTATTTTATTTACTTGGCCTACTTAAACTGTTGCCTAAAACTGTGTGTGTGTGTGTGTGGATTGATCGGGAAGCATTCTTTGAAATTCAGTCTCTCAATGTTCCCCCGGCCAGGAATATGTGCCCACTCAGCTTGACATCCTGCTTGCACGCAAGCCCACCAAAGGCATCCTTGAGTACGAGTTTGAGATCAAGAACGTGCCTTTCAAGATGGTGGACGTGGGAGGGCAGCGCTCGGAGCGGCGGCGGTGGTTCGAGTGCTTTGACAGCGTCACCTCCATCCTCTTCCTCGTATCGTCCAGCGAGTATGACCAGGTGCTGATGGAGGACCGGCAGACCAACCGGCTCATGGAGTCGCTCAACATCTTCGAGACCATCGTCAACAATCGCGTTTTCGCCAAAGTCTCCATCATCCTCTTCCTTAATAAGACAGACTTGCTGGAGGAGAAGGTTAAGACGGTCTCGATCAAGGACTACTTCCCTGATTACACAGGTGAGCCTCACGACTTGGCCGACGTGCAGAAGTTCCTGGTGGAGTGCTTTAGAGAAAAACGCCGGGACCAGCAGCAGAAGCCTCTCTACCACCACTTCACGACCGCCATCAACACAGAGAACATTCGGCTGGTCTTTCGCGACGTTAAGGACACCATCTTGCACGATAACCTAAAGCAGCTCATGTTGCAATAAGCATTGTGTAAGGACTTTTTAATTGAAATGTTATGTTCATAGATAAATTTCTGTCAAGGAGAATGGGTGAATAATCCAATGGGTGTAACGTAGTACAGGTGTCAGTTGGGGCAAAGGAAAATAAGAGGCTTCCAACATGGTTCTGCGCCAGTATATATTCTGTATGATGCACTCTGTTGCCGTCTTGTGCCTTAATAGGTTGATATACTTTCAGCAGAGACCAGCCTTAAGGAGGGATGCCATTTGAGCCCTACCTCCAGTAATTCTTGCTGAGTCTTAAATCCTACACTCCTGTCACCCTCATTTATCTTTTAAATATGATTTTAATAGCAGACAAGCAGGCATTTGCCTGCTGGAATATGCATACTGTATCTTCAATACACAAAACTCAATGTATCATGATCATACAGGAATCTTACAAGAATAAATGTTTCATGACCTCCCTGTAACTAAGGGAGCCTAAGAAGCCAAAGGAAGCTTTTACCATCAAACCTTTACCCAGGTACACGATATACAAAATTATTGTTTGATTTTGTCTATGATGTCTTCGATCTGTGGTAGTGCCAAACAGAAGCTGTCCTGTCAAATTCAACCCTGTAAATAGATTTTGACAAGGCTTAACCACACCTTCCTTTTGTAAGCCAAAATAATAAAAAAAAACTTGTCTTCACATAAAGTTTTTCTATTTTACACTGGTTTTAAGGTATATGACTAAGAAGGCCCTCATATGCTGACTCGGGGCTTCAGACCACTCAGATGTATTAATGAAGCGCTAATCTGCATTACTTGCTAACATGATCACTTAATGTGCTTACATTTTTCTATTTTTCAATTTTAATGACTGATTATACAACCTGTGGCTTTAACAAACTAGGCTTGTTAATGGGTGACATGACATTGGGTATGTTGCTATTTCTTTTGACTGCTTTTCCTGATTATTTCTGTGTACTTTTAATGGTGACCAAATCTGTCTGTCTTCACATATTAAGGTACCAGTACAATTAGCCACTACTTCTCTTGCTTAATCACATAGCTTAAAAAGGGAAACAAATTGCTCGAGTTAAATAATTAATATCTTTTGTTAATAGATATATGCTATGTACAGATTTCATTGCATTCCCAGACCTGTTAGATTGTGCCTTTCCCAGATTGTTATATTTAACCAATATGCATTTAAATACATGTTTTTGTCCTGGTTCCTGTTTTTCTTGTGCCTAAGACAACTATGTGGCGATGCTGCTGTCCATTAACAGAACCTTCCTTCACCAGAAAGCTAAAACAGACCTTGCTGTTGTGTGTATCTCTCTCTCTCTGTGTGTGTGTGTGTGTGTGTGTGTGTGTGTGTGTGTATTTCAGGATACAGTCACCTCAGGATTTCCTTGCCTCACTGTCTGTCAAACATTTCTCTTTGGGTCCTTTTGATTATAACCCACAGAGTAATATTAAAGGCTTTTACACTTTTGATTCTTCTCCTTCATATTTCTCTCCATTGGTAGGGGAATATTGGCATTTTGGCCACACTAATAAGTGTTTTTGGGTCATGTATGACCGGCATCATCCAGCTAACTTACTACCCTTTTACATTGCCTCCCCTTACTGTGCACCCTCAGTTCATAGTCATTCACAAGAAGAAGCCAAGATTAAGAATTTTAAAGAGTTGAATAAATGTTTTGTCATCAGTAACAAGAACGTTAAAGAAGTCGCTCAATTTTCACTCCATCTTATTCCCCAAGTGTAGCTTTCTGCATTCCACAGTATGGCAGTACTGTCGTACATGCTTTTACCATTCAAGCATTTTGTACTAATAACATGATCTGTTTTTCGCTTGTGTTTATGGTTACTTGTGAGGCTTTGTGTTATATGTACAGTCAGTGTTTTCCAACTTTTGTAAGTTGGAAGAGCCAAATTACTTTATCATTTACATTTACAGACAAATTACTTTATCATTTACATTTACATTTATCTTATTTTCTCCAGCTTCCGTTACAATTTTGCGGGGACCAATCACAAACTGGCTTATCCATCTCGCGCACCCGGATCGTTGGTCTGATTGGTTGAAGGACTATCAAATTGAGTCATTTGAACTGCCCGTTGATCAAGCCTCTTGTGCAGTAGAAAATATGTACAGACTCCCCAGACTAATGTTCAATCTTAAAAGATTGAGCTTGGTCTGGTGATAGCCAGACTAGACTAATACACTAGTCATGAGTTGAATGTAGGTGTCTTCTCTCTGGTGATCAGTACACGTTTTATATTTGGACTGCCCACCATATGAAAAAAAACATTTCGGGGAAAAAAGGAAAATCAAAAAATAAAGATAGACTCAATACTCCACACCTATTTGCTATTACATTAGACATCAGAATACTGTATAATAAATGTAAACCAACCTTTATGCAGGAACATTTGTTTGAATGATTTTTGTATCAATGTCCCCATTGGCAATAAAACAAAAGAATCAACTTAACATGTGAATAGCCTGCATAATGCACTATATTGCTTTATGAAAGCTTTATGTCTCTGGAGTATATATATATTTTTTATAATAGCAATTTGGAGCTTTGGGATTATCTCCTAGTAGATCACCTATTCAAATAAATGACATTTTCAGTTATATCTTTCAAGGTCATAGGGTCAAAGTCAAAAGACTGCACAATATCCTAACACATTGATGGACCTTCATCAATCGATTAGGTAGTCTGATTAGGATATCTGATTGGGAACTCGGTCATGTGTGTCATGAAGTCAAAAGTCAAGGTCAACTTATGTCCACAGTATGAGGAGTATATGGCCGGCAGAGGTATACCAATGGTGAAGGTGGAGGTAGAGGCCATGCACACGCCATGCATCTGGTGTGAATGGGGGCGTGAGAGAGGTTCCTGGTATGAATAGCAACTTTGCTGCGGCAGGGACAATACGCACACACCACACCAGTGGTCATGGTTTGGGCACTCAGACTATTCAGAAAAATGTATTATGTGAAGAAGGACGTTGTAAAGCAAGTTAGCAAGTTCAGATGCAACACCAGTACCAAACGCACATGGCAGCAGGTGAAAATGAAACACAAAAACATTATTTAGATTGGTAGGTTTATAGTTATAGCTTGCATTAATATTTCTTAATTATGAAAATATGTTGTATGCTTAGAGCCTTCACTTGGCCTCTGTTTTACAGCTAACAAGAAAAAAGGTGTCTGAACACTACGGTAGGAGGACAGGCACCAGAGTGTTTTACAGTAGGCCTAGCAGAGGAGTTGGCCATCGCAAATAAATATTGGAAGGCCGATTATGGAGGGGGTTGAGGCATTCGGTCGGATCCTGGTGCTGTGGAAATGCGCACCCTTCATGTGCAGGGTAATATGACATTCAAGTTTTATGTTAAAATGTATTACTGCATGTCCGATTTATTTTCGGTCATAGGCCTACAGTATTCTTACTCAGATGTTCAGCATCACCGATGGAATAATTGTCCACTGGCAAATCTCAACGAAAGGCACATTATCTGCTCTATCGTAAGGGCATTGCTACGGTGACTTTAGAGACGTCTGCCTCGATCAGCTGCCAATGATAACTAATTCCCTCGGCTGAGAATCCACATATTTCATAAAGAATATCGTCCAGAAATCTCAGCGGATTCTGGCGGTCTCTAAAAACCCTCGCCCTGCGAAGAGAGCCCCTCACGATTTGCGCTCCAATGTCGTATGGATCATCCAGGTACGCAGACAAATTGTAAGTGGAGGGGTGGTACTTATAAAGGGTGTGGTTAAACTACTTGAAACCTCGGGTTAACCAAGAACATAACCTGCTCGGAGCAGGTTTGAGATGCAGCGTAAATTGCCATGGCAGCATACCTCGGTTAAAACCTATCCACTTTTCGTAGTACGGGCTAATCGGGAAGTTACGCCACACGTGATCAAATTACTCTCGAAGTTACTACTCTCCAGATAAGCTAGTAATCGCGCTTCGCTTCGTAGAGGCCTACAGGTCCCAGTAACCTATTTGACCTATTTCACATTTCATATCCTAGACCTAGTGGTTGCAGAAATTTACGTCATCAACAAACGCGAGCGTCTGCGCTACCGCAGCTCAGTGAGAGGAAGTTGTCAGTGTGCAGAAATAAGGCCAATAACCCACACTTGTACTTTTTCAAAAATTCCGTAACATCTGTTAGTCGTTTTTACGCAGAAGAAGGTGGAGGATTTACATTGGTTGGCGATGGTGACACCACGAGAAGGTAGGCTAACCGACATAAACATGCTTCTAGCGTATAGCCTACTCAAGTTATTTTATCCGCATGAATTAAAGTAATTTATTAGGTGACACGTCTACAAAGGTTCTGTATATGTATTTCGACTAGATATGCAACTATGTAGCAGGTTATGATATTTGCAAAAATGAAACTGCACCACATCATTGTGGCTCAGTAGCCTATACCACCATGTAGACCTCAGTTGTAAAATGTCTCATATACTATTCGACGCAGGTGAGGTGATGATGAATTTTCTATTGTTGTAAATATGTATCACAGGTGATGCAAATCATTGAGCACCCCGTGAAGAAACTGCGCGCTGCGCTCATCTCTAGCCGGCTCGACCTTATTGAGCGGTACCAGCAGTACAGTGACGGAGAAAAGAAGGTTTTGGAGGACTGCCTTCGTCCGGACGGTGTCCTCTTTCGGGCCATCACCGTCCGCTCCGATTCAGACTGGATTCCTGCGCACCCGGAGGAATCATATGACTTCCAGAGCTTCTTTAGCAACCCGTATCGCAGCACCCCATGCAAAGGTCACCATACAATTTACATACAGACCATTGGTGAGTCCTCTATTAAGTATCAGTATATTAATAATGTATAGGTCCACAGAAGCATCTACAATTTTTTTCTCTCTTTGTGTGTGTGTACTTACTTACAGGATCCTTTGGTGAGGCTGCCTTGCACACAAACCTTTATGTGGAATGGTTGCGGCAGTATTGTGAGGCATTTTACTACGGGCTGGTTGTGAAGACACTACCACCTGTCACAGTACAGTCCACGGGATGTACATTTAGGGTTAACAGCTGTAGCAACAACCTGCAGCTCTATGCAGGTGAACATACATCTTGACAGTGTCACCTACTTGAAGACACCTACTATGTGCACTGATGTTGTGTTTTATCAGTTCAAGTCTTGTGTTGCCATTCATCCATTTTTGCCTTAGTGCTGGGCATGTCTTAAATCACAAGCAGAGGGAACCTAGTCACTTTTTTTAAAGATCAACAACTCTTTCTGTGTACCAGGTGATTTGCTGAGGTTTCTGAAGAAGAGGAAACCTAAAGATGCTTTCTGTATAGTAGGCATAACCATGATCGATCTCTACCCTAAAGAGTCCTGGAACTTTGTCTTTGGACAGGCCTCCCTCACCGAAGGTATGCTAGAGGAATAGACACAGACAGGTGGTCTTTCTCTATCCTTCTCTTCTTTAATTCCATAATCCCATTTATGATGGATTATTTCTACACTCTAGTTGCCATTGCATTCAAAGTAGAGTGAATGGAGACAATAATCTCCATCATGTGTGGGGTTGTCATGGCCCTATATTTTAAATTAGCCTGCCTCTACCCATCCCACTTAGCTGAGCTGGGGAACACTCTGGCCTTAGCCTCTGGCTAACCATGTGTATGATGCCCCAGAATAGATTAATAAATAAATTGATGCTATATAGGCCACAATTGAGGATTTTGCATCTTGCTACAGGAATGGGAGTTTTCAGTTTTGCCAGATATGACGATAACTTCTATCAGCGTAATTATGCCGGGCAACTTAAGAAAGGCAGCAAACCAAAGCCGGGAGACTACAGTGTTTTCAACAATTACTATATTCCACCCATCACCAGCACCCTGCTCCTTAGGTCCTGTAAGGTAGGGATGTATCATGTATCATGAGCTGGTTTTCCAGTCCCTCTTTATATCAAACACGTTCACTGCACTATAAGTAATAAAGTACACAGCATATTTTGTGTATTGAGTGTTCCTAAATCTAAATCTTGATTGTATTTTAAGTAATTTATTCCCAAGTATGTATATGTGGGTCTCCAAAAATTGGAATATCGTGTAAAAGTTGCCCCCCCCCCATTTATTTAAAAACGTGGATCTTTCATAGATTCATTAGATATAAAGAGAAATATTTGAAGTCATTTTTTGTTTTATTGATTTTGTTGGATGATTACGACTTATTACTCATGAAAACCAAAAATCAGTATCAGAATATTACAATAAAGAGATTGTAATACAGAAATGTTGACATTTTGAAAAGAAATTAACTAATCTGATTAATCTGACTAATCTAAAGTAGTTCGTAATACACTCAATACTTGGTCGGGCTGATTTTGCACAAATCACTGCATCAATGTGGCGTGGTATGGAGGCAATCAGCCTGTGGCACTGCTGAGGTGTTTTGGAAGCTCAGGTTGCTTTGTTAGTGGCCTTTATTGTTGGGTCTGGTATCTCTCATTTTGCTCCTGACAATAAACCATAGATTCTCTATGGGGTTCAGGTCAGACAAGTTGTCTGGTCAATCATACTGTGTCAGTAATACCATAGTAAGCAAACCAGCTAGTAGCAGTTTTGGCACTGTTGGCAGGTGCTGAGTTCTTCTGGAAAAGGAAATCTGCATCTCCATAAACTTGGTCCGCAAATGGAAGCATTAAGTGCTCTAAAATCTCCTGGTAGAAGGCTGCACTGACTCTGGTGAAAATTGACTTGATAAAACACAGTGCAGATGACATGGCACCCCAAATCATCACTGACTGTGTCTTAGGACCTTGATTGGACCCTGATATCCAAATGAAATACAATTTTTTTTTTATGTGAAAAGAGGAGTTTGGACCACTGAACAACGGTCCAGTTCTGTCTCTGTTTAGCCCAGGTAAGACACTCTAGGCTCTTCAGGAGTCGCTTGACACTAAGAATGTGTCACTTGTAGCCCATTTCCTGGACACCTGTGCGTGGTGGCAATAGATGCAGACACCAGCCTCAGTCCACTCCTTGTTCTCACCCAAGTTCTTGAATTGGCTTTGCTTGACAATTCCCTCAAGGCTGCGGTCATCCTTGTTGCTTGCACACCTTTTCCTACCATACTTTTCCCTTCCAGTCAACTTTCCATCAATATGCTTTGATACAGCACTCTGTGAACACCCTCTTTTTTCAGCAATTAACTTCTGTGGCTTACCCTCGTGGAAGGTATCAATGCATGTCTTCTGGACTCACTATCATAAGTCAGCAGTCTTTCCTAAGAGATTAAAGGCACACAAAACCAAAATTGTTGTATTATAACATCGTTATTATAATATTTTGAGAAATGTTATTTTTGGTTTTCATGATCTGTAAGCCGTAATCGTCATGATTAAGACCAAAAATATATATATTTCACTTTATATCTAATGAATCTTGCATATATGAAAGATTCACTTTCTGAAATAAATTAGGGGGGAAAAGAACTTTACTTGATTTTGAGACCCACCTAATGTTATCAGAGTTAAATTGTACTTACCAGTTCATTAAATGCTTATTGCATTACGTAAACGTACTTTTAAGAATATTTGTGCTGACGGCATGAATAACGAATATTCAGGATTCATTGTAACGTCTATCCCACACAATTGATTTAATAATAACTCAGTTTTTCCAGAACTTATGTGTGTGTGTGTGTGTGTGTGTATTTTCTGATTGATATTCATTTGCCCGTGTTTGCCTGTTTGAGGTTGTGAGCCATGAGGTCGGGCACATGTTTGGCCTGCAGCATTGCCAATGGCTCCAGTGTGTCATGCAGGGCTCCAACCACTTGGAGGAGTCAGATCGCGGGCCTCTCAGCCTCTGCCCCATATGTCTGCGCGAGCTCCAGTCTAGCATCGGCTCTAAAATAGCCGACAGGTACAAGGTACGCGTGTAGTTAATAACCATACTCCATAGTTTGTTTGAGAAGCTGGTTCACACAGTAGTAAATGTCCTTTTGTGTGGTAGATCATGTGTGTGCAATAGATACTAATGAAGTGAATTATGCTTGTTATTCTACCCCTGTAGTACTCTGGCAATTTAATTTAGTCATAAGACAGTTATAGATATAATGCTCTGTTGTATCTACTTTCACTGAATGTTTATTAACTGCACAGAAATTATTAGACTGTTGGCTATGAGGTTCTTTTTGACAAACATGGTCTTTTTTCTCTCTTCATGTGATCACCCCAGGCCCTGCTACAGTGGGTTCATGATGATGGAGGCAGTGCTGGTGTGCATGCGGTCAAGCCAACAGAGGCCTTCCAGGAGTACGGGCAGTGGCTTCAGAGGTGTCTGGCCATGATGGAATAGTAAACCGAATATGTACAGTAGGGGACTGCTTCCTGTCTGGTTAGTGTGCTGAATAAGGTCCTCGAAAACTTTGCTCAAATGTGAACGTAGCATGTATGACAAACCCTTACTTTGTTATGTATGAAATGAGAATGTACAGTAATTTACAGTTTTGACTAGGTAAGACAAAGATTTATCATATTATTTTTTATTCATGGAATAAAATCTTACAAAATCACATGCAACTCTTCCTTACTTAAGAGGCTGGGAATAACCTTACATATTTGGAACCAACAAACAACAATGCAAAACTGTAAAGTAATGCAGTGCTTCCAAAGCTCTCAGATACCCTTTTGGTATTCTTGACACCTGGTCAATCATGTAACAGCAAATAGCATGATCACGGTAACAGTGTTAACATTCGGTCCAAGCCATTGATGAAAGATTGGCCATATACCACACAAAGATCTTGGGTCTAACTACATTTGGCTCAGGAGCAGGTAACACAATATGTAGCAATATACCATTACCTACATTCATATATTTTTTTGTTACAAGGTGCAAAACTTCAGCCAGTGGCAACTAGTTGGTAATGCTGTTGTTAATGCTAAACACGGTATAAACATCATGACATATCAAAAAGGACCAAAGATGGTTGCCATGAGCCACTGAGGAAATGTTGATTAGCGAAACATTCAATTTATGAGGTGTTATGCCCGGAGATATTCCTTGTCTTCAAAGTAAGATCAGTTGAAATCACAATATAATTTGAGCAGAAAACACCCCATGGAACCACAAAGCACTGCACTGTTAAAACAGTACACTGGATCGCTGCACTGTTAAAACAGTACACTAGATCGCTATGCGGCAGCTTCCCCCTTTAAATTAGGTGGAGTAACATTTTTCGAGTTCATGACCAACTGAAAGAGTTTCTGGCTTAATTCTCATCAAAGGAAAACAGACTGATTAATCACAGTTCACAGCCTCACAGGATCAGCCTCACAGTGTTCTCTAAGAAGGCCGTTGGCATGAGGTATAAGAAGCTTTCAGCAGTTAGTAATCATAGTACTAGTGTGGCATTAGCAAGCATTCCATTCACAGTGGAAATCACAGGTCTCGTCTGAGAGATTTAATTAAAGGCATCTCACTTGTTCAGAAAGAATTTGATTAGGCAATTTACCTGGAATTCCTGAATCAAACTCCTACTACAAACTTTGCATGTGTAATAGACCTCTCCAATGTTTGTAAACATCCAGAGCCTAGGTTGGGTGTGCACGCAGAAAAATGGTGCAGATAATAGACCGGCATGTTGAGCTGTCAAGGTATGCACTATCATTGTCATCCCAGGACGGCAAACTGTACCTTAATAAATTAGTTTTAGCTAATGGCGATTGTCTGCCTAATCCTGAGCTGATAACAGAATGGGTAGACGACGCTAGCAAGTGGCCAGAGATTCATTGGCCCGCCATATAATGCTATCTGGTTCACAAGCCCAGTGTGTATACACACGAAAAAGTAGTACAAGGAGGCATTTTTCTTAATGTTTCCTTGACGTTTCAGTCAACTCACACACTCACACACAATTCAATGGGATGGAAAGCTTTCTGCCCCTGATATGCGCGCGCATTTTTCTTCTTATGTGAACCGTGAAGGGGTCAATTATCGTAACACCTCCATTTATCACCCATTTCGTCCGAAAATTCTAAAACAACGATGTTTTTTAATACTTAAAAATAACATTAGATAAATGAACCTTACATTTTTCAGTAGCCATAGGTGTGTAGATTTGAACAAAATCTGGTTTGGTTCTTACCGGGGCTTTTACTGCCTGAAATATCCGATTTTGTTTACCGCACTCGGAAGTTAGTGCTGGCCTGGTGGGTCGTCTACTTCCACCCTTTCAACGGCACATGAATGGTTAGACTGAGAATTCTCGTCGCTACCTCAAAATTCCACTGGACTTTGTCCTTTGTACACGCAGCCTTTCAACACTGTTTATAGCTCTTTGAGTCGCGGTAAATGTAATTTTTGGTACATAGCTAATTTAGATACACTTATGGTGTGGGTGCTTGCGTTTCTTTAGGAATCCGCCATCTTGGTTTGTATAGAAACGAATAGTAATTTGACACATACACGTAAGAGGACGGAAACATAGGGCTGGTGGTAATGGGGGGCGATCCGATAAAATTGTGAGTACTTGGCCATGCATAGGCTTAAGGATTGAGTGCCCAAATACTGACACAGTGTCCAGCATTGACAGTGTACAACAGAGTGTACTTGCCCTGGAAAATCCAGTTTTCGCAAGAGCACAATTTGAATTGTCTCTGCAAGACACTTTGGCAATGAGTAATGATGCACATTACCTTTGCCACTTGTATCGCGGGGAGCCAATCACATCGGTGTATCTGATATAGGCGGGCCAAAGGAGAGCTAAACAGATGACAGTCGTAGTGTTATCCAATTGCGTCGAAGTCCGGAATCAGTCAGTAAACATTGGTCGTATAGTCTTATCCAATTGCGTGCGAGATTTTCAAATGCATGCTTGGTGCCGCCCCTCGAGTTGAGCCATTACATTATTCGTGGCCAGACCCTTAATCTTTCTAGATTACCAGGGTCTGGAATCTCCAGGCTAGAGTGTACCTGCAATTGATAACATATTCATCAAGCCTGACAAGAAAATCAGAATCCTAATGCCTTCATAATCATCTTAAAATAATCTTCATATATTATGGATCTAAAGGTAGTTGTACAGTTTCTTTATATTAACATTGGTCCAAAAACCTACCAAAGTATTAGAAAATGACATGTTACAGACAATAAATTAATTTATGTAACTGTGAAAAAAATACTGGTATGCACATGTAAATTATTTTTGATATTTGACCTCTTTAAAAAATATAACATGTAAAAAAATACATTATAAAACCCCCAACAAATGCAGTGCCCTAAAGTGCGCTATTTGATCAAGCATCATTATTGGTCTGGTTTGGAGTCTGGTGTGATCTGTCATTGCATCATTGTACTCTTCTATTGAGTTTTCACAATCAAGTGATTATGTTCTATAACCTCCCCCTATGATAAGTATGAAAAGGCAGCAGGCAGTCTGTGTATACCAAAAAGGTGTTTTCACCTGATGATGTCCAAAGCACTGTCTGATCAGTGGTCATTTGGATTGGTGTCCGGGCAAATGTCCTCTTCAACAAAGTCTTCTGGTGAGCTGTTTTTTACTGAGGTACCTCTCTCCGCTGGACTCTTCTGTGACTCTTGAGTGGTTTTCTTCCAGCAGAGCTTGCCCGTCTTAGCTGGTCGTACCATTCCCAGAAATATGGCTCCTAGTGCCATACCCCCAGCACAGGAGTAAAACGCAGCGCCATAATTGTCCGTAATGTCCACCAAAACACCTGTGAAACAAAATGCAAACCAATGAAAAAAAGGAACTCAATTATTATTTAATTAATTCATTTTCCCCGTTGATTAAATATATAGAGCTTCTGTTGGTGCCTACCTCCCAAAGGTGGCCCGGCGAGGCCTGCAAAACTCTGAATGCAGACGTAGACGCCGGCGGCCGATGCCATCCTCTGGATGCCCACCACGTCATCTTCGGCGAGCATGGGGATGTGGGTGGAGGCCACGTTGCCCAGCAGAAAGCCGTAGAACACGCAGCACACGGCCACGCCCCAGAAGCCGCCCACCAGCGTGAAGATCACCAGCACGAGGCACAGGAGCAGCACGCACACCAGCAGCACGTAGATCTTCCGCAGGCGCCGCCAGCTCATGATCCAGCCGATGGAGAGGCGCCCGAAGATCTCGGCCACGGCCATGACGGAGAGCGAGTACGCCGCCTTGTCCCGGTCCACGCCCCGGCTAGCGCTCAGCTCCACCACGTAGAGCTGCGGCGCGAAGAAGCCGAGCGTGGCGAAGAGGCCAAACGCGGAGTAGCACAGGAAGCTTCCGTCCTTCAGTACAGAAAGATCCAGGAGCTTGTGTCTCGCTGGCTTCTCGTTGGGTTTCGGGGAAAGGGCCTTTTGCTCTTCCTTCTCTGTGACCTGGACTCCCACCTCAGTGTCTTCTAGTGACTGAACACCAGAATCCCCTGAGCCAGCAGACCCATGGAGTTGTTCTCCGTTTATAGGCTGTTTGGCCTCTTGCTGTGTGGACAACTTTTCCTTACTGCTTTCATCTGAAGGTGAGGGCTTGATCACTATGGGCCGGAGAAGGGTCCCACATATGACGATTGAACCTTGAAGAAGTCCAATCACTACCATTGTGTACCTCCAACCAATTTTGGCTTTGAGTGCTGTAAATGCTACAATAATAAGACGGTAACATAGTTTAAGGATGGTTGATATATGACCTACCAAACATTAATAAAACATTAGTAAACAAGTAAACATTAATAATGGTTTACACCATCAACGTGAACATATTAATTACCTACACAAATACACATATGCTCTTACATACTGTCTAGAATAATGGAATAGAATAAATGTTCACCGAACGTAGAATGGCATGTTCCTTACCTGGAGCAAAAGCAAATATGGCAATTGACTCCCCAGTGGAAGCCATCGAGGTCACAATGGAGCGGCGCTTACAGAAGTACTGGGAGAGGATGGTGACGGTGGGGAGGAAGGTGAGGCAGTAGCCCAGTCCTGAGGAGAGGAGACACAGAAAGAATCTATCGAATTAGGACTTTCCATGTGTTAGCCATGACTAATATTTCCATGCAGTACTTCAATTTATTAAAAACAAAAAGCACAGCACAGGCACGGATTTGAAGATGAAGAAAATACTGTAGAATCTTTTTATGTAGTTCAGTCAAAGACTGTTTTTTTCCTTCAGTGGTCAGTACTTTAAAGTCATTGCCTTAGCTATGACACATAAAATATTGTTCTGATAGACTCAAGATAAACTAATTTCTTTGTTCCCTGAGGCAGAGTTAAGATTCTGCAAGAATATACGGGAATAATAAATGTAATGCAATAGGAAAATATACTCTGAATAACCATTGCTGACTTTTCCTGGAAATGGCAGAAACTTGACCTATGTACTGTGTATATTATATATGCACTGTATATTTACCTGCTATAATCCCAGTAGTGATGTACATCTGATTTACAGAAGTGGTAAAAGCTGTTGTGATCATTCCTAAAGAGATGAGGAAGCCTCCGACCATCACAACAGGCTGGAAGCCAAAACGGTTGCTCAGCAAAGATGACAGTGGGGCTAGACAGGGATGGACACATAGACAATACTATGAAATTGATGAATACTTATAACCAAAGTAAAAAAAAACATTGTGGGGAAAAATTGTGGGACAATTGAGAATTGTACTACTACAATTGAAAATATGACATGTACATTTCTAAAACTGATAGTTCCGGTCCTTGATTATGATTGGCCGGATCACCTTGACCGCATTTCATTCTATATTACTGCGCTACCATAACTTGAAACAAAAGTTAAAGGAGCTGCGTCTCGTCAGATAGAGGAAATATATTTATTGGCGGAAGAATGATTATCTAGGAATAACTTGTTATATTTCTAGTTGCTGTGCTTATAAAACTTTGCCAGGTATTTATAGTAACAGTTTTAGAAAAGCATACACAAACACATATATCCAACTATGAAATGTCTTGCCTACCTGTGAATGTCATGACAAACACACAGATGGAGAGAATCCATGATATTCGGCTGTTGCTCTCTTCAAATTCAACCATAAGATCATTCAAGAAGATCCCGAAGGTCTTTATGATGCCATAGGTGAACGCCTCGACCACAAAAAAGGCCACTGCCACCACCCAGCCCCAGCCACCATCTGGAACATCAGTGTAAACATTGGGTCCTAGGCACCTCTTGGTGCAGGACCACCATTTCGTCATATCCAAAGACAAGGCTCTTCTGTAAAATACAGATTATGTGGTTGTTTTAATAAAACTCAGAATCTGTGGAATTGTATTTCTAATTAGATTACATTTCTAAGTATATTGTGTATGATTAAATCCGTAAATTCGTTGAGCAAAAACACAAAACTCTACCCTGAAAAGTAAAGACAAATATTGTGTCTATGTGCTTGTTCCACTTAAGCAACATTTCGTCACACTGTGATCAGGGTTTCACATGTTCCCTCTGAGAAGGAAAACATGTGTGTTTACTTTTTCCCTCTGTCTGCCACTCTCACTCAGCAAAGATCACGTGCGCGGTGGAAACGGGCAGGCAGCATCCGATTGGCCAGACGCTGAGAGCAACCATAATTTGTTGACAATGTTTGGAGTTTTCGGATTGCAGACGCTGAGTTTTAATCAATGTAAGCTATTTAAACGATTGCATACATGGATCGATGTGCCCTTCGTGAAAGTCAGCTGCAAGTGCAAGTCGACTCTACATAATTATTGATGGGCTGTATATCTAACGTAGGCTAGTTCTATAGACTGCGAAGACAAAAGTTATTGGCGCTACAGTGGGGGTTGGAAATAGGCTGCGCAACATCAGACGCGCATGTGAATTGCAGGAAATCGCTACTAGCGGTTGTTTCAAAAGAGACAGAAAATTGACAAACCTGAGACACATTGTAACTTTTACAGATTATTGTAATCAAACACAGGGTTGTTTCACAAGCTTTACCTCGTGGAAAAAATACAGTCAAATTCGAATTAGGATACACACTCTGAATCAGTTCAATGGATTATATAGCCTACCTTGGCTTTCTTTAATGAAATGAAATTCTCAATATGTGTTACAAGGGCTTCCTTCTAGACCTACCTCAGTCAAGCCAGTAGGCTAGCCTACATTAGTCTTAAGGCGCGTTGACAATATAGAGTCTACGGAAGACGGAAAGGCTTACTTAGGCTACAGAAGAAAATCGAACCACCCTTGGGTTTGGCGTTACACGTGGAGTGACATAGGCAGTGACACGACATATGTCACTTAATTTGGTTGACAATGGCCACTGCGTAAATACAAGACTAGGCGCCGTTTTCCACTCGTGGTAAACAAGAAATAGAAATCAGAATCCGGACTGATGGTAGTCTGATATAACATGCTGTGATTTCATTTTGAAAATCAAATTAAGACAGGCTATGAAGGAAACGGTCAGTCCGGTTTAACCAGTGGCTCGAGATGCAAGAGAAGTTCAGTCGGCAAATTAAGCAGAAACTTTTGTGTAACCCACTACAAGATCATTCAAATCACATTGCCCCGTCGGGTAGTAGGCTAGCCTATGCTTAGTTTACATAGTCGAACGGTTTTCGTGTTTCCCTATTACTTCTCTTAAGCGAGGAAAAAAGCGTCACACGTGTCCATATCCTTTGTGTCCACTTCCCTTGACGTAGCCTAACCACAAATCAAATTGTAGAACAAAGACATTAACAAAACATTAACAAAAACCTATTGACCACAAATTCTGTATCACAATAACGCAATAGCCTACGACTAGCTCCAGATTTAACCGTAGACTTTTGGATTGGTCACTTCAATTTAAATATTCTCAGACCTTACCTTTGTCTTCATATAAAAAGGCAATGTGTCCTTGTCTCCCTCAGTTATTTGTCTGTACGGAGTTCATATATGCTACGCCTGGGAGATCAATGAGAATGGAATGGAATGAATGGTGTTGTAGTCTACGTTTGATGGGAGGGTTTAGCGGGTTGGAAGTTGAGGGTTGGGTTGCAGCAAAAGCTGTTTAAAAGGTCATATGGGCAGCCCCCCTTTGGCTGAAAGTGGAATCCCAGACTGGTTTGAAGACTTCTGGTTTTATCTCCTATGTTCTGCCTGCTAAGGCACTTTGTGAATAAGTGTGTGTGTGTGTGTGTGTGTGTGTGTGTGTGTGTGTCATCCCATCCTCTGTATTTTTATTTTATTTTATTTTTAATTTTCATAGTACATGGTGAAATTTAAGCTCAATAAGTTCCGTTTTTTGTTTTAGTTCATAGTTAGTTATAATGCAGTAACAATGATTAGGCAGTTGAGTATACCAATACACACCCAATTAAACTCCCTATGCTAAGATATGAGTAGGCTTCAAACCAAGGACCCACCACTGTGATGAATTGTATATGCTCTCAGTCAGCTGTTCTTAAAGCAAAATGCACCATTTCTTTGACCCATTCACAGACCACAAGTAATGGAGTCCACGAGTAATTGATGTCAACTCTGGAACTGCTAGGGCAAGTGTTTTTTTGTTCCAGTCTACTCAACATTCTATGAATGAATCTATAATTTTCCTTGTCATAATTTTACAGGTCCCCCCTCCGATTCTGAATGGCTGCTGTGAGTATTGGTACTGTCGTGCTGGTTAGTGCACTGCTGTCAGGGGTTGTTTACCATGTCACCCAGCAAGTTTTGACCCACTCTGGAGAGAGGCCCAACTTCATCATAATCCTAGCAGATGACATTGGCTGGGGAGACCTGGGGGCAAACCAGGCCGGAGAGAAGCCCAGTTACACACCTCATCTGGACCAGCTAGCACTGGAGGGGAAAAGGTGCAGCACATCTCAAAAATAGATATAGATTTTATGAATGTCCATTCTTGTCTTTCAAAGAGATGATATCATATCATTTTTTGTGTTTGCTCAAAAAAATCACAGAATGACATGGCAGTATAAGGAGTGCAGGGAAGCAATACGCATGATTTGCCTTATTAGAGAGCTATTAACCATGAAGGTATAAAGAAGATGATGAAGAAAAGGAGGAAGAAAATCACTTCATGTTTCATATTATGAATTGGAGTGCCCAGCCACACAGTTGACTTACTAGTTTCAAATGTGGGCTATAAGGAATCGCTAAATCGCTTTGAGTCAAAATGTCCCAATTGCTTTTTGCGCTTTTGTGGCCCTGTGATTTCTGCTCTGTGTTGGTCATTTGATGAGATCATTAATGATAGTGCTCTTTCTGTGAAGGTTCACTGATTTCCACTCCCCTGCGTCCACCTGCTCACCGTCCAGAGCTGCACTGCTGACCGGTCGGTATGGCGTGCGTAACGGGGTCACACATAACTTTGCGGTGCAGTCCGTTAGTGGTCTGCCTCTCAATGAAACTACATTTGCTGAACTTCTGCAGGATGCTGGCTACTTCACAGCCATGATTGGTGAGGACTCATGTCTTTTATGTGTGAAGCGTTAGAGAGAGTTTGTCATAAGAAGATGCGTTGCTATTAATATGAACAAGAAGTACATACACTGTATGTGGATCATTCTATGTTTGATCATTTGTTTCATCTTGTTGGGCTTGCCGGGGTCAGTCAGCTTATTCCCTCCAAGCTTTCTGAGGTGAAACTCAGGCGATGTGTATCAGGGAATGTCTGTTATTTGACACATGATGGCTCTTACTTGTCTGTGCTGGTAATTATGTTGAAGGTATAAACTAGAGAAAGGTGGGACAGGTTCAAAATAGATAACATCAAGACATTTTACTATGAGGTCAAACAAACAATTCTATTAATCATTTGTTTTATCTGATGTGAGAGCCAAGGTGAGTTGTATGTCCATTGACTAGTTGTAGAAACATTTGACATGTTATTTAGTGCTTGACAATGTACTATAAATTATAAAAAATAACTTGACTTTAAATTTCCACAGGAAAATGGCATCTTGGTCACAACGGTCCTTATCATCCTATTAAAAGAGGTACAATACATAGCAAAGAATATATGATGCATTGAATGTCAGATAAGTGCAATGAGAACTGATGACTGAACTGTCATTGAGATTTTTCTCACTAAATAATGTCTCTCTTCACTTCTCTCTTCTCTCTCTCAATGTGACTGATGCAATCACTGCTGTCTGTTGTTTGCTACTGTGATCTGTAGGATTTGACTACTACCTTGGAATTCCTTACAGCAATGACATGGGCTGTACTGACACGCCTGGCTTCGACCTTCCCGCCTGTCCTCCATGTCAAGGAGGCTCCCAACAGAGCAGGTATTCATTGGACACACACAGACATTCTTACATGAGTGTAAGATCACAGATATCTTTACACAGTCCACAGTGTCACACTGACAAGCTAACAGAGAATGAGTGTGCAAGTAGATAACGGAAAATAAACAGACCAATGTTGCCATTGATACTGAGAATCCCTCCTGTTTCAGCTGTGTTGTTACTGGACAAGTTCTAGAACATTGATAGAATGTCCCCTCTTCCCCAGCGAGAGAGGCCAGGGATGTTACACAGACGTGGCACTGCCTCTCTATGAGAACCAGAGTATCATGGAGCAGCCGCTGGACCTGTGGAGCCTGACTGAAAAGTATACCTCTGCAGCAGTCAGGATTCTCCATAGTGCAAGGTACTGTCTCCCACCTCTACGCATCCGACACAACACAGACTGATACAGTCCATAATCTTCCCTTCAGGCCTGAGCTTACATGTCAGGGCCAAGGCTTTTGCAATAACAAAGACATGGCTTCAGAATCCAAGGAGGATGCAACCCTGTACAATATTGCATTGAGTGTCTAAATGAGAGCTCACAGGTGGGCATAGTGTTTATAATATGTAACAGCTTTTCATGAATATGTGAGTACCAGAATCCATTACATTGAACAGAGCCCTTCAGTGAATGATGAAAGTAGGCCACTATTGACATTGCTTGTTTCAGGGACTGTGTAATTAATACTGATTTTGTATATGATCAGTATATTTTATATATTAGTACAGATAGTACCCGGTATTAGTATTGATATAGATTAGTATAGTTGTTACATTTGCTTATTATACATGTTGTATTATAAATCATGCATTATTAAGTTTAGTGATATTAGGCATGTGGAATAAGAAGTATCAATTATTTTATTCTTAATTATTTTTGTACTTATCATGATATAGTTGATGACTCCTACACTCCTACACTCTAGGGTACTTGGTATAAAGTGGGACCAATATGCACCACTAAGGACTAAATATGAATACAGTGTTGCCACTTTTCTCAATGACACTCACTTCAGACAGCCAACAAAATGGACAGCAATTACACTTGACAATTAACTGCATTATTTCAGTCATTAATATCATTATCACATGTTTTGCTGCGTCACTGCAGTAACAAATAAAAAGTGAAACAACTCAACAAACATAAAAACAGCTGAGGAATCATGTGTATGTACCATGTTAATTGGACCTAGGTGTCAGCAAACTGATGCACTGTTGTATTCAGCATGTTAAAAAATAAGCTATACAGTAGGTTTATTATCGAATATCATTGCAACAACTTGCTGCAACAAATTGCCCTCAAATAAGTTTCCAGGACTAAGCAACTTTGTAGTCATAGAATAGTTTTGCTCCTGTCTCAGTCTAATACCAGTGCCCTGAATATAGGTTAGTCCATTTTATCCTTAAGGCTCTTATCATATTTCAGAGACATGTACTTTGATCTGTCAATATGTGGGGTCTAGTCAGTAAACGGGCTGGGATGTTGATCAATGGTTTGGCTGTAGTCTGATCTGACACGAACCCAGCCACAGGCACACTCTCAGTTCTCAGCTGAGCCCAGAGCCCAGCTCTTCTTGTGGGGTATATTTACAGGCCAAGTAGCCTATCTCTCCTTTCACTCTGCAGCTGTCTCAGGGAAAAGTCCACACGCTATCAGGTCTCGTGACGGCCAGTGCTGAGGCTGCCAAACTACACGAAGTCTCGTCACACCTTTCCTTTTCCTCTGTAGGACACCACATCTCTTATCTCCAGTTGTTGAACGCTCTGTTTTGTTTTGTTTTGTTTTGTTTTGATTGTTGTCCCTGTGCCCTCGTTACTGGCCCCAGGGCTAAAGCCACGGACAGCATTGCATACACACGTCATCAGTGTCACAAATAGTCTTAACCTAGGAGCCACCAGTGTTGCCACAGTTACCTTGAAAAAGTAATCTGATTACTGATTACTCCTTTAAAGCAACACCAAAGAACTTTTCCTCTGTCGCACGCACTATTTGTTTATCCAGCACTGGCTTTGGAAATAACAATGTCCACAGACAAGGTAGAATTTGTGGCATGATTTTATGAAAGTACGATGTATTGCGACATCAGATGCAAGTCACATTTGTAGTTTCTTATGTGTCAATCCATCGAACTACAGATCCGCTACCCGATCTGGCAAACTTACATAGTGCGGTTATGGCCGATAGAGGGCCGCGAAGCGAATGCAGAAGTGTCGTTCACCCTGTTACGAGTTGATGAACCACTGAAACGATTTTGGAAAAATTATTTTAAGGTAGAAAAAACTCTTTGGTGTTGCTGTAAAAAAAACTTAGTTACTTTACTGATTACTTGATTTTAAAAGTAACTAAGTTAGATTACAAGTATGGAAAATTACGTTTTTTGTAACATCCATAACACCAATAAAATGTGATGGTATGGTAGGATGTGAATGATTACATGCATTAATAGCATTTGCTATTTTTGGCTGAAGAAATGTACATGAGAAAAAATGCACAAAAAATGAATGTTATCATTCACATCATACAAATGCCAAGGCACTGGCGTTATGGATGTGACAAAAAGTCACATCATACAAATGCCAAGGCATTTCACTGGCGTTATGGATGTGACAAAAAGTCAATTTTCCATGGAATTGCCCTACTATATTAGTTACTTTCAGCAGTTGCCGACAACACCCCCACCGCCTCAACATAAAAATGATAAACGGTTTTGCCAATACTCACTATACTGGAAGTGCATTTTAACAGTAATGTCAACAATGTATAGCAGACATCCCAACCTAACTTACTTAGATACTGAAATTCAGACGTTTGTTCAATAACGTCTAGACAGTACACCAAATAAGGAAGGCCTATTGATAGAAATTGTGATAGAAAAATATGTGGATTTTGGTAGTTTGGCCTTTTCATGTAGCCTTGGCAACTAGCCATTTAGTATAGGCCTGAGTAATATAAAAATGAAATTACACTTAAATTGACCTCAACAAGTCTTTTGCAGTCATTTAACCAGCCATGAGCAATGCTAAAGTCACTGTTACAAACAGTGCAGTGTGCAAGACTATCATTGTGTTTTACTCTTATGAGACAATTGGGTACACTTTTGTGTAGTCTGATGTGAAATGGGTCTTAAATGTTCCTTTGTGAGGGGCACTGACTCTGCCATGATGCTCCTGTTCCTAGATACACTGTCTGAACTGATTAATTAAGTTCGGGAGAAAAGAGATATAAGCCCACCTACACTAATCTCTCCCTCTCCGTTGTGTGCGCATTAAACTCAGATGCACACGTGATTTGAAGTCCGGTCTTGGGATGTCTAGCTAGACAGCACTTTGTCGACAGCACAGAATGTACAATGTACCTTAATGTTGTCATGTTTAGCTGACACAAACTCAAAATAATGACTGTATCAATGTGCATCCCTCCTCCCTCCATTGTTGTTTACGTTTGTGTCGCTGCGTGGTTTTACACGTGTGTTGTTTTCATGCTGAAAACGTGAGCATAGCCTAGGCTACATGACGTTAATCCCCGAGACTATGGCGCGGGAATCGTGCCTAAAACCTTCCGACCGTCCATCTAATCAACCAACCGATCGACCAACCGAACGTCATACCACCCGCCTTACTTACAAGTATCAGAATAATTGCCTTTTTATAAGCAGCCTACATATACCTACATGAACCTACACGTATCCAACATGTGCCCAGAATTGGTGAAACATGTACTTATTCTGTTGGAACATGATGGATACATGTAGGCTTGTGTTGGAACATGAATACATGTAGGAAAACTGTACAATGTTGAAACTTCATTAAATGAACATTCATTAGTGTATTTGTTTTATTTATCATGGGGGCAGCCGTGGCCTACTGGTTAGCACTTCGGCCCTGTAACCGAAGGGTTGCCGGTTTGAACCCCGACCAGTAGGCATGACTTAAGTGCCCTTGAGCAAGGCACCTAACCCCTCACTGCTCCCCGAGCGCCGCTGTTGATGCAGGCAGCTCACTGCGCCGGGATTAGTGTGTGCTTTACCTCACTGTGTGTACACTGTGTGCTGTGTGTGTTTCACTAATTCACGGATTGGGATAAATGCAGAGACCAAATTTCCCTCACGGGATCAAAAGAGTATATATACTTATACTTGTGTCGTTATTAGTGACAAGCTATTGCTATTTTTGCTTAAATTATTATGCGTAAAAACCATCTGCAAAACAGGACTATAACCAATTATCTGCGAGATATGAGAAATGCCATAGGCTGGCCTTACCACACTTTCTCTTTCTTACATCAATACGTTATGGAAGCATATGAGCCCACTTTAAATCATCTCCAAATATGTGATTATGTATCCTAGCCTATAGGCTAAGTTTAACAACGTTTTAAGGACAATATCCCTCGGACTGCAATCTGAATAGATTTTGCTGTGCTGTACTGTAAAAGTAGGCCTACGGCCATTTCTTAGAGTGGCTTGAGATTAACATAGCCTAAATACTGTAATGTTGACACTAATAAAGATACGTTTATTAAGTAGGCTAACAAATGAGAAGTGTTTTCAGCTGAAATGGCATGAAGGATATGTGGACCGCCTGGACCTTTGAGCAAAACATCAGCAGACAGAGAAGCCCTCAGTGTAGCAATGCAGACTGCTCGGGGGAACCTGCTTATCACACTGTGGGTCGCCAGTCGAACTGACAGGCTTATCATGAATTCCCATTTATTTCAATTTGGCTATAGGCTACGATTAAAGTTCCTATGGTTCACAACTACTCGTAATATGCTATCGACACTAGTTAACCACAATTTGTAGCCCTATTGGTCATGTTAAGCGTTACTTGCAATGTAAAACTAAAAAGACTTTAAACATAATTTTCTACTGTCTTAGATTTTAGACAAACAGACAAAATGCACCAAAAACAAAACCTCCGGAGAGGTAGCTACACATTTGTTGTTGCATGATAAAGCAATGAACGTGCTGGTAGGCGTTTGACATGACGTTTGATGGATCCACCGGTTGGTAGGAAGGGAGGTTTTTGGCATCATTCCCGCGCTATACGAGACAAGAAGAAAGCAAAGAATATATCTTTTTACTAAGGAAAATGACAAAAATAGTAACGCACAGTGACTTAGATAAGTAACTTTAATCTGATTACTGGTTTGTAAATAGTAGCGCGTTAGATTACTTCTTACCGAAAAAAGTGGTCAAAATAGACTAACGCGTTACTAAGTAACACGTTGGCATCACTGCTTATAGGTGACGTTGATGTCTGTTTAAAATGTCGCTTGGTGACATTCCATGTCCCCAAACAGGGAGAGGAAGCAGCCACTCCTGTTGTATGTGGCACTTGCCCACATGCACGTGCCACTGGCTCATGGGGGGGTGGCTGAGGGCGAGGGGGTGTACACAGTCACCCTCCGGGATATGGACCGACTGGTGGGTGCAGTCAAGGCCACATCGGACCTCCTTGGCAAGGAAAACAGTCTCATACTGTTTACTGGTATGTTTGTGGATAAATTATTCAGGCCATTTGTTATTTTTGTCATGCAACGTACACCTCAATGATAGTGGCCAATATAGTGTCATGTGCGGGAGGGATCTGCCTATATGCTGCTATGACATAAATTATATTAAGGGGTCAAAACACCTTCAGGCTGCCCTTAGTGATAGAGACAAAGTTAGTTTGCCCTTGTCTCTATCTTTAAACCACTCTTTAACTCTCCCATAGTATTAGACCGCGTGCCAACAGACACCCATATTCTAAATAATTTTAGGCTTACAGAGGCATATTCAAAAATATTTTTAAAAAACTCTAGTAAGTCTAGTAAGGGATCAATAATGTGTCACAATAATTCTTTTCAGGAGACAACGGTCCTTGGGAGCAGAAGTGTCAGTTTGCTGGGAGTGTGGGGCCTTTTCTGGGGCAGTGGCAGACAAGCCGAGGTGCTGAAGCACTCTCCTTATCTTCAGATTAAGCAAGGTATTTTGTAAGTGTTTTGAATATTAATGAACTGTGTGCTGTCCATCCATTCTCTCCAGGCGGAGGCTCGGCCAAAACAACAACATGGGAAGGGGGCCATCGTGAACCCACGGTGGCCTACTGGCCTGGAAAGATTCCAGCCAACACCACAAGTGGCGCCCTGCTGAGGTACTGAGGAGACATAAGAGTAGGCATGCAGACTGTAAGTGAAAGGTTGATGTAAGTGTGTATGTGTCTGTGGTCTGTCTGTTGTGTGTGTCAGTGGTCTGGACATCTTCCCCACCCTCCTCTCACTTGCTGGTGTAGATCCGCCCAAAGACAGGAAAATCGACGGCATCGATATGACGGACATTCTGCTGGGAAAGACAGACACGGGTCGAAAGGTATGGCTGATGTGCATCAGAATCAAAGTCCCACACACTTGTCATTTATCTGTAATTCATTAAAAGAGAAAGCGATTTGTTTTCTGTACTGTCTAAGCATGTGTTTTCTGATGTGAAAGAATTGTGAATAAGCTTTATAGTCTACTGTATTTCTCCTGTCCTTGTCCTATGCAAGCATCCTTTGTTTATCCTTGAATTCAATGAAAGCCTGTCTTTGCCTGTCTATAACCTTTTGCCTATCACCAGGTGTGAAATGTTAATGTTTGTAGAACAGCATGTGTCCAGGCCTCTGAAGGACTTCCCAGGAAAGGGGGTAGTTTTAATTAAAAGACAATAGAAGCTGGCCAAAAGCCCACATCCCCCACACCTTTACCTTGCATATTCATACTAGTAGGTCACTCCTTCTCTTTGTGGGTAACTTAAATTTGGTAGACTGTTTCTGTGTAGTCAGAGAAGTCAGAGAATACTGAGAATCTGGTGAAATCCATGATGGGGTGAAACAAACATGTACTTCTCTCCCTTGAGGGCCACTGGCCCCTCATTGAAAAGAATAAAGCCTGGATCCTGATCTTGCATCGTCCTGATTGAGTCTTAAGAGAAATATGGTAGTAAAAATATACTATCAGATGCTGTAATGCTGTAGTCTGGCTTACACTTGATATCCCTCCTGTCTGCAGAATCTCCTTCACCCAAATAGTGGTGCTGCAGGTATATATGGGGACCTGCAAACAGTTCGTGTGGGCTCTCACAAAGCCTTCTATCTGACAGGTCAGTTCCAGGTTACTTTATATTACATTACATTACATTATATCACATTACATTTGGCTGACGCATTTTTAGCCAAAGGGACTAATAACATGGTAAACAGTTTAAGCTTTTTAAAGCAATTCTTTCAACAATTCTAGGATCATTTAAAAAAGGTAGAGTACAATAAGAAAAGTGCATCAGTGAGTGCTGTAAACAGTCAAGAGTCAGTTCTATTCAGGTGATAAGTGCTAGAATCAGCAAGACTCGTGCTACGAGGGGAGATGTTCTCTGAAGAGCTGGTTCTTCAGGAGTTTTTTGAAGATGGAGAGGGATGTCCCTGCTCTAGGAACTGGTAGCGCGTTCCACCAACGGTGGGCTCCTTATATACTGTAGTGTGCATGTGCACATACTTCCCATTTCAAATAAATCCTTATCGAAACTTATTTGACTAATTATATTAATGTTATGAATTTATTTATGTATTCCATATGTTAAAGAGTATCAACATACTTGTACCTGACCAGGTGCTGCTACAGCTTGTGGTGGAGGAGCTGGTCAGGCACAGCTTCACGACCCGCCGCTCATCTTCGACCTGTCCCGTGACCCGGAGGAGCGCTCCCCTTTGGACCCGTGGAGTGCGGAGTACCAGGCCGCCCTGCAGGCTGTGGAGAGGGAGAGGGAGGCGCTGCTGTGGGACATCGCCAACGATAACGTCTCCACCGCCAACTATGCCAAGAAGCAGGCAGCAGAACCCTGCTGCAACCATTCACTGCCAGTCTGCAGGTGCAAGCCGCTCACACTCAGCTGAGAGGCTTAACGTGCAGGACTGTTCAAACACACATCCAAACATGCTCATGCGTACGTGCACTGGTATTCGTCTCAAAGAGTGTGTTCCAGCTTATGAAGGGCTTAATGTTGAAGTGAATGTAGAAATAATGTGGCAAGGTAGCAAGTGTTTTGTTGTTTGTTTCATTTAGTTTAATCTCATTCCATTTTTAATTCTTTGTTTATACTGAAATCACATGGAGCCCCCTTCAGGTGATATTTTGTACTGAGCCAATTTCATGTTCCCTCACAATACTTACACACGACACTACCTTGCAATACGTTTGCTTTACCTCACAATACTTTTGTATAGAGGCCCCCCCCCCCCACCCCCCAAGGGTTATGGTAGTGATTGTCTGAGCTGATTTTGTGTTCCCTCACAGTTCTCGTATTACCTTGCAGTATTTACACATAGTAATGCAGAAGTATCAGCAAGGGAATGCAAAAAACCTGACGAAGTAATGCAGAAATTAAAACAATGTCTTCATCATCAGTTTGAGGGGATAGTTACCTTTACTATTATAAGTAATGCAAAATTATGGAAGGGGACTGCAAAAGTATTGTGAAGAATTGTAAGTGATGCCAAAAGCTAAGAAACTCAAAAGCAGTTGAAAAAACATCACCACCATGACCCTGCGGAGGCTCCACAGTTTGTATCTTGTTAATTACGTTTTCTATTTGTGTAGAAAAAGTATAAATACCATCAATATTAAATAAACAAGAACATGCTATAATGTAGACATATCTATTTTTATGGGCCAGTAACGGATACATCTAGTCAGAATCTAATTTCAGTACTTTTACCGGTACTTAAAATGTGTTATGACTGAACCTTGAAAGTGCGAATTAACCAGTACAATGGCACTCTGCTAGAGGAGATGGTTTGTTGTGCGGGAAGCATATGAACTGATGTTATCCCTTTGAGGTCATTAATGATTGCCTGTGGAGGGCCAAGGGTAACAAGGGGATCAGAAAGACATCTGGTATTGTGAAACTAAACAACCAAGTTTTCCCATGACCTGACTACTGAATATCCACACATAGGTGCCCAGCCTAAAGAGGATTTAAGAAACTTTGTGACAGAGGAGGTTGCTCTCTTGTAGTACAGAAGTGACTGTGCCTTCATACAATTTAATTATTGTAACCATCTTCACGTACTTTTTAAACATGTTTCTCTGCAGAGACATAGGATCCCTTGTTACTGTAATACACACCTTACTGTAATAGTTGAACACTGTAATTATTTGTAGTAAGTGGTGCTTGCATAATGACATATGCTGTGGCCTACCAAACTTACACTAGTCTCTACCCTGTGGTCAAGCCTGCTAGATGACCCTTAGCTATTGCTCCCCAAGGCAATAGGCTACTTTCAAGCTGACTAAACATTCGGATAGCCATAATGACAATAAACTCTTTAATAAAGATGTATTTTAAGCCATATCATCTGCAAATAAAAAACAACAACTTAGTTTAAAAGTATAAATGTGGAACTCTTTGTGATTGAACATCACCGTTTGGACATTGTTTTTGCTTGTGTTTCATACTGAGGATGCTCTCTGTTAGCTGCTCCACCTAGAGGCAGATCCATGTGAATGCTAGTCTAAATGGATATTTATAACCTTATGCTCAGACAACAGATAGTCAATAATCATCTAAATAATTTGTGAATTAGATTAAACATAAGGTTTGGGACAATTATCTTATTTTGTTGTCGCACATGCATTTGCAAGTAAAACTGTCAAGCATAATGTGGTAGAATGAGGATCAAATACTACAAAGCCTACTCTTCCTACATTCAGAAACAAACCAAATTTGACTGAAAGAGTGGAACTTTTCTGTGAACTTTTTGTCTATCAAGACACGATACATCCTTTACGTGAAGATGAAACATAAAAAATCCAAAACCAGTTAGGCTACAGCTTGGCACATTTGGCCCTTATAGCCCTGTTCATTAGAAGCAGTGATAATGGTACACATACATCACAAATGACAATCAAACTACAGTATAATTGAAATTGAAAGAATTTGAAATATGATAATGTGGCAGCAAATGTACTAAATTATCCACTATTGTTGGTATATCACAAAACATGCATCAACATGCACCTAGATTTTTAAGCGCTTCTTCAGCCCAATTCACACCAAAGATTTTTGACGAGAAGAGCTGCAACATTCTATAAACCTGCAACTTTCTAAAACCTTGCAACTACAACCAGACATGGTGAATGCTTTGCGACGGCTTGCAACAGCTGGCAACGACATGCAACATTTAATTCACACCGTTGCAACTCCTTTCTGCAACGGTTTCGTCTCGTCGTGAATCTTTGGTGTGAATTGGGCTTTATGCGTTATGGTTTGTATAGTATTGTTCATTAGGCTGTTGATTCATTTGACATTGTTGTTTATTATTGATATTCTCCTTATTGTGGTCTTACCATGCTATTGTTATGTTTATATATTATATTATTGATTGAATGGACATCATTGTTTATATTGCTATTTCCTTAATTTTCATTGTTTATTTCATTAGGCTATTGATTGAATTGACATTGTTGTTATTATTGCTGTTCTCTTTAATATAGTCTGACCAACATTTTAAATTGATCCCTGTTAAAGTATTATATGCAGGAGTTACTGACACAGGTGGAGGAACAGTTAGATCTCCTCAAGTTTGCTTAGGGCTAGCAGAGGTGGAGGATGCAAAACTTACATTGTTAAATTCTCTTTATCAACATCTGGAAACCTCAAAAACTCATGCTAGGCTCCTTTTTATCGACTTCTCTAATTCAATATAATTCAGCCCTACCTGTTGGCTGAGAAACTTCAGGCTCTTTTTAACTTGAACCCTAACTTAATTGGCTGGATACTGGATTTTCTGTCGAACCATCATAGACAGCAAATTATCTTTTGAGAGCAACACAGATGCTGCCGGTAAAAAGGCCCAACAGAGACTTTTCTTTTTGAGGAAGATGAAATCATTCAGCGTGTGTAGGACTCTGATGACTTTGTTTTACCAGTGTTTTATTGAATCAGTCTTGACCAGAGGTGGGACCAAGTCATTGTTTGGCAAGTCACAAGTAAGTCCCAAGTCTTAGCAGTCAAGTCTATGTCAAGTCCCAAGTAAAGACAGAGAAGAGCAAGTCGAGTCCAAGTCCAAGTCCCAATCTTTTTCAAGTCCTGAACAAGTCATCAGGTACTCTTCACTTAATAATGGCATTATTAGACTATCGATCATAATTTTAACACATCAATCTAATCTACAGTATTTTTTTTTATAAATACAGATTAAAATATGTTCAATGGTTCTGTCTTGAAATCTTTTACGATATATGCATGTGCATACCTGTGAAATATACGCATGAGCATACCTGAGTAATCTGTACGAAATGGATAGCTACATGACACTCAGCACAGCAGCAAATATATATTGTTTTTCCAAATTGCGGCATCCACTGTAAGGATGAGTAATAATTTTACTGATGGCATTTCACTGCGATAGGCCACAGATTTGCCTGCAAACAATTATTAGACTGTCTGCCAGTGGCAGAGGCAACCCAAGGTCATGGTTAATGATTACAATAAATGGTGACGAGAAGAATCGTCACATAGGCTACATTAGTAAATTGCTGCGGTTAAATATTTTACGTTTTTATTAGGGCTGTCAAACGATTAAAAAATAACTAATTAACCTCATATTTTGAAATGAATTAATCTAGATTAATTGCGGTTAAAAAGTAGCCTACATTTTCTCCCTAAATACTAAAGCTTCTTATGGCATATTAAATACAGCATAAATCACAAAATTACTGAGTAACCACAAAGGTAAAAATAAAACACTTCTATATTATTTAAATGATAATGACACAGTAATTTTGTTTTAAAGTATGTGATGCTGTTTACCTTATTTGTATATGATGCACTGTCACTTTAAGCCCATTGTGTGCCACTGACCACACGTTCTCCTAATGATCTTTTTAGCTCCGTTCAAATATAGCCTAGCTATGGCTAGTCCACAAACTCTAACATTGTTTGTGCCACATGTATAGCACAATATTAACAATGATAAGCATGATATTAGGTTGGCACAAACAGCTTTCATTCCTTTGGAAATAAAAGCATGTAATGACATGATGCTTGCTAGACATTTTCTGTTTGCAATTAAAAGTGAATTATGACCCTGGTAGCCTGTAGCCACCTAGCTAAGTGGAATGCAATCGGCATAATATCATGTGCTTCATGTAAACGTATTATTGAAGACTTCAAGACTCACCAGTTCCATTACACAAAGGCAAAGACAACTTTATATTCTTTTCCATTTTCCCAATCACAGTGAGTGCAGTCTATGTCAAAGTGCCCGGCTCTCACAGTTTATAACAGTAGTGAGGACCGAATAAATCCGCAATTTCCTCTAATCTCGTCTTTGTTGCCTTCATGATTTCCTTTTATACGTTTCTTATATTTAAGATATCAATCATCATCAACAATGACAAGCCAGCCCAGCAGGAACCTGCCACTCATTTTCTCTCCCTTTCGTGCGCACTGAGACGCGTTCTCAATTAAATGGAGTAGGCTAGCATACGTTCAATTTGGATCTTAATGGAGAGGACCCGAAAAGTATCATCTTTATGTAACATGCTGATGGTGCATTTTGATATTGTAAACGTTCTCTAACAAGAGTGCAAACCAGTTTGCAGTAAAGCTACTATTTATTTAATGTTGGTCCTTTCTCTGTCTCTTGGTGCCCTACACACAGTGCGTGATGCGTGGTGGTAACAGCAGCACTGATCACTGTGCTCTGCCGTTTGTGTCCACTATGTGTTTTGTTTTTTTCGTCGCAGAAGAAAGCATCTTTGGGGTGACTGGTCCACGATCAGGAAATGTATTGTTTGACTCAAGTCATTACAAGTCAAAGAGGCAAAGTCCGAGTCAAGTCTCGAGTGAATAGTAGGCCTATTAAAGTCCAAGTCGCAAGTCATGCCGAATTTTACGAGTCGAGTCTGAAGTCATTAAAATCATGACTCGAGTCCAAGTCATGTGACTCGAGTCCACATGTCTGGTCGTGACATTTTATATTGTGGTGTGGTTCAGTGGTCTTCCAATGAAGCATAAGCTTAAGCATAAGCTAACAAAGCTGGTTAATGTACATGTAGCGTCTAAGATGGTTGGGGTACAGCTACCACAGCTTCAACATATACTATATGATAAAAGGGTCAGGGGTAAGGCTAAGCAAATTTTAAACTGCCCTGATCACCCACTTTTTGGGGAGTTTAATCTGCTTCCCTCAGGTCGCCGTTTTAGGCTACCTATGATGAGTACTAGATGTGCCAGGGATTCTTTTATTCCTGTGGCTATTAGGAAACTGAATTCACTTGATTGACATCTCTTGAATCTTATATAGTATGTGATTATTTATTTATTTATTCCTGTCCATGTTCATTATGTCTGATTTACCTGTGTACTGTCCAAATGGATTCTGTCATTTGTTTTGGGGGAAGGAGTGTCTCCATTGTTGTTGTGTGTCCTGTGTTGTGTTTACAATGCTGTTGGCATCTGGCGGTGCTTCTCTGTGTATGTGTTTTAGACATCTTGCTGCACACTAAATTTCCTTTTCTAAAAATAAATAAAGTGAAACTTGACTTGAAACTTGGACATGTGTTACATTTTCTCGAAAATTTGACGTGTTATTTGATGCTGTTTCACTGAAAGACAATAACAACCATCAGCTCATTTCTATAATATACTGGCAACAAGGACTGTCTTACCTTTTCATTTGCTGTTTCGTTTCTGCTTTTAATCTTGCTCTAAATTTCCACAGGAAAATGGCATCTTGGGCACAGTGGTCCTTATCATCTTATTAATAGAGTTACTATACATAACATCTGGCAAATAATGGGTATATAATACAATGCATATATCGGATATGATATGTGAACTGATACAGTGAGGATTTCAATTAGATCTTCTCTCTCTCTCTCTCTCTGTTTCTGTTTTTGTCTCTTTTTGTTATCTGTGATCTTTAGGATTTGTCTGTTACCTTGGAGTTCCATACAGCAATGGCATGGGCTGTAATGACAGGCCTGGCTCCAACCTCCCCCCATGCTATCCATGTGAAGGAGGCTCTCAACAGAGCAGGTAAGTATTGGACACACAGACATTTCTTACAGGAGTAAGAGCACAGGACACACTGTTACACTGACAAGCTAATAGAGAATGAAATACTGAACCTGCATGTAAATAGCAAAGACCAAACAGTTGCGATGGATACTGAGAATCCCTTTCAGCTGTGTTGTTACTGGACAAGTTCTAGAACACTGACAGAATGTGCTGTGACCCCTCTTCCCCCAGCGAGAGAGACCAGGGATGCAACCCATCCGTGCCACTGCCTCTCTATGAGAACCAGAGTATCATAGAGCAGCCGCTGGACCTGTGGAGCCTGACTGAAAAGTATACCTGTGCCGCAGTCAGGATTCTTCATAGTGCAAGATACTGTCTCCCACCTCTGCACATTTGGCACTAAGGTTAGCATGCAAACTAGCTAGCACCGGGCCAGCCCTTTTGCGTTACCACCTTGTACCATGTGTGTTACTGTATTAAATACAATGCAAGTCAGTGAAAAAGCTGTAGTCTGATCTCTGCGGAGCTGAGACAAGCTCCTCTCAGCTGAGCCAAGGGCCCAGCTCTTTTGCGGGGTATATTTACCGGCTAAGAATCTCTAATTTAATGCTGCAGCTGTCTCAGGGCAAGTCCACTCGCTATCAGGTCTTGTGACGGCCAGTGAGGTCAGTGCTGAGGCTGCAAAACAAGCTCACATTCCTCTTTGTTTTTTTCTTCTCCAGGAAACCACAACTCCTATCTTTGGTTATTGAGCTTTCTGTTTTGTTTTGTTATGTTATGTTATGTTATGTTATGTTTTTGCTGTTCCCATTCTGCTCTTGTTAGAATTAGTGGCTCAAGGTCAAAAGTCACTGACAGCATTGCATACAGATGTTAGTATTGCAAGCAGTCACAATCTGCTCTTAATAATGAGTGGCACTTGAATGTGATGACTCAAATGTTGCTTGATGACATTCCATGTCCCCACACAGGGAGAGGAAGCAGCCATTCCTGTTGTATGTGGCACTCGCCCACATGCACGTGCCACTGGCTCATGGGGGGGTGGCTGAGGGCGAGGGGGTGTACGCAGCCACCCTCCGGGAGATGGACCGACTGGTGGGCCGACTTGACTGCTGTCAAGGCCACATCGGACCTCCTTGGCAAGGAAAACAGCCTCATACTGTTTACTGGTGTGTTTGTGGATAATTTATTCAGGCCATTTGTTATTTTTGTCATGCGATGCACAGCTCAATGATAGTGGCCAATATTGTGTCATGTGCTGGAGGGATCTGCCTGTGCTGCTGCCCTTAGTGATAGAGGCAAAGTTGATTAACTCCTAGGGGCTATTCTATCTCATATCTTATTAAAAATATATAAGTGCCACATTCTATTAGCAAGGCATTTTATCGTTATGACCACATACTCCATTTCCCCAGCATTTACAAATATAGACATCTATATAACATAGCCATACTCAAAGATTCTAGTGCGCTAGAGCTTTCTTTCAATTGAGACTGCATGTGATACCGTTTGCCAGCTGGCAGTAGCTGAAACATACTGGGGCAAGGGTGGCTGGGGTCTCTATTTATTCTGTGGGCTTCACTGACGCTTCGTATGGTGTACAGGGGCGTGTCTACGGGGAGGCTGGGGGAGGCAGTGCCACCCCAGAGATAAACCCTGCTCCCCCCCTGAGAAATTATCTGCGACAGGCAAAAATGATCTGCGGTTTGCAAGAAAATCAATGCGAATTTACATTAAATGTAATCATATTTAGGCCTACATTTTGTACTGCTCTGCGTCCATCTCCACACCCATTACTCGGGGGAATATCTCAGGAGTGTTTCACTCAACACATGGCAAACCATATATCAAAATAAACAGCAGACCTAACCGAATACGGGGATATAAAGCATTCATCTGTACAATAAGCCATTCCCAAGTAATCCAGTTTTTAAATTGCAGCACATTTCTACTTGGTCTCCAACTTCGGGCTGTAATTCTAACGTAATAGCTCCCAAAAATAGTGATCTACTGCTTGAATATTGTGTTCTAGTTCATCATATGAAAATAAGTTCTGCACTTGTTTGGTTTTTGAACATTTATTTCAACGAATTACATGGAAAACATAATGAATTGCAACCACATATCCTTATGTATTATGCGCTACTTTCGACTAGCCTAAAACCATGTAAAATGTAAGACAAAATTAAAATCACAGAGCAGCACAGCCAAACTAACAACATGGGAGGGCGCCATTGTGAACCCACGGTGGCCTACTGATCTGGAAAGATTCCAGCCAACACAACAAGTGGTGCCCTGCTGAGATACTGAGGAGACATTAGAGTAGGCATGCAGTAAGTGAAAGGTTGATGTAAGTGTGTATGTGTCTGTGGTTTGTCTGTTGTGTTTGTCAGTGGTCTGGACATCTTCCCCACCCTCCCCTCACTTGCTGGTGTAGATCCGCCCAAAGACAGGAAAATCGACGGCATCGATATGACGGACATTCTGCTGGGAAAGACAGACACAGGTCGAAAGGTATGGCTGATGTGCATTAGAATCGAATGCTGTTTTGTCAAGTCCCAGACACTTGTCATGTAATTGTGTTTCCGATGTTTTTGGGAGTGTTTTCCCATGTTCAAAAATATTAGTTCTTTTACTCCATGTGGTATTGCTGAAGCCTCTATGTCTCTGTCTGCAGAGTGTCTTTCATCCAAATAGTCTTGCTGTGGGTAAAACTGGCGAGCTGCAGGCAGCGCGTGTGGGCCCTCACAAAGCCTTCTACCTGATAGGTCTACTCCAGTCTACTCACCTTATACTCCTAACTGCTCATACAGGCTTACTGTTTCAAATAAAACTTCACATTTACCAAACTTATTTGAGTGACAACTTTTTTGCAATTGTTTTTTTCTGGTTTGATGTGATTTAATTACATTTCCTTACTGTGAGGGATATTATTTTCTTTTGATGTTATGTTAAACTGTATCAACATACTTGTACCTGACCAGGTGCTGCTACAGCTTGTGGTGGAGGAGCTGGTCAGGCACAGCTTCACGACCCGCCGCTCATCTTCGACCTGTCCCGTGACCCGGAGGAGCGCTCCCCTTTGGACCCGTGGAGTGCGGAGTACCAGGCCGCCCTGCAGGCTGTGGAGAGGGAGAGGGAGGTGCTGCTGTGGGACATCGCCAACGATAACGTCTCCACCGCCAACTATGCCAAGAAGCAGGCAGCAGAACCCTGCTGCAACCATTCACTGTCAGTCTGCAGGTGCAAGCCGCTCACACTCAGCTGAGAGGCTTAACGTGCAGGAATACTCAAACATACATCAAAACATGCAAATGTGCACTGATATCCGTCTCGTAGACAGAGTTTGTCCCAAACCATGAACAGCTTCATGGTTAGTTATGATATAAGTAGACATATAGGAAAAGGAATAGATTTTTGTAATGTATAGTTTTGTAATGACTTAAGACACCAGATTTATCAAGTTGAGGGAGCATGTGAATGTTTTTTCCCCCAATTCATTGTTTACAGTGAAATCATATGCCAACCCCTCTAAAGGTCTTGGTGGTGTTTTCTTTTAAATAAGCCATTATTGAATTCCCTCACAATACTTTTACATTACCTCGGCTCCTAATGTTTTTGTGTTACCTCAGAATACTTTTACATTCCCACACAATACTTTTGTAGGTAACACTCCAAAATAAGGTGCCATAATAAATAGCAAACTATTAATTACCTAACCCTTTGTTAATATTTGTTAATTGTTACTAAAATATCTATTTGGCACAAGTTAATAGTTTTTTCATCATTAATTAAATATTAGTTGTTTGCATAAAATCTGTATGTTAATGTTTTAACAAATCTATTAACTAATATTGTATTAATATATGTTAATAGTTAACTAAATATATTTTTGGCACTAATTAACAGTTATTTCTTACATCATTTAAATGTTAAATGTTTATTTACAAACTATATGCTAATATAAAAGTTAATGACATATTATTATTTATCTAGCTTTTCTGATTAGCTTTGTGGATAATTTATGGAATTTATGGTTTATGGCTTTATGGTCTTGTGGGGTGTATAAGGCACCCTACTGCCAGTGGTTGGTTGTGTGAGAGTTTGCACTCCTCTTCTTCCACTTCATCGTTATTGGATACCTCTGTGGTTGGCTGTCCTGTAATTGGTGACTCTCTGTCTAGTGTTTGAAAGTAGTGTACTCTTTGCCTTTGGAAGTACTATTTGGTTGCTGCTTGAATTTGGTGAAATTCAGGGGAGGGGGGTGTAACAGAGTTAGAATGTAGTTTAGTGTTTGTATGTGATTTTCGCCGTAATTAAGCAGTTTTATTGAGATTGGTATTTTGGAGCCCCCTTTGGAGAAACGCTATACTGCAGCTCTGCTGCGTTTTGTCCTTGTATTGTTGCCATAGCCGATCAGAAGCGGTATGCTTTGCATTGCGTAGGTTAACTGTATAAAGCTCTCCCCACTTTGTTTTAATTTTGTAACTGTAAAATGTTGTTTAAGTTGAAAACTTTGATATACCACCTGTATTATGTTACTTTACATGTATTGTTAAGATTTGGGTGCAATTCTAGCAACTTAGGGTACGTTCAGACTTAACGTCTTTTTCTGACAAAAGAAGTTATGCAGACCGCTTTTTCAGTTTGAAAAAAAAATCTGCCAGCGTTCTTGTTCCAAAAAGCAGCCGGAAGCGTCTTTTTTTACATTACATTACATTACATTACATTACATTACATTTGGCTGACGCTTTTTTAACCAAAGCGACTAACAACATGGTAAACAGTAAGTTTTAGAACAATTCTCACAATTTTAGGACAGTTTAAAAAAAAACACATTAGAGTACAGTAAGAATAAGTGCGTCGGTGAGTGCTGTATTTTAACAGTTACTTGTCAGTTTAACGGCTGGTGAGTGCTAGGATCAGTAAGACTTGTTGTAAGTGTTGCTATGAGAGTAGATGTTCTCTAAAGAGCTGGGTCTTCAGGAGTTTTTTGAAAGTGGAAAAGGATGTCCCTGCCCTTGTAGGAACTGGCAGTGTGTTCCACCAACGAGGAACAACAGATGAGAAAAGTTTGGATTGGCTTGAGCGTACCGGTGGTAGAGCTAGACGTCGTTCGTCAGAGGAGCGCAGCGGTCTGGAGGTAGTGTAAGTCTGTATGAGGGCATTCAAGTAGGTGGGAGCAGAACCGGAGACTACTTTGTAGGCAAGCGTTAGAGACTTGAATTTGATACGGGCCGCCATAGGTAGCTAGTGTAGCTGGATGAGCAGCGGGGTAACATGTGCCCTTTTGGGTTGGTTGTAGACCAGGCGCGCCGCCGCGTTCTGGATCATCTGAAGTGGTTTCACTGCGCAGGCTGGGAGACCTGTCAGGAGGGCATTGCAGTAGTCGAGTCGTGAGATGACTATTGCCTGAACCAGAAGTTGGGTAGCATCTTGAGTCAAGTAAGTCCTGATTTTCCGTATGTTGTAGAGTGCGAAACGGCATGACCGGGCGACTGAGGCAACATGATCTGAGAAGTTTAGTTGGTTGTCGAGAACAACTCCAAGATTTCTTGCAGTCCTGGTCGGTGAAACAGACAGGGAGTCAAATTTGATGTTGATGTCGTGGTGTATGGTAGGTTTAGCTGGGATGACCAGCAGTTCAGTCTTTGAGAGGTTCAGCTGGAGGTGGTGTGCCTTCATCCATGTAGCTATGTCTGAAAGGCAATCTGAGATCCGTGTTGAAACCAGGGGGTCGTCAGGTGGAAAGGACAGATAGAGCTGTGTGTCGTCTGCATAGCAGTGGTATGAGAAGCCGTGCGAACGGATAATCTTTTTGCGATAGACAAAGTGACTAACGTTACGTGTGGGTACCAAATGTCGCGGAAGAGAAAACTCACGTTGGCTATTGCTTTTGGTATGTTATGGTAAAGTTGTGAAGTCAAACAATTCCCTATGCTCAGACACTAAAACGAGTCTCTCGACCGGTGTTCTGTCACCTTCTCCATTTTTTACTTGGTTGTCATGGGAAACCACAGGTCTCGGTAATCTGCTTGTGATTGGTCATCTGTAAAAAAGACAGCATGACGTATGGCGTTTTTCCGCTAGAAGTTGAACATTTCTCAACTTCTGAGCTGCAGAAAAAGACGGTTGCAGTCGCGTTTTAAAAGAAGCCGACGACTTTTTTGAAAACACGGTCTACTCCATAGGGTTATAATGTAAAACGGACGCCGGCAGCTGAGAAAAAGACGCTTAGTCTGAACGTACCCTTAAGAACGTTTATTAATGACCGGTTCCGGAGCCGACGAGAGTGGCAGCATGTCGAGGTAGATCCGTGTCTTTGTGTTTTTTTACCGTCTTTGTTTACTTTTTACTAAGCAACTTTTTTTGGATTACGCACTTTGAGGAGTGTTTTCATTCTATCCTATGGATATGGATCTATTACAATGCTCCAGCGGCAGCAAACTTGTGTACACAAGGAATCAGCTGCTTGCAATACGACGGAATGCTGGTAGGGTTCACGTAAACATCCCGAAGGAGCTGTGGTGCTTTCAGGGGTGCAGAGCGGGAGTCAAAGTGAGGACCAGGCGTCGGGAGAAGAAGTGGCAACACAAGCCCTCAGTTCCTTCGATGGTTATGGGAAACGGGAACTCACTGGCCAACAAGACTGACGAACTGGCTGCCCTGGTAACAAATCAGAAGTTGTACAGGGATTGTAGTTTGCTATGCTTTACGGAGACGTGGCTAACAAGCCATATCCCCCCGGCTAACATTGAGCTGCCCGGCTTCAGTGTAGCTCGTTTGGACAGAGACAATAAACTTTCTGGCAAAAAGAAGGGAGGCGGACTGGTGCTATACATAAACAACAGATGGTGCAATCCCGGACAGTGACATGTTACAGTGAAGGAGACTGTACATGTTACAGTGAAGGAGACTGTATGCTGTAAGGATGTGGAGTTACTAGCGGTCAGTCTACGACCATACTACATGCCGAGAGAGTTCTCGCACGCCATTGTTGTTTGTGTTTACGTTCCGCCTCAAGCCCTCCCGGACACAGCGTGTGACGTCATTCACTCTACAGTCGCTAGGCTCCAAACTCAGCACAGTGATGCCTTCTTTGCGATCTCTGGTGATTTCAACCACATTACACTGGATTCCACCCTCACAAACTTTTACCAGTTTATTGACTGCCCAACTAGGAAAAACAGGACAATAGACCTCATGTATGCAAACGTGAGGGATGCTTACAGTGCCACCCCACTGGGGAAGTCGGACCATAACCTCATTCATCTTCAGCCAATGTACAAGCCAAAAGTTCAGAGGCTACCAGTTGCCACGCGCACCTTCAGAAAGTGGACACCAGAAGCGGATGAGGCTTTGAGAGACTGCTTTGAGTCCACTGACTGGAGTGTGCTACTGAATGGAGAGGACTTAGAGGAGGTCACACATTGCGCTACTGACTATCTGAACTTCTGTATGGACATTGTTGTTCCCACAAGGACTGTACGCTGCTATCCAAATAACAAGCCTTGGATAACCAGTAATGTCAAGACCCTCCTCAATAGGAAAAAGATGGCGTTTAAAGAGGGGGACATGGCAGAGCTGAGGCGACTACAGGGGGAACTCAAGAATAAGCTGAAAGAGGCTAAGGCGGACTACAGAAGGAAGATGGAACAGAAGTTGCAAGAAAACAACATGAAGGAGGTGTGGGACTGTATGAAATCCATCACTGGCCTTAAGAAGAGCAGCAGCTCTGTGGAGGGAGACCTGGACAGGGCGAACCAGCTGAACCACTTTTACAACAGGTTCAAATGCCCTGCACCAGCTCCAGGTACTGCTCTTGTTTGCGTGCCCGCCCTACCCCCACCTCCCAGTCTCCCAGTCTCTCTAGCTCTGCATCCCGGGGACATCCAACGATCTGAGCCCCCATCACCCCACGCCCTGCCCTCGCCTGATGCCTCCTTGCCTGTGCCTGTTGAGCTGTCCAAGACTCTGGTAACCTTGACAGGGACATCAAGGAGGTGGTCATCCCCCAGCCCCCACCCCACCTCATTACCAGTGCAACACTCACCCCCACCATCACTGGATGCCATGTGGGGGAGCACCCCTCCCCCACATGGCGACCACGAACAATGAGGTGACAACGACTTCAGTCAACAGCCATCAGACACACAGACCCCAGATGCACTCCCCCTCCCCTCCCCTCCCCCCCTCCACCATCACTGCAGATCAGGCTATCGCACCTCTCCCCCACATGGTGACCACGAGCAGTGCGGCAACAATGGCCTCAGCCAACGGCCATCAGTCTCTAGCCACACGACAACCCTCTCAGAAGCACCCCTCCTCCTCCTCCCCCTCCACTCCCCTCATCCCCCCCATCATTACAGCTTCCGAAGTAAGTTATCTTTTAAAAAAACTTCATCCTCGGAAGGCAGCCGGGCCTGACAGACTGTGTCCAAGGCTACTCAAGGCCTGTGCTGCTGAACTGGGGGAGCCACTCTTATCTTCTACACAGGACACATTCTCACCTAGACAAGGGGAAAAGTGCTGTGAGAATCATGTTCTTTGATTTCTCAAGTGCTTTTAACACCATCCAACCCCTCAGACTGGGAGACAAGCTCTTGCAGATGGGTGTGGACACTCACCTGGTAACCTGGATTACAGACTACCTGACCGAGCGACCACAGTTCTTCAGACTGAAGAACTGTCTCTCTGACACTGTGATCAGCAGCACCGGAGCGCCACAGGGAAATGTGCTCTCTCCAGTCCTGTTCATCCTGTACACATCTGACTTCTGCTACAACACCGAGTCATGCCACATGCAGAAGTTCTCTGACGATACTGCAATTGTGGGGTGTATCAGGGACGAGCAAGAGGAGGAGTACAGGAGCCTGGTGGAGAACTTTGTGCAATGGTGCAAACTCAATCACCTTCAACTCAACACTTCAAAGACCAAGGAGATGGTGGTGGATTTCCGGAGGTCTAAGCCCGCTCTGCTACCAGTCTCCATTGATGGGGTCAATGTGGAGGTGGTAAGCACCTACAAATATCTGGGTCTCCACCTGGACAATAAACTGGACTGGTCAGCCAACACTGATGCACTCTACAAGAAAGGGCAGAGCAGGCTGTACTTCCTGAGGAGGCTGCGGTCCTTCAATGTGTGCAGCAAGCTCCTCAGGATGTTCTACCAGTCTGTTTTGGCCAGCGTCCTCTTCTATGCAGTGGTATGCTGGGGAGGAAGCACAAAGAAGAAGGATGCTGGGCGACTTGACAGGCTGGTAAGGAAGGCTGGCTCTGTAGTGGGAGCTGAACTGGAGTGCATCACTTCAATATCTGACAAAAGGACCCTGAACAAACTGATCAACATCTTGGACAATGAATGCCATCCACTCTACAGCACTATTAAAAAGCAAAAGAGCTTGATCAGCTGGAGACTTCGCTCACTGCCATGCACAACTGAAAGGCTGAGGAAGTCATTTGTCCCCAGGGCCATTGAACTGTTCAATGCTTCACTAAAGGGAAGAGGAGAGATAGACTTCGCTGCTTAGTCTGTCTGCCTCTCCACCCTCTCCATGTTTGAGTACTGACTGCCCACTACTGCTTTACTACTGTTTTACTACTGTTTTACTAATGTCCACAGCCTAATGTTTTTACTACTGTTTTCCTGCTACACTGTTTTTCATGCTATATTAGCACACATGATCAATGGCTTCTGCTTCAATACTGAATGGCTGTAACCCTATTACCTCAACCTGTTCTTGCACTGACATAGTTTTTTTTATAGTTTTTTATATTACCTTGTCTACATTATACTTTACTCTCCTATTTGTCCATATTATTTATGCTGGTCTCTAGACCTTATTATTGCACTGTTGCACTGTTGGACTAATGTTGAACTACTTTTTGCACCTTCACCATGACACTCACTCTCTTGAGCACCTTACCATGCACACATAACTAAAGGACTACTGTTGGACTACTTTTTGCACCTTCACCATGACACTCACTCTCTTGAGCACCTCACCATGCACACAGAACTACAGGCCCTGTCACTACAAGTGTCTCATGCTCGATCACCCTCAAGCACACTGGATTTTTTACATTTATTTATATAGTATATTTAGTATTTAGTTGTGTTAGTTTTTCTCATCTCCTACTGTCTCTATTGTACAGTAGTGTTTAGTTATATGTTTATACTTATACTTATATTTACCATTTCTGCTGTAAGTGCATGTTGTGTGTGATGTCTGTATGCTACTGAGACCCCCTGAATTTCCCCTCAGGGATCAATAAAGTATCTATCTATCTATCTATCTATCTATCAATCTAATCTTTTCATTATGACCATGAGTTCATACACACTGAGTCTAACGTGACTAGCTGTAAACTCCGCTAGCAACTTTCCATGCATTCAGTGTAGTTTTGCTTAGTGTGCATGGAAAGTGCAATTCAGTCTAGCAGGAAATGAATGTACATTTAGTTTAGCATTATGTTTATGCATTACCTCCGTATGGTCTACGTCTGTGAGTGTTTAGTGAGTCTCAGAATATTAATAAACTGTCGTTCTGTGCACCTGAACATTCCATGTCGCATGTCTCCCTTGCTAGTAGGGCTGACAGTAATGGTATAGGAATGATGCATGTAATATAGCCCATTCAACTACTTGTTGTTTTGTTTTAACTTTTCCTAAAGGAATAAATGTGATATTTTGGTCTCAGTCCCTTCACCGTCTGACTTTATATATTACTAATATATTAATTAAGCTTAACCAACTTTATTATAAGGGGCTCCACACTGATAGCTATATACTACTAATATATTAATTAAGCTTAACCAACTTTATTATAAGGGTCCCCCATACTGATAGTTATATATTACTAATATATTAATTAAGCTTAACCAACTTTATTATAAGGGGCCCCACGCTTATAGCTATATACTACTAATATATTAATTTAGCTTAACCAACTTTATTGCAAGCGGTTCCGGCGCCGACAACAGTGGCAGCATGTCAAGGTAGCTCCGTGTTTTTTTCTTGAATTTCCCCTTGGGGATCAATAAAGTATCTATCTATCTATTGTAAGGGTCCTGTGGAGAGCGGTTCATATTGGGATAGGCAGAAGCACAGTTTAATGTTCTCTCACACTCACTACTTCCACTTTCAGGAGGAAATGCAGAAGTACTGGAAGGAAATGTGCTTTGCTTGAGATGGTTTATTGTGAGGGAAGTGTATGATCGATGTTATCCCTGTAGGTCATTAATGGTCATTAAGGTCACTGCTCTCTAGCGGAACACGGGAGTATTCCAAGAACAAAAACTATCTGCTTACCCTTGATCTCTGGGTTGATTTACCCTCAGATGGGGAAACTCGGGATTTTGGTTCCAATACAGTTGGTATTATTATTCATTTTTTAATAACTGGCTACTATTATTAATTTGCTGTACCAGTCAATGAGATTGAAAGCAGTAGATTCATTTAGAAATATTTCAATAGGCTATTGAATACTGTTCAAAAAAAGTGGTGATATATATTCGGCTACTGAACACATTTAGATTTCCGAAATGGCTGAAACTGTGATGCAGTATGTGGAAGTGATGCAGTGAGATGTTGTGGTGGAGTGTGTGCCATGGAGGAAGTGCAAAAAGTGAACAATGCTAAGCTTATCACCAGAGCAAAAATTATCAACGCTCTTTACTGGATTGTGTGAAGCAGGTGATGAATATTGGAAGCTGGACACTAGACACAGTTGCACCAGTACAAGTGAAAAGCCCAGCTTAGCCCATGCAACATCATCCACTCTTGCCATCACTCCTGTATCCTACCTTTGACTGCTGAATAATGAGCTACATCCAGCATTTGTATTTTGCTACTGTAGGGCCTCAGAGCAGAGATAAGAAAATAATAACCTATTCCTACAACAATTCTAGCTAGCTTCTGATGGCTATCAGGACAACAAATGCAGTAAGTATTTTTTTAGGTTCTGTGATCAACAACTTAAGACACTCAACTAGTTTCAAATATAAATCTAGAGGCCAGGAAACATCCCAAGTGACTGAGCATCACGGTTCTGTCATTGCTTTTTGTCCTTCATTGCTTTCCGTGCTTCATACTGAGGATTCTGTTAGCTGCTCCACCTGAGGCATGTCCATGTGAATGCTAGTTTGGAATTAGGTGTATTCAGTCTTATGCTAATGAATGTTTAATACAGTAATTCAATACTTATCTAAAAATGTAGATACGAATCTGATTTAAATTCTGCTTTTATAAAGTGGTAGATTATGTAAAATTATTCTCTCATCACATAAATCTTTAAGTAAAATGTTGCTGTTAAACAATGTGGCAAACTGAGAAGCAAATATACTAATGCATACCTGCATTTAAAACCTGCAACATTTCCAAAGCTATTGACACTTGAAGGATGAACATTTTCAGTGAACTTTTTATTTATCAAGATAAAATATTTCCTTTGCATTAAAAAAATCAAACAAACCAAAGTTCCCTTGTCCAAGCCAACAACAGATTGGCTCATTTGGCCCTTACACATCCTTGTTCATTAGAAGCAGTGACACATTTACAATCACAAATGACAATTAAAATATAATCTAATTTAAAAGCATTTAAAATACAGTTATAACTCTTATGAATAAACTCTTGAAAATAAACATTAAAATAAACAATTGACAAAACAATGAATGAAATTCAAACTAAAGAAATCTGTTATAATAACATTTTATCAAACATGTTGTTCCTGTGTACATATCTGAGACTTAATAAAGAGGGGTAGGAATTTCACTGCCAGATGCCAATGACTTAATATGGAATGTAGCAGCAAACTGAAAGACTAAATTCTCCACTAAGTAGTGTTAGCATCACAAAACCACTGTCAAATCTAAGCAGGAAAGATAGGCCCAGTCAGGTTCTGTACTCGGAGAACATGAAAGCACACATGAAACACCCACATATGGACTACTGTGGTTAAGGGAATATTTTGTCAAAAAAGTATGATGTACAATTGTCTCACACTCATGATCAAAAAATGTACATTTTTGGTATCCACATTTTGCACCATTAGTTGTGTACCAGCTAACACACTTGGCAAAAATAGTGTGATGTTGAACTATGGATTCTGAGACAGAGTGCTGCCAGGTTGTTAGCTGTAAAAAAATGTGCAACAAAATTACATGGCTTAGTTTCATTTTGTTTATAACATACTTTCATTAAACACTTCAGGATACACTATGACTTAATGCCAAGTGAAGAAAATGAACTATCATTTCAGCTTGTATACAGGATGACTTATTTCTTACAAGTCTTTGCACTACCACTGCAAAATCAAAATCCAAAACTGTATACCAAACATGCCAATATTTAGTAAAAATTTCTTAGAGCTAGAAGTTAGAAGTTATCCTAACATAACTCTTCAAAAAGCTAATCATACACAGGGGATTTGCTGTGAGAAAGCCATGCCCATTTGAAGGAATTTCTAAGTGTAAAACAATGTATGTGAATTTACCCATGACTTACTATATTGGAACATTCACACAACTATGTCCCTTGGCAGACATTATCCAAGTCTTATTTGTTTTACATAAAATCAAATCAAATACAGGCCCTCACAAGCATGATGCAATATCATCACATCCCTGGAGTAACATACCACCAATACATGAACCATGCAACGCATCTCCATTGACTTGCATTCAACATATCATTGATAGTGTCTTATTCTGAAAACTCGCAGACAGTATGGTATGAATCACATAACCCTAATTTGCATGGCTGGTGCTTTCATAGTGATGTATGCTGGGAAAAAGATGAAGCTAAGATGCAACGCTTTGATCATACGCTCCTCATTTGTTCTCAGTAGTTATGCACATTACACACACATAATTACCAGGAATATTGCATATAACTTGCTATATAACCCAGCTTAATATCTCTCATTATGAGGTATTTCCAGTTCAGTGCTTGTTTCTGTAAACTGCCATGCCACTGTTCATTTCTGATGTGGAAAGGCTTCAAAGAAAAATGTAATTCACTCTCAAGAGACAGCCAGCCCGCAAGCAAAGTTATGACAGCAGTGCAGAAACAGTGTGATGGGTGCATCTCCCGAAGGGTGACATTTCACACAATGCCTGTCTTAACGATCAAATGCGTATGACATTGTAAAGGGAAAAAAAATGATTACATGAATGGGAGAGGCAATCAGCCTCTGAGACTCCTTGAGGAGTGACCATCCATACCATAGTGTTCTGATTAATGTGAACGCTGACTAACAACCCTTTAGAGTAGCATGACTCACAACGTGGGCTCCAGGTGGCTGATTAGACCGACATGTTCTGTTATTGAATGGCAACTCCATGGGGGTCCTCTTCACCGCCTTCAGACGCACTGAGGTCTGTGTAAGGTAGTTCAATCTGGTCGTGGCAGATTTGACCTTTAAGGTCACAGCCCTCAAGGGTCTCTTCCAAATTTACTGTGCGGTCCTCAGTGCTGTCTGACACCACGGACTCGATCACATTGGAGCTGATCATCTTTTCACAGTCTGGGGCTTCTTCTGTGGAATCTTCAATGGCACTCGTCACTGAGTTGTCACTGTTGTGCCCGTTGGACATGAGACGATTGGTGTTGTTGCTCTCCTCTTCGCAGTGGTCCAGACTTTGGAGAAGGACACTCTGCAAAACCTCGCCAGTGGTTTCCTCCTCTTCAGCCTTGTCCACACACATGCTCTCATCTAGATCGGCCTCCATTCCACTTTCCTCCCAAGGAGGGGTCATTTCTACATCCCTCTCCTGATTGTGGCTTTGATCTTCACTTTGTTCCTCCACTGGTCCATTCTTGCCGACGCTTGTTTCACTATTATCCTGCAAACTATCAGTTTCAGCAACACCTCCGTCATGATTTGACTCGGAAAGGCTCTGTGGCACAACAGATGCCTCCAAAACAGAATTGTCATTATCAGAAGCACTATTTAAACAGCTCTCTTCCTGTTGAGAGAGTTCTACATTCGTTGTGTCTTCACTGGTCACCTCCACCACCTCATTTTGTTCTTCCGAGGAACTCCCCTGATCAGTAACCTTAAGTATAGCTTCCGAGGTGACCTCTTGATATTGATCTGTAACGGTCTCCTCAACAAGTCCAACCTGGTTCAAAAGTCTCTCCACTTGGTCAACAGCTTCCAGAGCTGCATCTTGAAAACCTCCATTACTCTGCTGTGCTCCTTCAGTGGCGTTCCCTTCTGCGATAGCATCTTCCTGGTCAACAATTCTCAAGTCAACACCTTGCGGATGAACCTCCACTATGGCTTCCGCGTGAGCGTCACCCACAGGAGCTCTGTCCCCATGACTCTCCCCCTCATGGGCCTTCTCGCTCTGAGCGTCTGCTGTTAGTTCCACCACGTTCACATCATGAACATCCACAGTCACAGAATCAGACACAGCAGCAGCAGCACCAGCTTCCTTACTGGCTGTGAGAGTAACAGGTGGCCCACACTGGGAAGACGGCATGTGGGGAGAGGGGCTGCAACAGAAAGAAAGCAACAGAAGTGACTTCCACTGATAATTTATACGAAAAGAGTATATTTCTGCAGACATATGAAGCTAATGTGTAGAAGCTAATAAATCAACAAAATAAGATCAGATTCGAATTGTTGTCACTGTGATAAAATTGTACCTCTCCATGGATTCATAAGGAACAGGAGTTGGGCATTGCTCCTGTGTGTCGCTGTCCTCTTCCTGGGTCCAGCCCTGATTGGACGATGCGTAGGTGAGAATGGCATCAGTGACAGTGTATGGAGTGAGGCCCTGAACACAGTCTTGGATATGGCTAACTGGCAGCTGGGTCTGAAGGAACAGGTGGAGCTGGCTGTCTGACAGGCAGACAGTCATGTGTACAACCCTTCCAGAAGAAACAATAGGTTTGTTAGTCCATGGAGTGGGTCTCAATGGCAATTTCTGAGCATTTTAATCTGCGAAATAAACAGTGTCAGGTGTCGAAAGCAATAGCTATTTACATGTCATTATTTCTTAACTACCATGGTTATCATATCGCACAAATGAAATCAATTCAAAAGATTATTAATTGCAATGACTATTGATCTCATGAGTAAGTGTGACACACCTGTCACTGTAACTAATATCACATTTATTATCTTATCACATATTATCTTATCACATGAATAAGGAACTTACTTGTCCAAGAAGCTCTGAAGGCCCTTCCTTCTCTTCTCAATAAAATCTTCATTAGTGAACGAAAAAAATAAAGACTTGCTTGGCAGTTCTGGGACAGGCCTATTAAAGCAAACAAGAACATTCAAAGTTCAGTTTTTGGCCACATTAGGTGTACCATTACAAAACCATAAAAAGATATATGATTGAGGTGTTTTTCCCCTTCACAGACAATAATACAGTTGTTTACGATGTTCGGCTAATAGGGTTAAAATGCTTGAGAGTATTTCTGACTGTTCACAGTACTTACACCAAGCCAGCATTCTTCTGCAACTTTTTTCTCAACCACACAAACTCGCTGTACCGCCGGCGCACACAGGAAGTCTTCGCGGTGAAGGCCTTGCTGTTGGTCTGGAGGGGCAGAGATAAGTAATCACATTCATTATCACAAATCCAAAGCCAACCACACATGATCGAACAGGTCACCATGATGAAAACATAGCACTTGAGGGACTTGAGGCCATTCATTTTCAGTGGACCATAACTCAACTTGCCTTGCTGGAAAAATATGGAAAACCACCAGAAGTGGATTATATTTTCATACTATTTTAGTCGACTACTTTCCAACTTTGGAACAGCAGCTGGGAATAACTGTTTTACTTTAAAATCTACATGTGTGTGATTTGACCATTTGAATGAAAAGCAAAGCAAACAAGCTGGCTTTGAACAATGCTTATTAATTTAATTAGATAAATCACTTATATCACTACAATAATCACATCAACAAGGGCAGTGATGGTAATGAAGGAGTCAAACCGCTTTAGCCACAATAATGGGGTTTCCCTTGAGGAAGAATATATGGTATTTTTTTGAGAAAAACCCCTGGCAAATGGGCAGAAATTCAGAGGTATTTTACTCTAGGTTGAAACTACAATGATCATATTATTATGGGTCATGTGACCAGTGATTGTTAAGGGCAGCCCATCCCGAGGGCAGTGAGTCATGGCCTTAACCACCACCAGCCTACATTTGACCATAAAACGTCTGTTCACACAACAAAACCTATGTTGGTTCCACCATCCTACTAGCCCAGAAATCTAGACGCACCCTAGCGGCAGCAAATTACATTTGCCTCCAGGGCTAGTCTAGCAACTCTCCGTTGGCTTGTGAGCTCGAAAAATTAAACTTCTATCAGGCCAATCAAATCGTTAGGCGGGCTTAACATAAATGATTGATGGCAGAGTTGCAACGGTTTGGCTTGAATTCCCTGCTACTTGAAAACAAAGAAGATGGATGTTGCTGTTGGCGAACAGTGTGACACGAGTTAAGCTGTTTTTAAGTTGGCAAAAGTTTGAACTAGCCAACTAGCTCCGCTGGTGGGAAAACGCATGGGACTCATAGCGCTGTCCTATTGCGTGCAGAGGGAATTTGAAAGACAACTGATTATCCCGCCCCTCGGACTGAGCACTGCGAACGGTGAGTGCCCAGACCCTACATTTTAATGTGGGTCTGGCTCGTCAGGCTACCATCCTACTGCCCCAAGCTCAGTTTTCAGTGGAATTAGGCCTATATTTTCTTCTCATAATCAATTTGCCTGGTTCCATCAGGCTTAGGAAAACCACTCCAAAGTTTAGTATTGCACATTTTCCACAGGGGACTGTCATAAAGCAATTCATCAAAAAAAAACACCCACTCCACCACTCCATTCATACATCAACATGGCGTACAGAATTAGTCACACTGCAGTACTGAAGACTCACACTACAGTACTTCACCATCAAAAAACTAGGTCATAGTTCATGACCTGATGTGTGTTTTTAATGCTAACATGGCTAACATTTATTGTAATCCCTGAGGCAACACTCACATGGAGGAATATCTTGAAGTCCACATAGGAGTTCCATGAACCCTCATTTTGAGTGCGAGGGTCTTGAACGCGGACAGCAATAAATTCCTGAAAGATAAGTATGGAGATATATATAAGTGAGCATGTCAACAAACTGTAGGGCTGCAACTAATGACTATTGTCAAAGTCAATTAACCTGTTGATTATTTTCTCCCTCAAGCGATTTGTTGTTTTTGATCAATAAAATGTCAGAAAATTGGTCAATCAATCAATTTGAAACTGAAAACACTTCAAATGAAGAGTTCAGATGCAAAACCCTCTAAATCCGTCTGACCACTTTTCTTTTAAATGAGCATTTAAATTCAGGCTCCTATAGGTTTTTGCCTATAAATCGATATTTCAGACCAGGAAGAGAGTGGTATTTAGTGGGTTTTGAAGTTAAATTATTTGATTAGCGTATACTATGTGTGGAGAGCATCCCCTCACCATCTTTATCTCATTTTTGACATAGGTGGCATTTAGAGGCTTTTGCATCTGAACCCTTCAAATACACCCCTTATTACATCTGAAACTACCTGGCAAATAAACAAGTGTTTATCTGCATTTTGACAGGTTTTAAATCTTGGCCTCTAATAACAAAACCCGATTTACAACCATTTACCATCTAGTGTAGTGCAGCACTTTTCAGTGTGGGGATTAGGCTATAAGTGATCTAGCTCTAATCTTGAGATTTGGCAGTGTATTACTCTCACAATAGTATAATGTCATCAGAAGTCATATAATCATCTTAAACAGTCTACAAGGTAGTTGTGCTTTTACAAGAATCTTTTGTGTTCAATCAAAATTCAACAGTTACAGACTATAACATATAAGAATTATGTAGACCTGAGTTCAGTTTCCATCTGTATAGTCTGATTACGAGGCAATAAAATATTTTTATCAGGATAAAACTGAATAGGGAGAAAAGGTTGACTCTTACATCTTGGTCCTGACTTTTAATCATCCTACCAGAACAGCATCTGTGAAACAAAAAGGGGAGAAACATGAAGTGTCAATAAAAATTGGTTTCAGTCATACACATCACCAGAACATGACTCAACACTCCACAAACTTAACCGTAAACTCAAATATCAAGCTAATTGCTTCCAGCACAGTAGGATCAGCCTGATAAAAATACCTGCATGTTTGTTTTTTAACCTCACGGTTCCATAAAACAAAAAAATTAAGGAACTGAGCATACAAAGCCAGTGATTCTATCTGACTTCTCTCGGCTACCCTCGACATTGGTAGGGTAGACTGAGTACAGTTGAGACACTTTTTGCCCACACAAAATCAAACAAAAAATAGATACTGAAAAGAAGTGATTTTCCAAACAACATTCCACATGCCATTTTCTTAGCTTGTAAACTAAAATATTATCAATCAATAATACCCATAGTTTATATTTTCCACAATTAGCTCATAAACATAAGGTGCATTTTTTGTCTTGTTAGGAGAGCACAGCAGCTCAGCAGCTTTTCTGACCTTTGACAACAGAAACTGTTCCTTCCTCAGGACTCAGTCACTGTTCCACAAACATAACCTCCTCCTACCTCCGTCCAGACAATGCAGACACGAGCATATTTAGGGCTGTTTATTCGCTGACAATGATTAAGCTTATTTCTCGTGACGGATGACGAAACATGGAACATATGGATGCCAACCTACGCTTGGCATGAAAACTCCCTATCTGTTTTTGATAGACTTTTGTGGTTTCGTAAAGAAAGAAACTATGGTGAAAGTGTAAAAACATTAACAAAAGGTAGTCTAATATCAGAATTTAACGTCAAAACCATACGAGTAAATAGGCATATCCGTCATCACAAAAATGGAACACTGTGTTCTCAAATGGTTACGTTTTTGTTACAACAACAGTTCATTGCTCAAGTGCTATAGATAGGGAACAAACTGGCACATATGAAGAGGGCCTCAGAGTGTCTCCTTCAGAGTCAGGAGAAAAACAATGCCCTATAGCGCGGTTTGTTCAACATTTTCAATAAATGCAAGGAGATACTCACTTTCCTTTCTTTGGATATTCTGGTATATTCCTTTATTAGGTGCAAAACCTTAGAACGAGCAGTTCTTCAGAGCGTTCGGGCGAGACAGATGAAGTGACTATGACTTATTATTCTTTCGTCCTAAGGAGGAGGAGGATGAGTCGACAAACTGTTTGACAAGAGCTGATGCCATGATCCATTCGCCTCGGAGTTCAAAGTAGCCTAAACAACAAACGGCCAGACAGTCGCGCCTACATGGACCAATTAAGTTTATCACGACAACGCAAATTCTTAATTGAACAGCAGTTTGCAAGATTCACTCAGATATAGCATGTTAAACCAGATACCATATAGCCTGTATAGTTTCTCTTCTTCCTCTTTTCTTTGCTTAGTCAACAGTGGCATAGACAGAACGTGTATACTGCCATCTACTGTGCCGGTTGTGTGAAACGCAAGCAGAGAAAAAAATGCCCTGCCCACTTACAAGTAGCCCATTTAAAGCAACACAACGTACATATTTTACCTTTAAATAGCCCAACGGCTTCCAACTCATCTTGAGGCTACTTTCAACCCAATGAATGGAGTCTGATGTCGATGTGCACCTGGAACGCCTGGTAGACTAATGCGCTATTGCTGTTGTTTAGGTTATTTGGGTAGCCCGACTCTTGGCACTAAATAGATACCCAGTAGCCTACGTCGAAAATGTAAATTCCTACATTGTGGTAAACTACTCCTGAACACACACACACGCAGATAAACTTAATAAAGGTAAAGTTAACACCAGTTCATCATATAGTCCACGGTTCTGTGTTAAACACAGCCAGTCTTAATGGCATAACAATCCAGAACAAAGTGACAGGTATATAATTGGAAAAGGGGAAATAGAGGAATTGAATGGCTTCCACAAAGAGAGTAGGCTAAAGAAAAAAATCCTTGCCTTGCCTACATATTAATTCACATTCTGAACAGTTATTTCTCATGGCATGCAACATTAAGGTACTACATTTAGCCTAAATATCCAGAAGGAGAGAACTTGGCAACTTGTGCATTTGATGTCACTTGGTCATTCAGCTGAGAATGAGTGCGCCCTGCATGCAGCCTTGGAGGAGAACTCGTGAGTATAAGAACATTATCTCCCCTAATCTTCTTTACCTTCTGTTGTGCGCAGGTGGAGACTAGGGACATCAGATGAAGTGGGAGAGACGCTGAAATGTCCATTTGATTCAACAGCTTCTGCAAAGTGCGTCTGTTAGGTGTCTTTTTGGCACGGCCAGTTTCTGTGCCCCAATGCAGACAACTCCATTGATTTCCAGTCAGCTGCTCTTATTGGTTTGTTGTGGACCTCGGTTTCAATAGAAAGACATTGTGGTTTACCATTCGTTTTCCACAGGCATGGAGGACCCGGATCACCGTCAGCAAAAGCTGGATAATCAGGTAAGAGTCCTAATGACAATTTCTTGTACTGACTAAATTATACAGCTCTGTGTGAAAATAGTGCTGTTTTCTGTGTGAAAATAACACTAGCCAATGTGTAATGACATGGATGTAATGAAATTAATATAATATCATTGTACCACAGGAAGTGCTGTCAGTCAGTCAAGTTGTATGTAGAAGTACTGAACCTAAATCTCATATAAATGCCTAAAATTATTTTATCTGCTTGACCAGTTCAGAATTGTTATTCCCTTTTATATCAGATTTCTTGAACATTAATGTTTTATGTGTTAAAGTTTTATATGTTACTGCTTTATTGTTTCTCTTAGCGAAGCTTGCTGATCAAAAAACAGCAGAAAAAGAGGTCAGACATCCAGATGGTCACAGCCAATCTTGACGCTAAACCCAAGAACCGTCGACAGAAAGCTGGAAGCGATGACACGGCCCTGTTAATTGAGCCATCCCCAAGCAACACATCCTTGAATGGTCAGTACAAAAACTATCAACTGAAAGAATACAAGAGTTCCATTTAATCTTAGATTATCCCTCATTTACAATATTGTTACAGGTAAGACACTGATATTGTCTACGGGTTTATAATTCAGCACAGTGCAATAAGTGCTTTGGAAAGTATTGCCATAAGGTCCTAGTGGCTGTAGCATTTCACAGACAACACACTTCACAACACTAATTTCCCTTTTTCTTAATTTACCCTTCCATAACATCATTGGTTGCCCCTGGCAACAGTGAAAAACAGTCTAACTGTGTCTTGATTGCCAGACTCTCCAGCTGAGCAGTCTCTTGATGGCATGCTCGAAGAGATCAGCCTGGGAGAGCACAACATTTCCAACCAGACAAACAGGGCCGTCTATGAGGACGCCCCGCCAACCATTCCCATCATCACTAAGACCCTCGACTTGGACATCGAGAGCCAATGCATCCTGGAACCAGAGAGCCAAACTGAGAAGAAGACCAAAAAGAAAGGAGTGAAAAAGGCACAGGGAAAATGTGAGGATCATTTACCATAAATGTCACACAATTCACTGGAAGAATAAATAAAATCATGTACAAAATGATTTAATAATAGCTAATTTTCCCCTATTAAATATTAAATATGTATGTGGATGATGTAGTGGAGAAAAATGATGCAGAGGATGGAGAGAAGCAGAGAGAAAAGAAAGAGAAGAAACCAGCAAAGAAGAAAGACAAGAAAAATGAAAATAAACTGAAGGCAAAGCAGAATGAGGAGGAACAAAGTAGGTGAAAAATATTCCACTGACAACGTTTTTTGTGTATTGTTCTAAAACAAACCAATGCTAAGTTCCTTTGAAAACCATTGGCCGCCAATATTAAAGTAGATTAAGATGATTTCCTAATTATAATGTCTATCCTATAGCGGCGATTCAGATAGACTCAGTGACAGAGTTCCAGATAGGCAATGAAAGGATATCTGGATCAGAAGCTGAAGATGAGAAGAAAGACTGGTCCAAGAGCCCTGTCCCTCCCACTCCCAAGAAAAAACAAGTGATAAAGGGTAAGTTACCCATGGCACCTTTATTTAAACACGGCATTGCATGTTTGGATTCATATTGCAGTCCATCATCGCTTATATGCTTTTGTTACCATTGCCCCACAGAACATTTACAATTGAGTGACAATGAAGAAGATGAAGCCATAGAGATTGTGAAATCCCCTAAACTGTCCAAAAAGAAGGAAAAGAGAGACAAGATCAATCACAGCATTGCTTCTCTCAATTCCAACTACAGGGAGTCTTCTTCTGAGAATGAATCTACTGGAAGAGTAAGCCCATAAGTGAAGTGTTTCCATTTTGATGTGATCACAGGACTCTTTTTGTTTTGTTTATCCAGTTGTGTTTCTCCAACTGGGTTTAATGTGAACTAACCTGTTTAAATTTCCAAATAGACAGCGTGTCAATTATTTTGCAATGACTCAGTTAACTGAAATGTCCTTTCATGTAAATCAGCGGTGTCGAACATAAGGCCCGAGGGCCAGATCAGGCCCGCCAGCAGGATTCATGCGGCCCCCCAGATGTTTTGGAAGAAAAAAATAGAGAAAAAAAGATATTCACATTCAGTTGTCAACAATGCATAATAAGCCATATCTCTATGATATGATAAATTGATTAAACCATCCTCAAGAAGGAAGTAGCTGAAAAAACTGGCATGGAAGTAGGGCATTTTAAGAGGAAAAGAGCGCTATATGACAGCAGTACATGATACTTGTTTGCTGTGGGTATAATAAAGGAGTGTCATCAAACACCACTCTGATACCCATGCAGAAGAATGATAATGACCACGACAAGGACAGCCCTGCGTGAGGTCTCATTCCAACAAGTCCGGCCCACTGCCTGATATGAGTTTGACACCCCTGTGTCATTGTAAATTCTGCATGATAGATAGATAGATAGATAGATATTTTATTGATCCCCAGGGGAAATTCAAGGTCTCAGCAGCATACATACAACACAAACACATTCTTTAACAGCAGAAAGAGTAATTAAAGTATATAATATAAAAACACAACTAAGCAGTAAGGACAGTAGAAGATAAAGAATATGCTAAATATACTAAAATACAAATTATACTAACACTTAATACAATATATAAAAATATACTAAAATACAAATTACAAAAATACAAATTATACTAACTAACACTTAATCTAAATCAATTCTAAAAACAGTATCCACATAGTGGTGATTAATAAATCAGAGGCGCTTGCAATGACTGAGGCAGGAACTGAGCCTGTGATTCTCTGTGCATAGTAAGGTATGGTAAGGTGCTCTAAGGTGCTCTGTGTGAATGAGTGTCATGGTGGTAGTGCAATGGTGATAGTGGTCATGGTGATAGTGCAAATGAATAAGTCAACAGTGCAACAATGCAGAAATAAAGTAAAGTAAAGTCTATATATCTATATATTTAACTATTTAAGAGTGTGGCCACAGTTCGGCTGTGGCATGGAGGGGGGGGGGGGGGTTATGCATATGTGCTAATGTGCTAATATAGCACGCAAACAGTGAGGCATAAAGACAGTGGTACAAGTACTAGTAAGTGATGGCCATAAAAAAAGATGGCTATCACAGAAATAGATATTTTATATTGTTCTGCGTAACCTAGAATATCTCTACCCATTCCTCTGTCAGTCATCCCCACTGTCTGTGGAAGACCTGGAGCAGTTTGCCTTGCGACCTGCTCCGAGGGACATGACCATTCAGTGCAGAATCACCAGAGACAGGAGAGGTATGGAGAAGGGAATCTACCCTACCTACTACCTGCACATGGAGAAGGAGGATGGCAAAAGGGTGAGGAGAGAGGCCAGGTGTAAGGAGACATTTAATAACAAATAACAGAACATGTTATAGTACATTTTGTTCTAATCCATGGATGTCCTGACTTGTTTCGACAGAGGCCAAATTAGATTTTGTGAAAGAATATGAAGGCCAGCTCTTTGTTTGTAGTTTGACTTGGACTCTGCATTCTCTTTAATCTTTAAGTGTACCAGTACACTAGTGACTAGGCCAACAGGTGAATGTGTTTGCAAGATAATACATCAGAATTAGCCATGATCCATTAGTTTACGTTAAATCCATATACCTCTGTTTGGTACCTCCTGGATTAACCCCATCATTAACCTTTCAGAAATAGGGTGAATTGTACCAAATCAACACGCTATCTCATCATATTTTGGTAATGTGGGACTGGACACGCCTGTTCTAATCTATTGTTGTTGTTCAGGTGTTCCTGATGGCTGGGAGGAAGAGGAAGAGAAGCAAAACATCAAACTACCTCATCTCAATTGACCCTACTGACCTGTCCAGAGACAAAGACAGCTACATTGGCAAATTAAGGCAATTACATAGTTTGACAGTCTCTGTCTAATTTTTTTGCCTGTGATTTATTTATCTATGTACTTATTTATTTACATATATCTTCATTTTCCACTAGATCAAATGTCTTGGGCACTCGCTTTACCGTGTATGACAATGGAGTGAATCCAGAGAAAAAACCCTTTGTTCAGGAGTGTGAAAAGCTTCGTCAGGAGCTAGTGGCAATATGTTATGTGAGTCCAAATATGATATTGAATTTATTCATTGCCCCCCCCCCCCCCCCCCCCCCCCCCACACACACACACACACATATGTTAAGTCATGTCTATTGATTTCCATGCTGTTTCATATTGATGACAGTTTGTGACCCCTGATAGGAGAAGAATGTTTTGGGGTTCAAAGGCCCAAGGAAAATGACTGTGGTCATTCCAGGGATGAAAGAAAATGATGAAAGAGTCTGCATTCGGCCCAAATCTGTAAGTGTGCCTTCCATGAGTCACGGTTTTAATGACAGTGTGTGTGAATCACTTATTCAACCCCAAATCAGAAAAATTTGGGACGTGTAAAATGTGAATAAAAATAGAATGTAATAATCTGCAAATCTCTTAAACTCATATTTAGTTGCAAAAAGGACACAGACAACATATCAAATGTTGAAAATGACAAATTCGACTATTTCATGGAAAATATATGTTAATTTTGAAGTTGATACCAGCAACATGTTTCAAAAAAAGTTTGGACGGGGGTAACAAAATGCTGGAAAAGTTGTGTAATGATAAAGAAAACAAAAAGGAGGAATGTTTCACAACTAATTAGGAGAACTGGCAACACGATTGGGTATGAAGTATTTGGGGAGTTCATCATCTACAGGACATAATATTAAAACATTCAGTGAATTCAGAGAAATCTTTGCAAACAAGGGAAAGAGCTGGAAGCAAATTAGATGGCTGTGGTCTTTTGAACCTCAGATGGCACTGCATCAACACCAGACCTGTCATTGTATAGGATCAGGAAAACCTCTGATAACCATTGTCTATGTGCACATACTAAATTCAAAAACTGCAGCAACATTAGTAACAGTCAAAACAGCCAAAATTGTATTGAGACATGACACAGAAAATACCACCGTTTTATCTGAGCCTGAGCTTGTTTAAAATGGACTGAGGTAACATGAAAACCGATCCTGTGGTTAGACCAATCAAAATGTGCCATTCTTTTTGGACATCATGGACTAATCTGTGCTAAAGAGGAGAGGGCCTATCCAAGCATCCAACCTTCCCAACTTGTTTTGGTCCTTTTGGTCCAACATCTATGATGGTGTAGAGGTGTATTATTGCCTACATCATGGGCATCTTGTACATTTGGTAAGGCACAATCAATTCGGAATGATGTATACATGTTACTGACATGAAATTCAAAATGATCATATTTTCCATGAAATAGTTAAAATGTTCATTTTCAACATTTGATATGTTGTCTATGTCCTTTTTACTGCTAAATATGGGTTTACAAGACTTTTATATTATCACATTCTGTGTTTATTTGCATTTTACACATTGATTTGGGTTGTAGTTATGGAAAATCAGCAATATTAGTCATTAATATCCCTTAGCTACCATTGTATCAAAGCACACAATAAAACTATGAGGACATTATTTGACTTTATTTCAGTTTTGCTGTTTTAGTTATTGCCGTTAAATTTGCCTTGCTGCTCTACCTCAATCCCTGACTCTTTCTCAGGACCTGGAGACTCTGCTCACCCGCCATGAGAATAGCAACACGGAGAACCTGGTGACCCTGATCAACAAGTCCCCAAGCTGGAACGAACAATCCCAGTCTTACGTCCTCAACTTCCACGGGAGGGTTACTCAGGCATCTGTCAAAAACTTTCAGATCGTTCACCCCGATAACGGTGAGGGAGAACTCAACCTGGTGTGGTGTTCCTACAACAATCTCTCACTGTACTCTTACTCAATGCTATATACACTAACATATGATTCTTAATTATTTCCTTCGCAGTGGACTACATTGTCATGCAATTTGGGAGAGTGGCCGAAGATGTATTCTCCATGGACTACAGTTTCCCTATGTGTGCATTACAGGCCTTTGCCATTACTTTGTCTTCCTTTGATGGGAAGTTAGCTTGTGAGTGAATTGAGCATGTATAGGCCTAGTGATAAGAATCCACTAAATGGTTGAAGATGGCTTTGGAAGGGTGCCTCTGTTATAATATAAAATGTTTATAGAGGGCTGGCCATTTTCAATTGTTTTCAACGCACTGCTTTCACAGAGTATTTTAAAATCTCTTGTAATCTATTTCATTTATAAAAGACTTGAACGAACTGTCAGTGAATGTTTTGGAACATTCACCCTTGTAGCCTACATCACAGGCTACATAAGCTAGCTCTCATTGTGTGGCCAAGCACAACTAGGCTTTTTGCTAAACTTTTCAAAGGCTACGTAGCACATAAAAATACAACAACAAACTCTGACAATCGTCATATCAGCATTAGCAGAATTTTGTGATATATCTGATGAAATATCTTTGACACTCGTGAACAGACCTATTTCGCTCTGAAATGGGAATTGCTGAATAAATCTGAATTGTGTTTAATTAATAGAGTTCTGTAATTATTCTGTAATTATTCAGTCTAACTTCAACTAATTATGTCTCAATCTGATTAGTGACAAATGACTTTGCAAATCTTTGTAGCTTTCAATGCGTAATATTTCACAAGGTGATCCTAAATTGACACCAGAAAAAGACACCAGATATCAGATTAATGCAGTTTCAAGTCAGTGCAGCAGGTGGCAGTGCCTTTTCAAAAATCATAACAAACGCTTGGGAGGAAAAGTTGTGGCGACGCCACGAGCCAGCTGGTCTGTGTGCTGATACTACACCATTCTGTGTGTAACTCACGTGGTTTCTTTGAATGGCGCCAGACTATCCATAGTAGTTGAAGATCTGCCAAATGCGCAGTGCGTTTACAGTTTCTGCACTCATGAACAGCGCCCACTAAAAAGGACTAGAAGTGAATGACCGACTTATTACTCTAGCTTTGTGCATGTCAACAAAGTCGCGCGTTTAGTCTGGAATACCAGTTTTACAAACACGTGGCTCTCGCGTAGAACTCAGTATAATATTTAAGAACCGATCGCAAAACAGGATGCGAGACCGAACCAAAGAGTTGGGGATTGTAAGTACTGAAAAGTTTACCAGCCGAATAACTAGCAAGCGCGAATGTTAGCCAACTGTGCTAGCGAGCTAACTTCAGTTGTCCTTGTCAGTACTGTGCCACATACTGGTACTGTAACATTAATTTAGCTCAACTGTCCGTAGGACAGCTCGCTAAATAAGTGTATCACTTGATTACGTAAGGAAATAAACTGAATGGGTGTGGAATTTGATGTCTTCATTATAATCACAATGGTTTCCTGAAGTAATGCTGGATGCATGCTACCAACATAAATTGCTAGCTAACTTACCATAGTACAACGGAAGGTTGGCAGCTCTGTTTTGTAAACATTATACTGTACATGGTGGGTGTGTAACGCCGTTAGAACATTTTGGCAAGTGTTTTTATGTGTTTAAAAGTTTTCCTAAAGTGATCACAGTGAGTTCCTTGTTCTATAATAGAAAGTTACTTTCCACATCCGCCCTAAGGCCGCAGAGTGCCTGTCATTTCCAGACGGGAAGGCAATATTGAACCTCCATATTCAGTTAAAGTGAGCATGACGTTTGGACAGAGATAACCATGCATAGGTGTGTCTGACAACATTCTATGGAATATCTAGCAAGGTGCTGAGTCCTCAGATGAGGATGAAGAGCACAGAGCACTAATGATCAAACCAGGATCTGCTGAGAAAGAAGAAAAGGAGAATGAGGCTTTCTTTAAGAAGGTGAGATTTGACATTAAACTCCCAGGAGAAAATATATGATGCTGTGTTATAGCACAGGATACTCAAGGGGGAGATCACGCGCATGTTAACATCTACAATACACATCTGGTATGATTACCAATCACTTTAAGTTTACAAAACAGGTTAAAGTTTGTTTCTATTTGCCATAGTGCTCTTGAAAAGCTCATTAATCTGAAAGTAATTGTGAAAGATATTGCCAACCTTTTTCTAATTCTATTCTTGTTTTATGTTGTACACATTTCCCTTGATATTGTTTTGACATAAGAAATATCTAAAGGGGTATTAGGGCACTTTTAAAATGGTGTTCTGAACAGCCCCAAATATGATGTCTATGGTCACGCTTAAAGCCTGTGGGGGCATGGCAAGTTTCATGAAATTCTGTCCATGGGGGACCATGAAATAAATGAATTTGTACGTGTACATCTAGTGACTGTACACCCATCAGCTTGTACCATAGATGGTGGTGTTGACTGAAGGGTTGCTGGTAGGTGATGGACACACACACACACACACACACACGGTGCACCCCCCCCCCCTTACACACATACACCATTACACCATACCTCCCACACAAACACACACCATACTACCCCCCTCCATTCATAATTCATAAACTAGCACACAAACATACCCCACAGACTCCCCATTACACCCCCCCCACACACACACACACACACACTTACACTTTTTTTCCTTCCATTATGATAAAACATACTATAACTAATGAATACATGATAATTTTACAAATAAATCTTGTTTTAACAATAGGAACATTTGGAACTCCTTTACCATGTAACTCCGTTACTATGACTTATGAAACATATGTCTTAGAAGTACGTCAAAACTAGTCACAGTCGCAAAATCTGTGGAAGTGTAGAAACACTTCTATATGAATTGTTTCATGTTACATTTTGAGAACCGCATGTTTGATGTTGACTTTTATCAAAGTCAAAGTCAAAGTCTGCTTTATTGTCAATTTCTTCACATGGTTCTTCATTTTATGGTAAGAAAGTGATGTTAATTTTCTGTAACTCTGTTACCGAGCACTTTCTGGCTTTAAAATCACATGAAGATTTAATTTCACCAGACCATTTTGTGCTACTATTTAAGTTGATGTAGGCACATACAAACTAACTGACATATTGTTCTTAAATTTTGGTTCATTAATTGCTTAGTGACACGTTACCGCGTGATCTTCCCCTCAAGCAGACAGGTTTTAAGTTGAGTTATACAAACAGTCCCAGTTTTGGGTGGAAATGTCTTGGGTGGATGTCAGAAGCATCACTCAGCAATTTAGTTTTTGCTTTTGATAATAATTATGTCAAATGGTCAGTGAATATATTTTCACAACTTGGCAATTTTTACACAAATAGTTATTATTATGAATTGGGAAGCAATATTGTTATGACATTATTATATAGATGGCAAATTAACATTGTGATGCGAATTCTTGACCTTTTACTGTATACTTGTGACTTGACTGTTTGGACTCCTGCATTTACAGGTGCAAGAGGTTCGGGAAGGACTTGAGGCTCTGAAGAAGAAGGTTTCAGAACTGGAGACAAAACAGAAGACCATTTTGGGAGTTGCATTGCCTGAAGACAGTCAGTAACCCAATTGTAACAATGTTGTGGATATACAGTAGTACCAGGCTAGAATACTGACATAATACTGGCAGGATGTGTGTAAAGGTGCAACAAGTATTTATTGTATAAATGTATTTACTCTTACATGTCTGGATCCTCTAATTGTCAACAAATGCATGTTTCAGTGGATCAGAACACACAGGAACAGTTGCTGACTATTCTCCTTTGTGTCATTAATGTAGGTCTAGAGCTGATTCATTTTTATAGTGAAATGAGCTCATATTTAAGATCGATCTGGGTTGTGTTTTTACAGGTATGAAAAAGGAGCTTCAGTTGCTCAGGGATGAAATCAAAACAAAAGCTGGTCACATCCACAAGAACATCAAGAGTAAGTACTGTAAATTGAACTATATGACTGACATGAAAACTGCTCCACCACATTTCATTTAGGTAAAAACCCACATGGGTACAAATAAAAGTGAGGGATTCTCCCATGCGCTGTGCCTACTATAACATGATATAACTGCGACACAAAGCAGAGGAATAATCCTATTAACATTTTAATTGGTAGGCCTTGAACCTAAAAAAACTGAAGAAGATGGAAAATATGTCCCAGTCAGTCAAAGAATGCAGAAGACACAGGTAATTTCAATAAGATTCTGTAGCATTCAATTCACTAGCTATTTATTCACCAACAACAACTGTAACTAGGTTTTCACATATTTATTGTTGTTTTATTCATCACATTCTCTTTTTTTATTTCCTCAAGCATGTCATCTTGTCACGGGACTTTGTTGAGCTGATGGGTTACTGCAATAATCTTCAGGCTCAATACAGAGACCGGAATGTGGAGCGAATAGAACGACAAATTAAAATAAGTTAGTTATATTACTGGTATTACCGTGGAATTGTGGACATCATAACTGAAAGTCCCTTAAATGCCTGTGATTGAACATTTTGATGTAATGAGAAAGAACTGTGCTTTTGAATGTTTCACTTTCGCCTCCTCAAAAAATTCTGATCACATTCCGCTTTTTTGTTTTTAGCCTGCACACAAGTGACACAAGAACAACTTGAGTCTATGATAGAGACCGGACAGACTGACGTTTTCACGCAGAATGTGAGTAATCACATGTGAGATGCTTCGCTGATATTTTTCTAGCAGGCTGCATGTTGATCAGCCTCGATCAGGCTTGAATCCCTTAAGTTTAGGTCACAGCAGAAATGACCTTCCTCAATATCTTTAGTATAAATAGCACTATAACTTCCATGCGAATTCCCTTAAATTGAGCAGTTTTAATATATCCCCACAGTAATTCGGACAGTATGTTCAACCTTGCATTTATGCTGCAGATTAGTTTTGATCAGTCTCAAAAAATGTTTTATGTTTCTTCAATGTCACCCTGGATAGGAACACTTTAGTAAGATTAGAAGTAGAAGTGGCTGTGCCCCATCACTTTTCTAGACTTAGAGCTCTTCTGATGGCTTAATTTGTATGACATGCTGTGATGATATTAGACAGCGCTGCAACTGCATAGACTCTACACTGATCATTAGGCTATTATTAATTTACATGATGTGTGACACTTAGTATTATTGTTCATCGTTGTTCTATTGTTGTCAGACACTTTGGTAAATCTCGTGCTAAATACCATTACCATAACCATACATCTTCCAAGATGACTGCCCTTAGTGACCTGCACACTGTGCTGATTCAGTGTTTAAGACCAATTCTCTTTTTGGATTTGTCCGCAGATTCTGAACGATGCTCACGCCACCAAGCAGGCCCTAAACGAGATTGAGACGCGGCGGGATGAAATCATGAAGTTGGAAAAGAGTATCAAGGACCTTCATGAACTCTTTCAGTATCTCTACATGGAGGTGGAGGCACAGGTGGGCAGCGAGTACCATGGTCTTCCTACCCATAGACTCTCCACTGGAGATGAACATTCAAATAATGTGAATGTGATGAATATGAACCATAAGAATTGTTCAGTAATTTACACACATTTATATGCACTGTTCTGGAGATCTACTGAAATAGTTTGTTAGTCCTGTACAGTAGATTATTATTATATCTTGGCACAAAAATCAGTATGGTTAAAAATGATTGCCAATGTAGCATGATGTTTTTGAGATGATTATAAAAAATGGATGGTTTCATCAGTGAAAGGACTTATTGAGGAGCTGAATAGAAACTGTCTTGATTTCTGTGTGGTGTTCAGGGAGAGATGGTGGACCGCATCGAGAACAACATTCTCAACTCCACAAACTACATTGAGAAGGCAGTTACTGACACAGAGAAAGCTGTAGTCTCCCAGAAGAAAGCACGCAAGGTGAAGTGATCTTACAGTATACTCAGCATGGACAATTGTAGTGTGTTGTAAAGGACTGCTGTTTCAGCCCCGACGCTGTTTACGTGAGCAGCCGGTTGTCGTTGCTGGGTCATGCTCGAAGTGCGTGCACCCCTTCTGGCTCCACTTATTCAACCTATCAGAGTGTGAGTCTGGGGATGCTTGCGCTGATGGTGCTCAGTGGCGGGAACAGAGAAACATCAGATAAATAGGAGACGGTTACAGCCTTCGCAGACTGGGTTATTGTGCTGGACTGGATACTTAATTTGTATTGTAACATTGTGTGCTTTCGAAGACCTGTAAGTATTGTTACATAGTTATATTTGTTTGTTATGTATTATTGTAATATTTGTGCTAACATTGTCAGTGGTACGCGAGTAGAACGTGAGTGTTTGTTTATCGGCCGTGGTATTAATGTGTGTTATTTAATTATTATTATTATTATAGGCTCGTGGTTACTGTATACATTGCTAGTTTGCTAGTGTTTTGTATAGTGCCTTTTCCCTCTGAAGGCTCTTGTGCAGCGTGTTTGACTGTAATTACCATGTTACTTTGTTAAAGAATGTGGTGCACTAGGCTGCACAATTAGGAGAAGACTTGCTGCTAGCCCATAACAGGTTGCTACTAGGCTCATATGTATTTTACTGTCATTGTAATCTGTGGATGTTTACTATTAATGTGAATAGTAAGTGTCTCTGTATTTGTCTCTTTCCCAGAACCACACACACTCACATATACACAAACACAGACAATAATATTGCCACCAACTCCATTCATTCCTGCAGTAAATATAACCATTGAGTGTACATCATCTCCGGCATTTTAATCCAATCCACCACAGCGGCTACCAAATATTACTCACTGGTGACAGTGACTCTCCTTAACAAGTGAATTTGCAATGTGAACATAAATGCCATTGTGTAATGATGTTTTTTTTCTCTCTCTGTTTTTTTTGTAGAAGAAACTCTGGATTGCACTGTGCCTTTTTATACTCTTGATAGTCATAGCCATCATCATTGCTGTTAGTTTCACCTGAGATGTAAGTGCTTCAGCTCTATAATCCTGACCTTCACATCTTTTGTTGGCTGAGAGATGACATATTGGTTTATGCTCCATTGTAAGTGGTCCATCTTTTCATGCTCTCAATTTTGTTTGTTTTACAGTACATTCCTCAATTGCACTGTCCATCCCTTGGAATAAGAGGAGACCTTGTCTTACTGATATCATGGACCCTTTCTACTAACAGTTTTTCATTCAGACAGACCTGAACACAGGCTTCTCTTTTTAGTTTTGAAGTTTCATGTCATCATTTTTAACCTTGGATAGTCACAATGTCCTTCCACCCAGCAACCATGAAAAACAATACACTGCGATTAACTGAACCAGATGAAGGTGATGTCTCTGGTTAACAGATTTCACTGCGATTAACTGAACCAGATGAAGGTGATGTCTCTGGTTAACAGATTTCACTGCATTTCACAATTGCGAGGGACACATTGCTCTGAAACCCGTGGACTTTCATCAAGGGGGACTATTGGAGAGAGAAAAAATCCCAAGAACCTTGATTTTGTGTACTCAGGAAAATCCACAGAAATGAAAATTCTTTAACGCAGTTGTTTTTTGTCATACAGAGTTGCCCAATGAAATACTGTGAGAATGTTCAACTGGCCGTCAGTTTTAATCTTGACCTTACACTAACACGAAACGTGATCTCTGACTTTTTTTTTTGTTTTTTTTTTGAGGGTGTTGAGTGGAAGGAGAACTGCACAAATCCAGCTGGGTCATCCCTGTACATATGTTGTGAAAAGATGTTACTTTGAGATTCACCTGCTGACATATATATACACCCCTTTAGTTGTATTTTTCATTCATGACCAATGAAATTGGCTCTAAAAAGCACTCTACCAATAAGTGTTTTTAGTGACTTCCCACCTCTCCAACCTTTGTCCAATCTATGGGCCTAAATGTTTTTGTTTGTTTGTTTGTTTTATATGAGGCAATGAAATGTTTCAAAAAAAAGCTTTCAGAACTTGAGTATTAAGCCTTACTAAACAACGTTTGAGGAGAGGCTCAAGAAGAAGAATGGTGCTCCCCTCTTGTTTTAGCTCAAATCTCTGTCTCTTGAAGGACAGATGTCATGTTCGCCTGTATGCACTGTGTAGCCTGGTGCCTCGCCCTAGTGCCTTTCCTCAAGCTTGGCTCCTTTGCGCTGTCCACCTCGGGTGTACTATGAAGCGACGTTATTTGCTTATACAGGTAACTCCTGGAGTCCCCACTGATCTCTGAAATAACACTGCACTGAGCGTCTACCGTTTCAAATCTAACGTGTTGTGTTTAGATCAGCAAATACTCCTGTAATTATCTGGATGAGCCGAATAACCTCGCTTCATAGTGCAGCCTACTGCTTCCCAGTTGTTATCCAATTCTGAATCAACCTTTAGCTGCTTTTCTGTGACACATCGCAAAGGTTAAAGGAACAGGATAGGCTTGAGTTATTTGTCATTGTTGACACCTCGTTATGCCATGTACTGTCTGAAATAAAGGCTTGAGAATAAGGGACCAGAGGTTTAAATGCAGTTGGTCATCTGTGGGAAAACCCGGTCCTCAGGTGGTCAGACTTTGGATATGTGGGTAGGATGTTAGGCCAGGAGAACACATTCATTTTATTCAACTGTCAGGTTTTATGCCAAACTTTCAGCCTTCCAACTCATTTACTTTTAATGTAGATTTGTTGGGTTTATGTGAAATAAAGATTTTATTGTATACACTGAGTTTGTGGATGATGAATGTTTGATGTCTCTTTGCAGTGTAGTCTAATTTTGTGATGAAGCAAGACTTTGAAGAGCATGGTGCCAGTCTATGCACCTGGGGAGAATTCCACATTCCCATTTCAAAGTCCGTTAACCTACCTCATTCAACCTAGGAGATAAGGAATGAGGAGGTGCTAATTTGAGGGCACTGAGCTCTAACGACAGACAACTGTCTAAGCTGAGTCTCTGGGAGAAATAAAACACTACTTTCCTAAATTTAGGCAAATAGAAACCATCATTCAGCAGAGACAGATATGCTATAATGTAAAGAACTATTACCGGTAGTTTTGGAACACATTTTCATAAGGCTTCATTTCTCAGCCCATTTCTAGCACTTCACCAGCAGGAGGCTAATTGAAACCACTCGACTCTTTCTTACATTTTCCAGCATGCAGAACAGACTGTTCTCAACAGTAACATTTGGTCTGTGGAGTTTTTTTTTTTACTCTTTTAGTAGCCTACTTGGTGACCGTTCCAGGTGTGTATCAGAGTAAAAACGTCTTTGTTCCCATTGTATTTTAGCATACAATTTGGAAATTGGTCAAGGTGAAAGTATTAATTCTAGAAAGAAAAAGTGAGCTTTTCGTTTGTTAACAGGCTGATGAAAACATCTGCTGGGCATTTCTATACACCTCCACCGGTGCCAGTAGTTCTCAGGTGGGAGCTATTCTTCACAGATGTTTCAGCATCTCAGGATAGTGGGGCAGCAGTCAGGGATGTCTCACAGCAGTTGGGTTTAGATGGTCAGGTGATTCCACCAAGTGGCTTCTTGGTTCCCCCAGCTCTTGTCACGTCTCCAGCCACATACATCCCAAAACTTCCCCTATCCGTGTCTTCGGAGATATGTTTTTAGGACTTTTGTGACCTTTTCTGATGTGTGAGAAACCCACAAAGCCACAGCATCTAACCTCTAATTGTTGCTCTCCAACCTCCACTACCTTGTCCATGATATCAAAGTATCGTAAACGTATAGTGTTGTGTATCGTATACGGTTTGTAGGCCTACAATAATCAGTATGATATACTCTGTGTTTGCATTTGCACTGGAGATTTACAGTCATTCCAATAAAATTGGAATTCTATTTTATGTAGTGTCTGAAATACATAGCCTACATTGTGTTAGCTGTCCATTCTGTGTGTCTGCTGAAGAAGATCCAGTGTTCGCGCACAGCCCTGGCTCTGTAACTAACACAAACAGCTGATTCCAGCCAAACAACAACAGGTGGCAATATCACTAACTTCTCCTTTTGCAAGAAGTGTTAAATAGACAACAACACACGCACCCTGAAGCTGCGCTTATTGTGGCCGGTAGTACATCTGAACCGGTCCATGCTTTGAGGAGGAAACTATGGCATCATAATCGCTGCGTTTGGCAACGACAAATTACTTGACAGGTGTTTTCTGGTTACATACAGTGGATTAGATATCACCAAGTTATCTGTGATGAAGCGCGACTTTTGATGGGCATTGTAGTCAAAGCGCCCACTGCGCGCACGCAAACTACAATCTGGCACTACATTTCCCAAAGAGCAAAGGTACGCCCTGCAGATCTGGCTGCATGTCACCACGGGCTCTGATGTCACAGTCCATGACTATAGAGTTTCTAAACGAGCAGGCTGTTCTCCCTGTGTGGGCTGATCTGTTACTGTGAGTATTGTAATCGACAATTTTATTTCTAGTTCGGGCGTGTATCGTGAAAAACAAACTAGGCCTATACCTATTACGTAAACATGGGCTGGTTTTACTTTGGGAAATAAAGTTCTAGTTTAGGGCCTGTAAGTTAATGGAAACGATGGATATCTGTAATGAAAAAGGTGTTTTCTTTTTTTCAAGTAGGCCTACATGAAAGTGAAACCTAGATGTTTGTGTTACCTAATATGTGCGTGTAACATAATGGTAATAGACCTAGTAAGCTTGGCTTCTAATAATCTATAAAAGTTAGTCCACGTGAAATAGCCAAAATGTCAAAATGTTGGCGTATTTAATGTTCTTTTCTTTTGGTTTCGGTTTTGCTGTCCTAAAAGGTGAAATTACATTTTAGTTTCTTTCTTTCTTTCTTTCTTTCTTTCTTTCTTTCTTTCTTTTTGTTTACTAGTCACGTTTTATTATAGTCCTAGGCTACTTGACGTTTCATGTTTAGTCCACAAGCATGAACGAAAGCCCAGAAGCTGAGACGTTTCCTGTAGAAATGGAATCAACAACAACCTACTCTCAGGTTGTCTTTATCGATGTTCCGCGATCTTATCCACCCAACACCAGTGTCACCTGTTGTTACACTTTGGCGGCCGGTCTGCAACCAAATCCCAGGGATTGGATTGGGATTTTCAAAGTGAGTCCTGCTAACAAGTTGAGCAATGTTGTGATGTGATGTCTAACCAAGAAGTTTTCCCTTCAGTCTTGTATTACGGCTAACAGAGGCTACCAAATGCCATCATGGTCTATCAAAATGTTTAGAAATAGAAAAAGGGTATAGAACACTTTATACTTAAGTTGGGAACTTGTAGGCTATTGCTTTATAGGGCACATTAGCCTACACAAGGGTGTTTGCAACTTTCTTTTACTATGATCTGAAGAAAATGACCTGTCCTCAGGGGGACTTGGTGTTGTCAGGTTACTGTTCATGGCATTCCTGAAAGACAAACTGTTTCAGGATTTATGCTTTTTTTTACCCTTGTAAAAACGCTGGCTAAATAAATTATTCACATCTATAGTGTAGCCTATATGCAAAATAAAACTGATGCAATAATCACATGGTGAGAAAATACTAGTAAAATTATAAAAAAAATGACATGACACGATGTCTTGTACCCGCTTGTACGGTGAAATAAATATTCTACACAATTGTATAAGTCATTCTCAATAACCTACTGTAGGACTGTGTAACAGGGAAACTGTGAGTGACTGCATGTTGTGTGTAGGTGGGTTGGAACACCACTCAAAACTATCACACCTTTTTGTGGGTGGAACCATGCTTGGATCGATTAGGACCAGACCCTGTGAGACGACAAGTAGTGTTTACGGGTAAATTTAAATTACAACAATGCTGCTTATTACTGAAATTATATTTTTGTGAGTGGTGTGTGTGAATGGCTGTGTGAGTCATATCTAAATATAAACTAATACAAAGGAAACTGGGGGCCATCAGAAGTCTATCTAGTCCAAAAGAGAAATTGTTGGGAAATTATATTAATCACATACTGAAGATTTCTGAGTGTGTCCCCAATGTGACTTTACTTTCCCTCTTGTTAACTGATTTTATTTCCCATTTAGACTACTACCTTCCTAAGGATGATGGGGACTACCAGTTCTGCTATGTGGACAGCAACGGTCAAGTGAGAGGAGCCAGCACTCCCTTCTGCTTTGAGAACCCCCAGGATCACGCCCTGTACACCAGCCTAGAGAATGATATTTTGGTCATCACAACACAGGTATGCATCAACATTGTATCAACCAATGTTGATTATGATACAAACATTACATCAATACCGACACAACTATTCTTGACACTGAATTAGAATGGAATACATGGCATGGTCATGGCGTATCTTATTTACAATCAGAGCTCTGTTGGACAATCCACCATTGCAACTGCTCTGTTTTATTTGATATGCTTGACAAAAAAGGTCCATGTACCTATTTAGTATATTGTACCAGCTATATGATCCCAGAGGTCATGTCGTTGTATTTAAAAACAAACCAGATTGCATTAAGTATAATATAGATCGATTAAGATTCATAAAATTGCTTTCAAATATCATTCAGGAGTCAATATGGATTCCAACTACTATGATGTCAACAAAACAAAGTGTCAACAACAAACATTGAGAACTTGACTTTGGATTTGTTATTTGGGAAGGGGACTGCACTTACCCAGACCTAATGCTGGGAGATTTTTTTGAATGCTTCCCTGACCAGAGTCTAAATGTGTGCATAGTGTTGTGTGGTGCATTTTGGCCCCTTGTCACAATACTAGTGAGGAGTTTGTGACTGATTGCAGGAGCAGACAGAGCAGATGGAGAAAGAGAGGGAAGAGCTCCGCCGGGAGCTGAAGCAAATCAAGGAGGACAAACAGACCCTGAGGAATGAGCTTGATGAAAAACTGAAAGAGATCCACAGACTCAATGTTAGTGTACTTACCGGTACTATCTTTATGAATACTATAGGAGCGAATGTGAGCTTTTACTCAAAACTGGTTTCTTGTATGTTGCCAGTGTTTTCATACTTGATGAAAAAGTATAATTCATGTAATTTATGTCAAATACATGTTGTGTCTCCATCAGCTCACCATCGAAGAGATGAAAAACTCAAAGAGCACAGATACGAAGCTGCCAGGTGGCGAAAGCACAAATGTGCCGATGGAACAGTCATGCCAGGAATTAGATGCTGTGTCTGACTTCAAGCAGTCACAAGAGGTACTTTTCACATATAATATTATGCACTGTAGCATTCACATTTAATACTGTGTAGCTTCCTCCACAAAGATCATACTTCCCTAACATATGATAAATAAACATGTTATTGTATTTCAGAGCCTTGTAGAATCCTCTGTTGATGATAAATATGGAAAAGCAGTGCAGAAATTGAATCGGCTGAAACAGCAACGAAAGGAGCTTATGGCAACTGCAGAAGAACAACAAACACAGATCACACAGTGAGACATTCGTCCAACATCTCTGTCATTTTCAGCTCTTATTTCATTTTCAATTTAATTTTACTTTAACCAGCGCCAAAACATTACACATGTCTCATGGCGCTTTACAGAGCGTTAAACAATGTGCTCACATGTGGTGGATCTATACAATTTATTTACAATTTATATACTCTTAAGAATCACTATAATAATTATTTCTTTTACTAGGAAATCCTCCTGCAACACTCAGTTGTAGTCAGATAAAGTGCAAGTCGTTATCATAAGTGTTTTATGCACAACATTTGTTTAACAGTACACTTCTATTTTTTTATTATTTGTTAAATCACATATGTTTATATTTTCACTATCTTGAAGGTTAAACTCAAAGGTTAAAGAGATGGAGCAGGACCTAAGCAGACTACAGGATAATGTTCAACTCCTTCAGGTTTGCAATAGTAAACACAGACAAAAAACTCATAAACAATGTGTATGTCTATGTGCTACGTTCTAGATTACTGACATCCTGACAGCTTACACTACGCACAGTGGCCTGAGATGGTGTGAGTCATCTAGTGGTGTCCTTTCTCCAGGTGGACCTCCAGAGCAGTCAGAAGGAAAATGAGAAGTTGGTTGCTCAGACACAGCAGGTGGAAGCACTGAGGAGAGACTTGGAAGGACTGAGGAAAGAGAATGAGAGTCTGAACGCCAGCCTGTCCGCCCTAACACCCCAGAGAGAGGACGAAAGCGATGCGAAGGTAGACTTGACATAGAGCTGAACTTTTAAGTGAATCATTTGAAATTAATTCAATGCATTAATTATAAACAATATAAGGAATACAATGTAATGTATTCATAAAAATCAATATACTAGAGAAAATCTAACTGGTTTATGAGTTCTTACCAAAGGAAAATATGTGAACCCAACAGAGCAGGTTCGTCTCCTGTTCAGCTCTTGGTTTTGTCTTTCTCTCGCAGGCCCAAATGGAGACTTTGCTCAAGCAGCTCAAGGAGACCAGGATCCAAGTGCGGCAGGAGCTTCAGAGTTCCAAAGAGTCCCGCAGACGTGCCGAGGCAGCCGAGCAGGAGCTCAGGGAGCTCAGGGGTCAGCTGGAGCAGCAGGCCTCTGCCGAATCTGTGAAGGGATCCCAAAGCAAGGACAGCAGTCTGGAGGTGAGTCACCATTTAATATAATTTCCTGTTGTGCAAGTCCACTCCTGGAGTGGTGGCGGAGTGATAGTTTTGTTTCAGAGTGGTAATGTAAACAGGTGATGGAATGCTGTCAGCTTTAATGTGGGAAGCCATTCTTGTTCAGAGTTTTCTTTTCCTTCTTATGTAATAACACTGGCACTGGTGTAAACGTTGCTATAATACAGACTGTTCCTCTTACTTATAGATTAAGCTCAAGGAGGCACTGAGGAATATTGATGACCAGGCAGCCATCATGGACCTGGCAAAAGAGGAGCAGGAAGAACTTCTTAAGAAAAATCAGGTGACTTAAGAGTGAAATAGTGTAATAATAGTGTAATAATATTAATAGCACACTAAGCACTGGGGTACACATTTATTTGGAGAAACATTCCCTCAGTAAAATACAGTAAAAATACAAAGTAAATACAGAAATTAATCATGAGAATTAAGGGGAAACAAAAACTCACAACTGACAAGTGTCCTACAAGTTATTTACATTTTTACACCACAGAAGAAAGGGTCCCTTAGTCAGAATGTCTAAGGTCTTGGCTGCTGATCACACTCTAGTTTCTAATCTAGTTTCATCTGGTTTGATCCCCCAGACAGCCAGTGTGATATGTTTGCCCATTTCTGTTTCTCAGGAACTCCAAATTGAAGTGGATCTGTTGAAAGGAGAGCTGGCCCGAGTAAAGCCAGGCACTCCGGCTGCCCCAGACTTCCCTAGCTTCCCCTCTTTCACTGATCCCAGCACTGAGGCTCAACAGGACTCGCTCCTCTATGGGAATCCTTATGCCTTTACAGGTTAGTGCTCCTGTCTGTGACTGCCACTAAACATGATCTCTTGGTAGTTGGTCATTTAAAATATGGTGTTGTTAGACATTCATATGCATATCTAGTTATTTATATGTAAAGATAGTTATCCAGTTATTTTGTAGTTATATTGGTCAATAGTGTTAGCTGAATAGTCTATGAATGTTGGTCAAGTATTTGTGGTAAAATTGTATTTCTTCTCTCTGAAACAGACGGTGCCAGTGAGGACACGGTGAGCACGCTCAGACTGCCTGATCTTCTGTTTGCTTTGGCAGCTTAAAGCGTTCTGCCTGATCTTCTGTTTGCTTTGGCAGCTTAAAGCGTTCTGCCTGATGAAACTGATGCCATTGCCCCCTTTTTTTCTTCCTTTGCCCACAGGTGCTCAAGTGCCAGCACTGCCTGGTAGCCTTCCCTGGCATCAGTAAGGAGGAGCTGATGGAGCATGAGGAGAGCCACAAAGTGTGTCCCATCTGCACACTCATCTGTGACGGGATGGAGCAGCAGGAGTTTGAGGATCACGTCTACAATCATGACTTGTAGAGTGCTCCAGTGTGTACCTTTGTTTCTGACATTAGATGGTGCTCTCCTGATAAGTAAAGTAATTTGTCAGGCAGAGAGTAATTTAGCAAAAATTCTGTTGTAGTTGTCTTAAAGTTATTAGTTAAAGTAAATTCATGATTTGATTTTATGGCATGTGGTACATATACTGTAACTGTATAATGATGTTAAAGAACTGTAATTACATTTGAGAGCACTTTAGCTCCACAACACAAAGACATAATATTAGTGTCTTTGTTATAACATGCTACTATTATATTATGTTTATAAGGAAATTTGGCTGTCTGACTATATCTGGGAAAAGTTTAAGAAACACATTCATGACCCTGTTGCAAAGATTATATTGATGATTAAAACAAAAATAAAGCTTAAGTTCATTTATTTATTTAAATGTATGTTTTTTCATATTTACAAGGAAACAATTTCAACATCATTATTATAGAGATATGTGAACGTACAATACCTTGCAATAATGTTCACACATTTTTTTAAAACGGTGGGCACTTTTTAATGTTCCAGCGGGACACTCCTTGCAAGAATACTAGCATTATTCTCCCCAAGTAGAGCATCTTCTCTGCCTTCATTGAAACCTATGTCTGAGTGCTATGTAGTTAATAGAAAACAAATTCAATGCCAGACCTATAGAATGACTTGATTTGCTTTCTTTTACACCCATCCAGTTTTGTTCACCACAAAATGTTAGACAGATTAAAAACTCAGTTTTCCAGGTCTTTGTGTGGTTCTCTTAAGGCGTCATCTGATTGGCCTCCTCTGGTGTGACATCACGGGAGGCAATTTCAGAAAATAGAGCTGGTAACCAGTACTGAGGTTCCCCCTCTGCTTGGGAATCCAGCCATGCCAATCCCTCCTTTAACAGATGGTCCTGCAAAATGTATAAGAGCATGTAGGGTACTAATTAATGGTGGACAAGGTGTCAACAATTCACTCTCACCATGGTAAGTGTGTATACAATTAAATTAAATTAAAATATCAATATACTTGCATTCTGAAATATTTAAAATACTGAGAGAATATGTTTTCAATTTAGTCAGCTGTACTGTGAAGAGCGCAACTTGCGTAAGTCTATGGGACCTAATGTTAAACTTCACAACTTGAGAACTTATAGAGTACATGCCTTCAAATACAGAGCTAAACTCACCACAACATGACTTGCCCGCTCTCGTTCCCAGTTCAAACTGTCCTTTATCTCGCTGATGGTCACATAGCCCTTTTTCTGCAAGAAACCCGAATTCACACACACTGGTCAGCCTTAGTGACAAAACCACCACCATGTTAAAAGACCACTTTATATGTTGTTTGCTGTGTTTGCAGTGGTCAATGGGAAATGTGAATGTAAGGATTTAAAGAGAGACTATAGATCTGATTACCTCTGCTAGCTGCAGCACCACGGTATGGTCCATGTTGAGCTCTGCCGGCACTGACTGCACCAGATAAGAGCCTCCAACAGGGATCATCCCAAATCCATTCCCCATTGCTTTCAGTTTCTTAATGGCACGCACCAAATCATCTCTGAAGCAGGACGGAGGAGATATTTTTTTTTATCATGTTTAGTCATATGTGTGTATCATGTTTTATCATTAGTGTGTATTTATCTGACATTGATTTCTATGATATACAGCATATGTTTCACATGTTCCACACATACATGCTCTGTATAATACAAGGGCACACAGTGCTTTCTCTTACAATACTCACTGGCTTACATCCTGAGCATATTTCCCCCGTCCTTTCAACACACGGTGGTGGAGCTCATCCAAAGTGATAAGTCCTGAAAAATATCAGTTTTTCATCGAGAGGAACTTCACTTCTATGGATTAAGTTCCAGAATATTGAGGATATAGTTTAAAATCATGGTTTAAAAGAAAGCTACAGCATAATGATATTTTACCTCCATTTCTATGCTTCAAAGCCAGACACACCTCAATGATCTGCACACCAAGCTCATAATAGAAGTCTCCAACCCCGAGCATCTCAGACCAAAAGCCTTTACCCGCTGTGGAATACATTATAGCATTGCATTAAAGTGACTTAGCTGGCACAGCTGTAAACATATTAAGGGGTTTTATGTTGGAAAATAGATCTGAGAAACATACAAGCCAGTGGGTCGACCCCGATGGTGGCGCACATTTCCTGAAACTGTACACGGAACTGCGAGCTCTTTCGGATCTCCTGTTTGTGTTTGCTAGCAAACTCTTCTAGGTGGGTTTTGAATGTCTCCAATTGTTTAGACATCTGGAAGTTATCCAATAGTTTAATTATGGAGTTGTATACACTTTATGCCCAACAACTTTTTGAAACAAGTAGTAACACCTGTCAGAGTTAAAGAACCAAAACACGCGACTGCTTCATTTGGGCTTACCTGTGCAATCTGATCTTCAGCGAGAACTGTACCTCTTTCTTTGTATTTAGCCTGAATAAATAAATGAACAATTATATTGATATAGTGTTTTCTGATAACATGAGACATCGCTTATAGTTTCAGAGATGCTTTGCTGACATAGGCTATAGCTTACCATGTTTATCTAGTTGATAATTAATTTGGACTTAACTGAATTTGGATTTAAAATCATGTTCATGACACACACACACACACACACACACACACACACACACACACACACACAAACACAAACACTGAATTGGTCAATTTGATGACATCGTATTATCATCGTTACCTCTGCAAGTTTCTTTTTGGCAATAGCCCCCGCTCCAACACCTCTTCTCATTTTGAACAGGTGGTGCTTTCAAACTCTCCAGCCGAAAGACGTTTCACACAATGGTCCTGCTCAGTCCGTTGTTGGTTGTTGCTCTTCCATACAAGGCTTGGTGTTTTGATAAGTAGCAATCCTGTTGTCGAATCCTCACAGAAGTGTGCTAGTTTGCTAGCTTGGTCAGTTATTCAATCGCCTTGGAATTAAAGGTGTAAATGCAATTGTAGCGTGTTTTGGTATATCTGGACAGTACCTGTGATCTTCTATCACTCACAATATAGCAACGATTTTGTAAAAAGTCTCATTGTTATTTTACCCAGAAAATGTGAACGAAGCGACTTTTGCAAACCAGGAAGTTGTTCATTGTTTTCTTCTTCTGCTGTAATAACATTCGGCACAGCAGCATACGATTGGATAGATTCTTTATCGCCATCTAAGGTATCGGAGTAGAAATAGAATTGCAATTTTTTGTTTTCCTCTCAAAAAGGTGCACTAGCCATATGCTATGGCTAAAGGTTATCAATATTTAAAGTGATTAAATTACACCCCTCTCTCTCTCATGACCCTTAAGCAATGTGTTGATTGGTTGGAACTGTATGGCTTTCTCATTTGCATAGCACTGCTGAGGCTAGTAAAGGGCACACATTGTACTTAAGTGTGTACTGGATGTGACAATTGTGTATTGGATGTGTATTGGATTTGAATTGCAGATAGTATTTAACAGTCAATACAGAATGACCATGACCCATGTTGAATTTATCAAAACATATCATTTATTAAACAAATTATGAGTCAAATGATTGACTGTCACCAGAATGAAAGGTCAATATGGTCATTTATTGATAGCTGTGTGATTTGGTTCTTTTCAAACAGGGATCCATGATGTTTTCCATTCCTCTGTATGTAGGCTATGAATTCTGTATGTTGTCTCCATCAAATTACTGAGCACTGTGGACAAAGGAAAGGTGCAGAGATAATATAATGTTATGACACAATATCTTAATATCTTAACAGGAATGACTTAAGCTACAAAAACATGACAATAAGTACCAGCCCAGATAAAAAAAAAAAAGAAAAAGAAAAAAAAAACTACCTGGATCTGATTCCCTTGCTGTGGACCCATGAACTGAGCTCTTTTTTCAGGAGGTCGTTGATATGAGCCTCTTCATCCTCTTGATTTAGAGGGTGGCTGTGAGACATTAAGTTTTACAAAACATTATTTTCATTGCTATATATATCCAGACAAATCATGGATTTAATCCAAGTCTATGACAAATCAAAAACAATACTTTGAGCTGTTCACAGACCTTGATTTCTATTGAACACCATTTAATAATAACAAAAGATTAATGACAGTGTTATTAGTAAATTGTCTTTTTCTATGTTATGTTTTGTATTAAGCCTTAATCAACAAAATGACCAAATATTTTTCTTCCATCACTCACTCGCTCTTTTTCTCCCTTTGGTTGAGAAGGAAGTTCACAAAGTTTTTCTGCACCATGGAGTCCATGATCTTGCTAATGTCACTTGCAATGGTAGATTCAGCATAGCGGCGTTCTACATGTGCCCTGTCCTGAAGCTGGCTTAGAATGTGAAAACATTAAAACAATGAAAACATGAAAACATGTTGCTGTATGCATAGTTTGCCATTTTACTTACAACCAATAATACCAAAAACAAGTATGGACCCTTTCAAGAGAGTTCCATTATCAGCATCATAGTTGGCCCCACAAGGCTTCCGTTTTAACATTCCATATGTTATCTTAATGCAGAGGAAGTAGATTGGGGCCCAAATAGAACGTTCAAGCATTGTTTTTGTTTTTATTGTTGAAAGGGTCCATAAGTAATTAACCCAACAAAAATCATGCCAGCACCATTCATTATAAGGATCTATGAAAAATAATTATTGAATGTGAAAAAAGTATTAGTTGCAGTGCTCTTGCATTGTAATGCTTTACACAATTCAATCAATTTCAACAATGGAATTTAAGCAACCCGCCCCTATAATAACCACAAATGATAATACAGTAACACTGGAGAAAAAAATCTGAATATTACCTGTTCTCCTCTGCCAATGCTTTTGCTTCTGGCTGCAGAGAGTTGCTCAGGCAAAGAACAACGGCCACAAAAACGGCAGTTTTCATCTTTTGATGTCTGCAGAAAATCACAGGAACATTCTACACTCCAAACATATACATCAGTTAAAAAAATATCCAGTATCCAGAAATATATGATGAATTCTGTCCTTACCCTGGGTGAAAAAGATCTCAATGAAGTCTTGTATGAGCTGTTTAACCATGGGATGAAATGGCCCTATTTATACCACAGTATTAGTTTCGTAACTGGAAAAATCATGGAGAAAAACACTTACTTGGTCTGACATTAGGGAATTTAATTGCATGACTAATATTCAGGTGCAAACACTGATAAGACTTATGTGTATAACATTGGAACTTTCCCATATGGGTTACCTTTTTTCAATGTTCAATTAAGGAAACTAAAATACAACTTTGCCCTGTGGATTTGGCTAAATTACGATTGGAGGATGCAGATGAAAGCCTTTTATGGGTAATTAGCTTAATCAGGTATGGCCAGTTGTGCTGATTGCTTGACATTGATTACACGACATTAAGTCACAAGAGTGAAATGATTTTTTGCAGTAGATCCAATCTGGTTGATGATTAGAAAATTATTATGAATCACCAAGGCATATTCAGAAGGCAGTTACCCTGGTTAAAGTAAACATGGTACAATGGTGCTTCACCTCCGTTGGATTTAACAATGGTGTTGTTATGTTTTACATCTGTTTTTTGCATTTTATTAAAGTTTTATACATTTCAGTTTATGTGCGAAATTAGCTGGTTTTATAAACATCAACAAAAAGGGGGAAAAGTAAATTAAGTAAGCAAAGCAAAGTAAGTCCTTGAAATCTTATGGTTTAAAGAAGACAACTGCAAGCATGTAAACCATCAAGTCAAGTCAAGTCAAGTCAAGTCGGCTTTTATTGTCAATTTCTTTACATGCACTGGTCATACAAAGAATTGAAATTTCGTTTCTTACTCTCCCATGCAGACATAGACATGCTTTAAATACAGACATAGACATACTATGGACATAGCCATAGACAATAAACATTAAATTAAAGTGCAAGACTGAAATATAGAACATGTATGTATCAAAATAGAAATATAGGACATATATTAAAAAAAAAATAGAGGTAGTTGTGTTGTATATTTCTATAGTCTTAACAGTTACATGAAGTAACTGGGGGGGGGGGGGGGGGGGTTTGGTAGACAGGATCCTAGTTTCCTAGGTTCCTGGTTGGCTGGTGGGTGGGGGGGGCTGTCAGTGATGGGAGAGTGGGTAGAGTGTTCAGCATCCTGATTGCTTGGTGGAGGAGTTATTTTATCATATAAAGTCAATCCACACACAGTGCACACTGCTTGATCATTCCATATCACCCTTAAAGGGGTGGTTCAGGATTTTGGACATAGGACCTCATTTACATCAGACATTTACATTGATAGTCTGGATTTATTTGCCTCGGGTGTACTGTGGAGTGGGTAAGACTGTTTTTAGTGGCAGGCTAACACATACTGATGACTTGCGCTAGCTGCGAACTCTGCAACTAGAAGACTAGATGAAACTGATAAATACCACACTTGCTAACTTGGAAATGAGGTCCTATGTCAAAAATCCTGAACCACCCCTTTAAGCATGCTAGTCTGCACTATCAAAAAGTCTCAAGATTAAAAAAAAATCAACAACAAAACTGTTGAGACATATGCCTAGGTAGATAACATATATACATTTAATATGCATGGAGTGTTGATATTTAAATAAAAAAGAGGACCAGTAAAACAAATGAATGTAGTAACTATGTAAGTTATCTCCCACCCTCATTTAAGGAACTGCAGTGTAACCATTGTCATTAACAGACTTGTCATATGGATGCGAATGGGGGCAATTATACATTTGGGGAATTGGGGGTGATACACTTTAGGTTGTGAAGTAGTGTTTGGCCTCATTTTCTTCATTTCATAGCCCTTATTTGATGTACCTGACTTGCGCCTCAGTAGTAGTGCTTCAGTGATGGTCTTTTTGTGTTCTGTGTGTTTTGCAACTTATTAATCTTAGTCTCCCTCTGTTTGCAGGCGTTATGAGTGCATTGTCGAATATTCCAAATGTGTGCCACTTCCATGGAAGAAGTTCCCAGCCCGCAAAAGAGTTCACTCACTAGGTAGACACACACACACATACAGGGCCGGTTCAACGTGAGCAACTGCACCGGGCCCAGTTTAGAAGGGGGCCCAGAACATTTTTTAAAAATTAAAAATGCTTGTGCGTGATGTTGCTCCCCGGCTCAGGATAGCGTAGGACCAACCCTGCACACATACAAAAAATGCACAAGTAGAATCACATATAGCATTATGATATGTGTGCATGTATATGTGTCTGTAACTGTGTTTATTTTACCACCTCTTTTCATGTGTCTGTTTGTTGTTATGATTGTGTAGTGGGCTCCATCAACCGTCCATGGCAAAGTCGCCTGTCCTGATGGCACTACCTGCTGTTATTTTAAGTCTTGTTTTTTATGTTAATTTCCCCCGCCCATGTATAGTATATATAAGTATATATACTCTTTTGATCCCGAGAAATTTGGTCTCTGCATTTATCCCAATCCGTGAATTAGTGAAACACACTCAGCACACAGTGAGGTGAAGCACACACTAATCCCAGCACAGTGAGCTGCCTGCATCAACAGCAACGCTCGGGGAGCAGTGAGGGGCTAGGTGCCTTGCCATTGTATGATGACTGCTTTTTCCTGGTTTTTAACTTTTTATGCATTTTAAATAAATTTAATTTAAGATTCAAGATGTTCTTCATTACATCTCATTATATTAGTAGAGAGTAAATGTGTAATGTTTTGGCTCCTGAAAAAAAAAAAAACGTAAAAATAAGTTGTAGCCTAGTGATAGATGTACTATGTGAGTAATGATGATAAAGTACTAAGTGAGTAATTTGTTCAAAATTGTCAGTATTATATTCTTTAAACTTGTTTGCTTCTTTAAATGGCTTATGCTATGCTTATAACCCGCATTATGGAACTATTTATTTGTTTCTGATTGGCCGAGAGACGTTCCATGAGTTCCCTGGACATTTCAACTCAGACTCAGCACAGCTAATAATAAATCACTCCGCGATACAATGCGAAGATTTAACAGCCAGCTCTCCACTATTTCAAGCAATACAATGATACAAGGATACAAGGAAGTTTATTGTCACATGCATATAGTTACTGGAAGTAAGAAATGCAGTGAAATTATGTCTGGTGTCAGCCTATTTGTGCAATGGGTTACTTCTTAGCAAACCATAACGAAACAGTGCTTCACCACATCTGTGGATTAAGCCACACAGTCAACTCAATGTAAGTAAGATAATGGATGCTAATTGTTCTCAGCATTGCCAGCATTGTGTATAATATGATTGTCACTTGGAGGAGACTTGTAGATAACTAACGTTAGCATAATTAGCTAACCGCTGCTAACGTGCAAACATCGTCACGTCAGGCTGTGCACAGTAGTGTAACATTTATTCACTATGCACATGTTGAGTGGTTCTGCAATGTAGACTATATTACGTTTTTTTGCAGTACCATGTCCCTTACATGACATGGCATGGCCCAGTGTCCTTGTAACATGCATGCAGCAAACCTAGATATGAATGTGATTTCAACATTTCTTTCAAGAAGACATGTAAACCACAAAGACCGGTAACGAGGGGTCTGGAATGTTGGTTACCTAGCAACCAAGACGCTGTCTATTGAAAAGGGAACTATTTTTTGATGCGTAAGAACGATGTCGAAATGAACATTTTTAAACAATAATGGGGTGTTTTCAGGTTATTTAGTTTGTGGTAGAATTGTTGTATAAAAGCAATATAGCACTCGTGATCGTGGGATTGGTCATGGATATTCCCGCCTCCGGCCTCCGGCCTCGTGGCTACGGCCGAACAACACCCGTGGGAATATCCATGACCAACCCCACTCTCACTCGTGCTATATTGCTTAAATCTAAAAAAAATAGCATAACATAATTCAACATAATTGATGGGTCAAATGAACCCAACTAAATAGGTTCAGAGAGGGTTAAAGCGGAGCGAGAGGCGCAAACGTTCGACAATTTCCGCGTTCGATTATTGCAAGGGGGAGGGGGGAAATCCCCCTTTATGCAGACCAGAGTAAACCCTCGCTGCACTAATGTCCCATAGTAACGAATTACGTTGCTCTATCTTACTAGTAATCAAGGATCTTTGATAGGTTAATAATGTAAACCATTCTTGGGTTAAAAGGACATGGCCATTTTCTGGGTCACTGTAACCCAACATCCCTGTCAGAATAACCCAATATCTGGGTTGATTAAGCTACCCACAAGTTGGGTTAAATTACCAACCCATCTTGCTGGGTCATTCTAACCCAACATGTTTGCTGTCCCATAGTGACTCAGCGCCTGGGTTAGAAACAACCCAATTTGGGTCGTTTCCAACCCAGTAGTTTTTAGAGAGAAAATGTGTATTTTTGTAGTTTAAAAATACTGCCAAATATTTTTGGTAAAACCAAAAACAATGTGCAAAACAATGAATGAGTAATTTGCCCAGACTTCTTGTGATCATAATATTGAGGTTCGGGAAGATGATCCGGTGAAAGATGAGTACTTGTAGGTTGCTCACACACACACACACACACCCTCTCATACCAAGTTTCTTGGGAACTTTAATGATCAGTTTTTTGAGAACTTTAGTCATCCAATTGGAACATATGGAACCGGTTATGTGGTTGCCCGGCAACATTACTCAATCTGGGCATGAATCAACAATGTCAGACACTTGTCTCCACTTTGTACCGCTTGACAAGTTCAGTTGTGACTTTTTGAGTGCATTTCTGATGCAGTATTTAGGCTATGAGATGCAACGTAGGCAGAGAAAAGCTGTTGCTCTCAAACACTGTCCATCAACACAGTCAGTGTACTAATGAAGGAATAGATTAAATAGACAGATATGGAAGGTTTGCAAAGTGATATCATGCTTCATTTAAATGCATTAATATTTAAAAAATACAAAAATACAGTATTTTATTTTGATACATGGTGTGGCTAATGTATTTTGTAGTTTATTTTGATACACTTAAAATGAGGGTATTTGATATTCTATTATAAAATAGATTTTGATGTATTTTTACCCATCCTTGCCAACAGCTAGAGCAGCGAGACAGCTACACTGCTACACTCTGGGGACATCTTTAAAATCATGCCCCCCAGAGTGTCGTACTGTAGCTGCCTGGCTACTCTAGCTGTTGGCTGCAGCAACTCGAGCTATAGGTACTGAATTTTTTTTTTTCTTCTCGTACCTACAGTAGGCCTACTAAGTGACTTTGAGAAACAGAGATCTATGTGAAAAATGGCCTTTAAGGAGTTTTCCTTTAATTTCAATTTATTGTGCTTATAGAGCGCCAAAACATAACACATGTATCATGGCGCTTTACAGAATGTAGGCAATCAGAGAAAGAAGGGAAGAAAGGAAGAAAAGAAAAGCAAGAAAGGCCCATGGGTAACAGGGGCGAGGAAAAACTCCCTAGAATTGGAGATATATATAGGAAGAAACCTCGAGCAGATCCACGACTCAAGGGCCTGACCCATCTGCCTAGGGTCAGTACATGACAGTAAGGTCTGTATACATGACAAATGCATATGATAGTCGGGTGTAGAGAATAAGACATGGTGTTAAAAGCACTTGAGCTGAAAGTTACAAGAGGTGGGATGATTACGTATCCGTTATGGTAATTTATTATTCCTGATTTAGTGACAGAAAGTTCAATAGTCCAGCGTTGGAATTGTCCAGGGGAAGGGAGTTGTCGAGGGGCATGTGGTGGGTTGGCAGACGGGCCAGTAATCCGGGTAGAGTTGCCATAGGCTGGTGGTGGGTCGCTAGGCTGTACGGGCCAGGAGTCCAGATAGGGGGCAGTAATAGGGCAATTTAAGGCATCAGGAGGAGGGTTTACCTAACACACATACATATGTACCATTACACTCAACTCCAACTCATGTAGGCCTACACCCAAGCTGGGTTTGAGGCTGTACACTGTGCAGATGCACAACTAAAAAAAATGTTTCTTGACTTTGTCACCCAATGCTTGGGTCTTGGGTAGACCACCCTGGCCCCTGCCTAGAGCCGGCCCTGTTCATGTGCCTGTATGCCTCAACAAGCTAAAAGGCCTAGGCCTAGTTTCTGGGGAACATATAATGGGCAGAATATTATCTTCTCTCTTCTTTTATTATCTGGCTTAATTTCTGACTTTGTTATTCTTAATCATTTTTGAAATAGTTCACTTTCCATCCTAATTAACAGACAAAACGTTTTTATGTTGAGAAAAGTTGGTGCGTCTTGCAATTACGTCATATCTGAAATTCAACTTGTTCAGATCCCGCCCTGTAAATGTTGCGCATGCGCATTAAATGGCGTTTTAAACATGTTTTTAAATGAGCGGAAACATGAAGTGGATAGAAGAAGAGCCAAAGACTGAGCAGGAAAATGGGGGATTTCGTTAAAAGTAACGTACTTCATATTTGATCAGTACTAACATATCTGTGAAGTTCAGGCCTGTTTAAAAGAGAAAAACGACACACTGGAAATGAATACATGAGGGCTTACAGGCATGTAATGTTAAGGTAACGTTATTAGTATTTTAACGCCAGCTTGCTTGCTTGGAACTCTTGTTATTGTTTTCCCTCTCACCATAGCTAGTCAGCTAGCTGACCTACCCTTGTTGCTAGAGACTTGCTAGCTACGTAGCTAGCACAGTAAGTTCCTTGCAGTGGATTTTCAAGCTACGACTCAGACAGAAAAGGGCCCTGTACCACAAGGATAACGAGGTAGAAGAAACATGTCTGGGGTCGTGGTAATGACTAGAGTTTAATCAGAATATTCATATTTTTGAGCCACCTTTAATTTCACTGGATAGCCACACGCCCTTGGATTCCTGCATTTTAAAATGGACACAGTAAAGCAGACGCCATTAATGGCAAAACCTATGATGGCTAGCTAGTTAGGTTGTAGAAGAGCCTGTAGCCAACGGCTTCTAACTGCGAGTTAGCTAGCAGTACTAGTTATTCGTAAATCGTCAACCTGACGTGTGTGTTTGCAAAATGCTGGGTATTGAAATAAAAGCGAGCACAAAACAGTTGGTTCTATATGACACCCATAGGTATGTTGCTGCTAAGCCTGGTTTATATTTATAGGCCATGTTATGTGAGCGACGTATATCCCTTCAAGAAGGTGATTGTGTGACAATGTTTTCAATTTTCTGAGAGCACATAGCTAGCGTTAGCTTACTTAGCTAACGTAGTTGATTGCGCCATTGCATAAGCAAACTATAATTTGTGGCGTATTGCTGCTCAGATGACTTTGAATATAAGATATGGTACGGACTAACATGTAGTTCACACCATCATTGAATTTTACAAAAGAATAATTAACCATTTTGATAGCAAAATATTTGTTTCGTGAATGAGCAAGCTAGCTAACACTGTCGCCACCAACATTGTCATGAACCAACCACCAACGTATTTCAGAAAAAAAACCTTAGTAGTTGTTCTTGTGTTGCAGGGTGAAGACGTGCAATTTCTTGGTAAACACAGAGTCTACCCATGGACAGCATACAGGATAATTCCATTAATGCAGTGACAATTTTGGCGTTGTATTCGCCATGACTATGCGACATGCTTTGTTTACTAATGCACGTTTTAAATTGGACCCAGAGAAACTCGACCTTGACAAAGCTCACATAAGGGCTGGTCAGTCTGTCGATATCAGGAGAGATTCGTGTGATTTTGGCTCCGACGTTCATAACGTTATCGGGGACATACTGAAAAGTGGTGGCCAGCTCTTCGGTAAATCTAGGAAACTGGACGTGAATCACCTTCCTAAATCCGGTCGGACCCCACTGGCGACGGGGAGAAACAAAGCAAAAGGACCCGTTCTATCCAGGGACGCGTCTGAAAGCGCAGAGACCCTGTCATCCCAGGTTAAACACATGGGGGGCGAGGGAACCCCTGTAAAAACTAAAACTCCTCTTGGACAGACTAATGCTGTGGATGTCAAGACTGAGCCCATAGCAATGAATTCACACAGCAACTCCAGAGACGCTGGGACTGATGGCAACGCCAGGGGCATTGATGGGACTGGCACCCCCAACATGGCATCACTGGAGACCAGTACAGATGGGAAGCGCAAGAACATCAGGAAGACCCCCAGTCACCCGCACGCGCAAGCCACATGCCTTCGACAAATCCTCCTACTTCAGCTGGACCTGATTGAGCAGCAGCAGCAAGAGCTTCAGACCAAGGACAAGGAAATTGATGAGCTCAAGTCTGACAGAGACACGGTACGCAACCTTTGGAATATGAGCAGCAGAGTTTTAGTAGTTGCGAGGCACTTTCTTGTGAATGTCATTCAGTTTGAGTGGGGATGTTTGACCAGTATGAAGTAATTTGAAGTGGCCATGCCACCTGTGTCACATGCCATTGACTCCTGCTGAGACCTGTACCTTTATTATATTTCTTTGACAATATAATAACCAACATATTACCATAACCCCTTGTTTGAGAGTCTACAGTGTCTTAAAATGTCCTGTATAAAGCTAATTAGACAGCAGCTAAGTTGATAATTCCATAGATTTTACTCATTGTGTTGTTCCTCATGGATGTTTTATGGTATCTTATATGCATAGCTGTTCTTTAAGATGTGCGTCTTATCTTTGGAATGCGGATTACAGTTGCTTGCACGGATTGAGCGCATGGAACGGCGTTTGCAGCTGATCAGCAATGCACCACGCGACAAACGTCTCTTCCAGCCGCTGGAGCGATGGGTACCCGAAACCGATGATTTCTGGGAAGGAGAAGACGGCACTCAAGGCACGGCCCAGAAGAACCTGGCCTACGGCAGAGACGGCAAAGTCCAAAAAAGGTGTGTCCTCGAGGGGGGAAAAAAAAAAGTGGCATGACTATGTAGCAACTAACTCTATGTGCACTTATTTGGTGAAATTGCCCTTATTTTCTTTCTTGTTTATGTTTTGTTCATTTTACCCTTCTGATCTCGGCCACACAGGAAATTTGGTCTCTCAGACCCCAAAACACCAACGCAAAAGCCTAGAGGGAAGGCTGCCAAGTTCAGCTCCCAGAAGACAGAGGCTGGCGGGCCACTGTCATGTCAGAGAGACCTGCACAAGAGCGACCCATCGGACGAGATGGGCTATGGGCAGTCTGCAGGCCAGGCTGCTGCCATGCACCCACTTAAAGAGGAGCCTCAGGAGACCATGTGCATGGAAGAGCTACCGTACATGACCACAACAGAGATGTACCTGTGTTGCTGGAAGCAGCCTCCTCTCTCCCCACTGCGAGAGGCCTCGCCCAAAAAAGAGGAGGATGTGGACAGTGAGTGAAATTGGTGTTCCCATTGTTTCTTTCCTAAATGGCTACCTGACTATGTGGCCTAGAGGTGGTCACAATGTTCATTGTAACAAAGAACACTTTTTAGGAAAATAGTCCCCCACTTTCAAGTTAAATGGTATTATTATTTTTTGGTGTTGGTTAAATTAACAATTGATATGCCTGTTACCATTCTGTGTTTTTCTACTCAGTTCCATCCTGGAGGGAGAACAGCATGGAGCCACTGAATGAGAAAACGGACATCCCTGAGGTGAGAGAAACACATTTTCTGAAAAGCAAGAGGCTTAATGTACCCACTGTTGTCCCTGACTAGCTGGGGAAATAGAGGAAAAGCAAGATTTCTTTTAATATCTTATGATGTTCTTTTTCTTTTGTAGAATTTGGATGATAATGTCTTCTTGAAAAGACACTCAAAGCTGGAACTGGATGAGAAAAGGAGAAAGAGGTGGGAATTTTCATTGTTGCGTGTTTTGGATCTTCCAAACCAGTGGTTCTGAAGTTAGAGAACCCCAGTTCCAAACCATTCTCTAATATCTTGCATACCACTATACAGTAGTAAATCTGGTAATATAAGGGTAGTATGGATGTGTTAAGGGACCAAATTCGGGGTATATGCCATGTCTTGGGCTGGTCATTTATTTTTTATTTTTTGCAACATATTCATTTCAGTGCACTCTCATTTGCATTAATGAAACACAAACTTTTTAGAATGCCTCATGCTGTTTTAGTTTGAGTGGGTATATTCACAGAAATATTTTGGACACAGTGTTTGATTTTTACCTGTAGCATGAATTTTTGTTTTTTAACACTACTTCCCACTCATCTCTGCAATTCTGTTTACATAAGCTGACAAGGGCCCTTTAGTCTTACCTCTTTGTTTTACTCGTGCCACAGATGGGACATTCAGAGGATAAGAGAGCAGAGAATGCTCCAGCGACTCCAGCAGCGTATGGAGAAGAAGGTGGCTATTCAGGAGACTGAGCCAGACCTGATGTCTTTCTATCCAGAAACGGAGGACGGTATGGCTCAGTGGTCACATCGACTCCCTGTCCCAAATAAACTGTTCAGCATAGTATGATTTATTAAAGAGGTTTATTGACCACTAATTTAATGTACTGTGTCTCTGCAGTGGAATCCATTGTAATCACACCGTTTCTGCCTGTCATGGCTTTTGGAAGACCATTACCAAACCTGTCTCCTGAGTAAGTGGCAGCGCCTTCTTAAATACTTGAATAAGCTTTGAACTTTGTTTGCATTCTTCTTAATTGTTACACCAAAATGTAGGCTTTCCCACACTAATATCTTCTGTAGCCAAACTGTTTTTATATAACCTATTTGTATTGGTTTTGTACTCACCCACATACTCCTCTGGTTTCTTTATTTTCACAGGAACTTTGAGCTGCCGTGGCTGGATGACCGAAGTCGCTGTCGCGTGGAGAATCAGAAAAAAAACACTCCACACAGGAACTGTCGTAAATGACGACACCCGTAACTAGATCGAACAAACAAACAAACAAACTAGCAGAACTTTAGTGTTATTGGCTGGGCACCCAGGGCAGGACCACCTTCGCTGGCTTTGAAGGGCCGGGAGGGCCGGAGACAGGGCTCTGATAGAGTAGGCTTGTGTCTCTGTGGAGCAGCTCGCCTCAGCAGGGCTGGGCTGGATGGGCATCCCTGGGCTGGATCAATGGAAGAGGGTGACGCTAAGACAGCGGGGTGCCGGGGCTGGTCAATGTGAGATCAGTCATAGCCACGAAGCAGTAACAAAACCACAAGGAAAGCAATACTGACTGAATTGCTGTCGGATTTTTCGAAGTATGTGTATATTGATTATGGAGTGCCACCTTCTTTAAGGAGCCTCCAGTGCCCCCTCTGTTTATGTTTACACATATTTTGTGTTTTTGTTCTTTTTTTTTTTTGCCTTGACTGAAACCTGTATCAAATGTTTCCCTGTTTTTTGTGTGCTTTCACTGTAGTGACCTTGGTTGTGCAGACAAAGCTTAAAAGTGAAAAATAGTTCTCGGAAGAAAAGAGCAAAAACAAAACAAGCAAAAAAAAAAATCACAACATGCGCTAAGGTGTGGTTGTGAGGCATTGCCCATGCACAGCTTGCATGTCCTGTTGGTTAGTTTCATCTCACTAATGACTTTCTGTTGCAGTGTGCAAAAGATCGTTCCATAACTTTATATGCTTGTGATCTTTTTTTTTTGTTAGTCTGCATGGTGGCATTGGAGGAAGAGTAAATACCCCATGACCAGACAGGAAGAAAAACTTGAAAAGCTCTCTAAAGCAGTGTGTTTTATTGTGAGTGTGCATGGTTACATTGTTTGCTTGAAATGGGCACTTGCTGGCAAAAGCTGAAATCGAAACTAATTTTGTGAGAAATAAACCCCTAGAGGTGTGTGCCTCAGGGTCATAGAAAATATTCAGTAAAACATTGAGGCTTCTGTCTTAATAATTTATCAGTAATGTCAGTCATTGCCCTCCTGAAGTTATTCTTCAGAGATTTCTCCTCTCTTAATGATGTTTAGGGATCCCCAAGTATGTTTATCTTTGGACCATTTTCCCTTTCAAAGTGAAGATATGCCATTAATGAGCCATACAGCATCCTTTATCTAATTCACAGTCAAGAGTAATTAGTGTAGATTTACACTAGTGCGCAGTTCTTTTCAATCCCTGTTTAATTAACATTTTTATTTGGTGTTGGGTTTTGGTCTTGAAGCCACACCTGTTTTCTAACTCAGTCGGAGTTTAGGTTGCATCTCTTGTAGCGCAAAAGCACAAAAAGCCACTTCAACACCAGACAACCTGTTCGAGTTTTAAATATGTAAAACTGGTCATCTGTACATAGCCTACAGAACTTTATAATGGTTGTACATAAGCAAGACATGGCTGTTATTTTTCTATTATTTAATGTTCCAAGTGATGTATAACCAATATTGTCATTTTATGATAGTCTGTTGATAAAATACAGAAACTGGTTTTGGAGCTAAAATACAAATCTTATCATTTTGTATTACATCATCTTGCCTCAGTCATTGAGTTCTTTCATCACTATTTATTTTACTGCATTACATGTAGAGCACATCATCAAACACTATGGTAATGAGGCTAATATCTCATCTGTTTTTAACACGCTAACAAAAAAAAGACTTTTTAGATGTTATGATGGAGGTCTTAATATGTGGTTTGACTGACGTATCAACAAGCCTGGCTATTTGGTGTTGCAGTCAGGTGCAGATTTAATACCCCATAGAGCTGGGGTTAAGGTTGGGTACTCAGGGTACCACTGCTATGTGCCTGGGAGAACCATACCAGGGACCTCCGGCTGAACCCTGTCGGAGTGAGGGACTGCAGGTATGTACGTATAGGGCTGGGGAGGCATAGGGCAGATGCTGGTTTAAGCATGGGAATATATCCCTACGTGCAAAAGAGATATGGTAGAACCAGGGATGGATTACTGCACGGGCCTACCGGGCTCAAGGGGTCAGGGGGGCCTGAAGCCCAAGCCTTTGCATGGAATCATTGCCTCAATATCAACAAATCAGACTGCTATCATCTCCATTGCAGAACAGTCATGTTGCTGGAAAATTATTCTCTGCATCACCAAGGTGTCTACGGAGGACCGCAAGTATCATTGAAAAAGTAACAAGATTTCATTTGAAATTAGAAGCATTTATTAATGGATTACTGTGTCATTTACAAGTTATTTTCATGCTGTAATTTCTATTTTTATTACCGTTTACAATGGCAAATGAATGAAATCTTTTAATACTTTTCCAATGACACCTGCAGTCCTTCATACTTCTAAGGCTATCAGTACACAAGCTGACCTGTAGCCTGGAAATACCCATACGAATCCAAATTTTGGATTTGCTCTGCAGGTTTGTCTGGCGAAGAGGCCATTGAAGCCCATTTCCGATGTCCCTAAAACACAGGCACGTAAATACAATTGCTAATCCGGCATGGACATGTATTTCTTTGGAACTGAGTAAACAATTGCACTAAAAACATTTACGAGGTTACACTTCTGAAACGATTTGGTAAGATTTTAATGCACCAATTTAAGTTTAATTTCTCTGCTAGTTACGCCCCTGCTGGAAGTTGTAAGTCAATGAACCTTTTCTAGACCCACTCGGTCTGCGTGCTAACCAGGCTAGAACTAAAAGGATCAGGCTGTTGCTCTGCTGAGCTGATAAGTTTGCCATTGTGCTCGTATGTTTTATAGGAGGTGATACAGGATGGTACCCTGGAGCTGGCTTCTGTCCTGTCCCCACCTGTAATTCGGCTCTTGTATCCTGGCTCAATGAGAATTAAACGATAAAACAACTTAGCAATATGGGTAAAGTGGTTGTCTTGGCAACATGTTATACCCAATTTCTCCCTGCCATTCATGACCACAAGTATAAATCCGTCTTAATAAGGATATTGCATTCCTATAAACAGTTTATGGGATATATTCAATTATTCTCACAGCAGATTTATTTTCTTCAATTGGTACAATTAAATGGAATATTGAGGATTCCTTTTTTCTCCTTCAGATAATATGCAAGTCCAAAGCTTAATTACAAATGATTTACATGTAAAATTGCTTTCAAAAGTCATCAGCTGTCCGCAAATACACATGCCATTGAAACCTTTGTGTCATGAGGAAGCTCGATTGGTTTGGCAAATAATAGTCTTAGGGAAAGGAAAGGAAATATGGGGAGGAAAGCTGGAATACACATCCCAAAGGTGGTCTTTTTGATAAATGTGAAAAATGTTTATTTGAGCAAACAAGAACAAAATAAGATTTTTTTTTTTTTTCAAAAAATATAATACCCACCATTTTCTTGACATAAACACTTCCACAAGTATCACAATGACTTGTTGCCATTTGTGGCGATCGTCTCTAATAAGGGCAACCACGGCTTCACTGCAATCAATTTCCACTTACATAATATTTCAAAATGACCATATAAATGTCCACATCCCATATTTAGATATGCATAATCCTTGATTTAAAAAAAAAAAAAAAAGTGTGTGGCACTGACTCGCACACAGGACTTAAAATTGTATTTCCTAAACAGGACCTGTTAAGTGATCCCAGAAATAGTTCTAAGATCATCTGAGACATCAGATTGTATAAACCTTCATGGTATAGAACAACAAATATACACAGAGAAAAAAGAAATTAGCGAGAACAGTCCTTGGAGTGCACCAATGCTACAACATGATGTCAGTCATGGAACAAAGTCTGTGGACTTGCCCAATCACATTTGACCAAAGTGGACAAAATGTAGTGATGCACTGTTTATTACAAATGCAACTATAAATCTGTAAAATCTGGGGCTGCCTTTCCTATTTATATTTACCGACAGAGTAATTAGTGTTCAATTCCCTCAAGGCTTGAGAAATAATTATAATCATCTATTTAATAACCACATTTTACCCTTTAACACCCAACCTCCCCCCCCCCAGCAAGATATTATGCTTGAAAACAATTTGAGAAAATTCATTTGTTTGGGCTATGACTAGTCATTGGTAACGCACAAGAGTATATACTGCACATATAGCACAGAAATAATAATGAAAAAAAAAACCCAATGAAACCATATGCTGTTTAACAGACACCTCATAGACGCCCGTGTTTGTCCTTATGTCCTACCTCTTATGCAATCTATGATTCATTGAAGAAATCGGAGAGAAAACACTTGACACGTTTATATCTGTATTAAAGCCTCCACACATGTCTGCACGGCTCGCCCTCAGTCTCTCCTGAGGTTGTTGAGTCTCTCCTCCAGGTCGGCATCTGCATCTGCCAGGGTTGCCTGTGGTTCAGCCTTCTTCCCACCGGCCACAGACAGGCTGCCACCCGTAGAAGGCAGACCTATTTGAACAGAGAGAAAAGACAAAAATATGCATGTTATGGTAATAATGATCAAATTGTGAATGTCCCTTTTTCAATTAATTTTATTATTATTTATTATAGACTGCTGTTTTGTGTGCCAAATTGCCCCTCAGGGACATTAAAGTATTACTGTAATCTATGTTAGCTAGATGCTAAACAAATAATGGTGTAAAAATAAGTTGTAATGAAAGATGATCTTACTTGAGAGTTCGTCTGAAAGATTAAGGCCCAGTTCATCCAAGACTTGAGAAACGATGGCATCACTATGGCAGCCAAGAGGAAAAAGTATTAGGCAAGTTCAACTTTATATCTCTAAAAGCAGTTTAAGAAGAATGTGTATATGCCTCACCTCTCATCTTCATCATCCTCATCACCCATTGCATCGTCGATGGCATCGTTCATCATTTCCTCCTTCATGTCCATGATTTCGCTTTGTCTTTCAAACTCCATCATAATCTTCTGAATCTGAGGCAGTTTCAGCTGGGATAGATAAAAAGTCAGTTAGACTAATTTAAGAATTTCAACATTAACAACCATTTCATGAAAGGACTGAATTTAGCAAATGTCCAATTCCATTTGCGGTCTTACTTAAAGGAGAATTCCGGTGTGATATTGACCTAAAGTGTATTGAAACATGATACCGAGTGTGAACGTATGTCTCATAGCCCATCTCGGCTTGTCCCCTGCACTCCAAAATCTGGCGCTAGTTAGCCGATGCTACCAACAGCTTTTTCAATAGTGGTGCTTCGGCATCGGGCTAGCCATGCAAATAAATCACTGTTTTACACCCATTTACGAGGCTCAATGTATCTCCACACTTCATTGGTAGACTTCCGAGGGCCCTGACATTTAAAACGAGACATTGAGAACTTTGAAAAAGCACTGGTAGTTTACTTACAAGACGATTTATACAGACAGTATCTTCACGAAGTTTAGCGTTTGCAGCCATCTTGAATTTAGTCACGATAAGTCAAGCGACGAGTAAGAATGAACAGGTATGATAAGGGATCAGATTCCAAAACTAATTCAGTGGAAATGCATGGATTCCAGTTGCTGCTACTGGAAGAAACTGGAATCCATGCATTTCCACTGAATTATTTTTGGAATCTGATCCCTTATCATACCTGTTCATTCTTAGGTCAGTTTAGGTCAATATCACACTGGAATTCTCCTTTAAATACTTTTGTTATAATTTGTTTGTGATAAAATGTTTGCATCTTCAATTTCTAATGCTGAACAATGAAAGTTCACATCACATTACATGACCACACTGAGCTGCCATATCAGGAGTGGTGGGAATTCTTACCTGTCTGTTCATGGTAGCCATGGCCTTGGTCACTCCCTTCATGGCCTGTGCCATGCTGTTGTTGGATTTTAATGTCTGAATTTTAAGGCTGACGGCTTGGATATTCGCCCTCATCATGATGAATTTCTTGACATAGCGCCGTGTGCGAACAAGGTCCTTGGCCATGATTTTGACCGCATCCTGTGTATATCAGTCACATTCAGTCGCATAAGAATGGTAAAATCTCACGACACAGTCATCCTTTTTAAGTATTTGTATAGTTTTTGTGAATGACATGACATAGTGGACAACTATTTGCTACTGTATTGTTGTGCAGTGTTTGAGGTGTGATTGGATGTTAGTCTCATGTGATTGTAACATTCTTACCAACAATAGAAATGGTATTAAGAAAGATGGATGAATATACAAACGGCAGATTAAACAATGTCAGGTTTAGAAGCAATTAGGTGAAATGAGACTTAAAAAAACTTACAATTTCAGGCAAATGGTTAATATGATAATGATAATAAAAGCCAAGGAAAAAACCTTAAATATGTTTTTTTTCCCTGCTGCACACCTGTGCGATCTGCATGCAGCACACAGTTTGGGAAACACTGGTCTGTCCTACAAAGCTGGTGAAATTTTCCACATAAGTAGGACTGTGATGTAGACCAGTGTTTCTTTTTTTTTTTTTTAAGTATATTTTTTTGGGCTTTTATCCCTTTAATGCGACAGGATAGTAGAGAATGACAGGATGTGAGTGGGAGAGGGAGTCGGGGTGGGATCCGGAAAGGACCACAGGGCGGGAATCGAACCCGGGTCCCAGTTGCGCCACGGCCGGGGCCTAGCCCAGTGTTTCTTCACTTGTCTGGCATTGGTACCCTCAATTTCCCATTAAGTCGCGACCCATATTTTTCAGTGTTCAAGCCAACTGATATGGTGAGCTATGAGGTAAGACACGCAAAGTGCCTGTACTTGTGGAACATGCTGATGTTAGGCACATTTGCAAAGTCGTCAACTCCTGTATCGCCATTCAAGTACTCAACAGGTTAGTCTTTGACAGTATGGCACTGTGTTTCCATGTGGCGTTTTAGTTTTGATATCTTCATGCTCTCATGTGCCAGCAATTCACTGCACAAGACACACTGGGGTTTCTGTCCATTTTCATCCTTAACATAAGTGGATCCATACTTCAAATATTCAGGGTCGTTTTGCTATATTAACCACTAAAATTATGTCTAACATGACCTGCCACATTAACATTGTCTATGTCCATGACAACAGCTGGCGTACGATGAAATCATCAAAATAAAGGTCTGATAGGTTGGCATTTTAAATTTAAATAAAAGCATTTTTCACCACAAGCTCTGCGACCCATCCAGAATGGTTACGCATCCCAACCCACCAGTTAAGAAACATTGATGTAGACAGCAATATATGATCTCTCACCATCTGTCCTTGTTTGGCCATCTTCTTGATGTCAGCAATAATTTTTTTCTCCTGCTGTTCCAGTCTCTGTCTCTCTCTGTCAAGGTCTCTCATTGCTCGATTCAGTGCCCTTTGATTCTGTCGCAACATCTCCTCTGGAGTTTTCCTTTTTCCAAATAGGAATTCCATCTGAAGACAAAACAATACATTGTTCATATGCCAATTGATTGATTTATGTTTTTTCCCCCACAAAACTTTTAAACCACTCGGATTACACCAGCCTAAGAGATTACAACTTCTGATATTATCTCAGTCGCTACAGTATGTAATGACTCATGGTAACACGCCCTGTTTCCACTTAGAACCCAAAAGCGTCTGTTAAATGAATACATGTAATGTACATGTAACAACAAAGGTGAAAAGTCGAGAAATGCAGATTAACCTATTTAAATACAACAACTACAATATCCGAAACAACCAAGTGAAAGTAAGTGGCAGTAAGTGGTCGGTGTAGTGATATCAAAAGGAAACATCACACCAAAGAGGCAGGTGGTGAACAACATGGACTTCGGGTATCACCACTACCAAATGCCAATCACACCAAAAAAACAACAAATACGAAATACCACAAAAACAATGCGAGACAGCGACTAAATATAGATGCATTCTTCTGACCTGAAGGAACAGCACATTGGCCAAACGCCATTCCCGACTTAAAATACCGAGATGGCTAACGTTAGTAAATTAACTTGGCTATCAATAGCTAGTGAAAGGTAGCAGTGACATCGAGCATTGTATTTGCTCACTCGAAACACATACATCTCGGAAAGACGTGTAATGTCACGGGCAGCACTGAATTACAGTTGTAAACTGAAGAGGAAATAATGACAATGAGATTGTTTAGTAACGTTACGTTACTAGGATATCCTAGCTAACTAAAATACCAAGCTAGCAGGTTATTTATATCAGAAACGCATTTGGCCATCTTATCTAATGGACAGAATAAATTTAACATATAGCCATACCTTGCAGTTGTCTGTGGGATACAAGCGGTCTTAAACAAATAACAAGACGTTTTCTTCGTTTGTTATTGTACCCACTTTTGCCTTGTCTAATTTCGCTTGTTACTTCCGTATCAAAATAACTGCACTTCCTGTAAATGCTGCTTTGGTGGGATGTGACGTAATACATACACGTAAATAACCTTTACTGTCTATGCAAAAAAGGTAAAGTAACAGACAAATAAATACATTTTAAACACTGTGGAAAGTAATTGTGTCAAATATTTTGTCACTTTGTGTTAGGTTTGGAAGAACACCAATATACTTAATATTTTGTGACAAACCACCTGTGTGTGTAAAACACTCAAATCAATTAGGCCTACCTGTCTGGTGGCAATTTCTGCTCGGATTTCTGCATGCCTCAGAGATAGGCCTATTTCAGTCTGAATGAAAGAGCGACACCTTCAGCTCGATATCCCCTAAACAGAGATTCTAGTATTCAGACACATGTAGACTGAATAGGAGATTTGAAGCTGAAGCTCTTTCATTTATGCAAATTTGACTCATCTGTCACTTGAGCAAAGAGAATAGAGCTTCTAGTCTGTCTTCAATCATAAAAAAAAACATTTGGGGGCATTCCAAAAAGACATGAGATAAGGAAATAGATACTTCCACGGAGTTGTTTGTTTCTATTTTAGAGTGAATGTTTTACACAAACCCCTCCAATTACTGCTGCTACAATGTGTCCTCCAGCAGCAGAAGGAGCAAACCAGAGCAAACCTTCAAGCTGTCCCAGTTTAAGGTAGGCGTCTGGTTCAACTGCCAGATGGCGCTACTACCACATTTGTTGTTGAGATGTCTCCCATTCTCGCAAACTGCAGAGGAAGAAAACCTACTGGAGCACAATACAGCTCGTCTGTCCAGGGTTGTATACCCCAGAGATACGTTGCTAATTTAAGACTGTAGAAAATATATAAAATTATTTTGATGGTTACAGCCTTCGTCTTTACCATCTTACGTGTTCAAGTGAAGACTCCGGGTAGAAGTTGATTCGATTTGATTGGAGACGTCGGCAGATTATTCAACTTCCTCCAACACAGTGGATTACAGTGGGCCGCGGAACTTGCCCGGCCTATGCGGGGTTTGGTCGACGATTCATGTCTCTGTAAATCTAGTTCGAGGCTTATTGCTCGGCCTTGGATATTTTTATTTTAATGGGCATCGGATGAAAACAGATTGACAGAGGGACGAAAGAACTGTAATTATTTAATGGATAGGTGTCAGTTGACTACATCGCATTGTATTAGTCCAACTGTTTTGATACGTAAATTAATTAGATCCAACCAGTTAGCTAGCTATGTTGTTAGCCACTTCTTTCTTAGCTGGTAAGATAATACAACCTGATACAACCATTGGCATCGGATCCTTCCTGCCTTCCTTAACGATGGAAAGAATGTCGGCAACCTTTCTAGCTTAACTGTTGTTTTCTGTTAGCTTGTGTCCATCGCAAATATCAAATTGACCTGTAACATTAACGTTAATAGCACACGTAGCGTTCTTCAATTGTACGTTTTTAATCTTGGTCGGTTTTAGCTCATTGGCTTGACTATCTATTATTTTTTTTAAAGGAGGATCAGTCAAATGATTATGGGGCATGGTCTACATATAGCAAGCCTGCTAGCTAGCTAGCTAGGTGGCGTACTCTGCTAACAAGAAATGCTTGCTAGCCTCATCTGTTCCGATGGCGCTTAGCCAGCATAGCAAAGGATATGATAACGATTATGGCTGTGTTATTGATATTTATTAATATTGGACTGCTCATCAACAACTCGGTATCATGTTGACAGTGTTTTTTGTCCGCCGTGGAATTAGCACTGATATAACTATCTGACGTAGCTGACTGGCTAAGAAGGCTAACGTAAATGTTGAGTATATTGTCGTCATTGCAACCATTCTGCTAGCTAATGGTAGTTAATGTTAGAAGGGACTAGGAATCAGACTGTTAGACGCCTGGTTATTTGATTTCATTTAATCCACAATTATCTGACCAGGTTAAACACTTCTTTGTGAATTTTATGTAAGAAAGATTACCAAGGTGGCCCACTTCTCAAATAACACTGTTAGCTGATGAAAACGTCAGGTTGAGGTTGGTCAACTAGCTCGATTGTTGCTAAAAGCTAACACATTTGGCATAATTTAAAGGAACGTTGAATCGCGTTATGAAATTTGCCAGTCGTAACTCAGACTGGACTTCAAGAAGACAAAATCAAAGATCGTTGAGTAGTCACTTTAACGACACCTAACGGTAATCCAGTTGGAGATATAAAGTTAGACAACGACGTTAGCATCCATTTTGTGTACAAAAGGATACTCGGCTAGCAGCATAGCAAGCTATTGGGATGTTTGCTAGCTTGCTGAGGCATCCTTAGAATGTTTTGATCATTACTTCTGATAAAGTCAGCCATGTCTTGACAACAAGACAGCGACGTGGATTTAACCTGTATGATTTTTTTTGCTTATCAACTAGTTTTTTTAAACATGGCTCAACAGAACTGCACTGATGCCGTACTGTCTCCGACAGACTGAAATATAGACAGGACTATTAACGCCATTTTACACAGGGACTCCACAGCGAGTCCAGAAGGTGTTTATTCATATTGAGGCAAGGGAGTGCCTTCGACCGGACCGGGATTTAAAGTGCCTTTAGTTGGACTTGGATTGGTGCAGTGCATTTTGACATGGACGGTCCGAGTCGAAACGGTGGGTGCAGGCAAAGCCGTCGCTCCCGCTCTCAACGCGACAGAGAACGACGCAGAAGGAGAGATCTTGCCGAGCGCAGGGCTTCGTCTCCGTCCTCGGCCTCAGACCAAGAGATTTGCAGGGGCGACTCCTTACTTGGTGTGGCTGGTGGAGAATGTCGGCCCGGATTCCCAGGTGTCAGACACCGGCCTCCTCGCAGAAGAAAGCGAGAGTCCGTGTCCTGCGAAGAAGATATAATCGATGGCTTCGCCATTGCCAGTTTCATAAGCTTGGAGGCCTTGGAGGTAATTGCCTCTTTTGTATGTTCAACAGTGAACTAAGTTAATTAAGCTTGTATAATGTGATAAAAATTGCTCAAATATGCAACTTCATCTTCTTGTTGTCCATGGGAAAAGCTGTCATTTTCACTGTAGCAGTGGGACAGCTGTGGTTGGGGAGTTGTGCTGATGCAAAGTGTCACCTTTTTGAAACCTAAGACTTGCCTTAATTCTTTCTGTGCATGTGCTTAAGAATGGCCATGTGAGAATCCTGTTGCATTGTTTTAACAGATGGATTCTTCTCTGAAGCCCCCAGAACGCGCTGGTGGGCTCATGGGGAGAGGAAGCAAGAGGAAGAGAGGCCCGGAGGAGAATGGTGGAGGACCCCTCTCAGAGCCAGAGGAGGGACCACCAGCCAGTTTCAACACCAGCAGCTGGGATAAATACAGAAAGGGAGAGAGGAAAAGAAAGAGAAAGAGAGAGGAGAAGGTGGGGCACACATTCAGTGTTACCACACATAGGGTTTGGGATGTCTTTCATCCACAGCATAGATTGAAAGTGGTGTAGAGGTGTTTGGATAAAGTATTATGTCTCTTCAACCTCTAGCACTATAGCCTGTAATTCATATTGTTGAATATTGTTCTTTTGCAAGTTGTCAAGTGTCAAAACGTTGAACAGACATAGTAAGTTCTTACAAATGTGCCCAGTGACCAAATTCCCAACAAAGCTTTTTATGAAATTATAGGCAAAGCAGTTTATGTAATCCTTTTTGAAGTGTATTTTTCCTACAAGGGAGTTTAACACTACATTGCTATCAGCTAAAAACTGTTATGGCTATTCACTATTATCCTGTCCACATGATTTAGTCATGTGTTTAACCAAAATGTGGTACATAGTTTAAAGAAGTGCTCTATCTTAATATGAAAGCTATGATGAGACAGATTATCTCTCATAGCTTCAGACATACTTTAATAATGTGTAGCAACTGATAATTGTGAAGCAGTTGACCTGTGGAAGTTCAGTCTAACTACTGTAATATATGGGCCTTCCGTGCATGGTGCTCATCCCACAAGTGCTAGAAAACGTATAATGTTCGGTCAACACCACACCTCTTAAAGATGTATGTTATTAATCATGTCAATATTACTTTTCAGGCCTCTGGCAACCATTTTGTGGAAACAGGATACATTGTAAGTTTGCCCTTTGATATTATGAGATTGCATAAACATTTGGCCTCTAGACTACATGCAGACTGTAGACATATTTAAAATGTATCTGAATAAGCAAATGTAGTAAATCCTCACCAGTAAGATAAAGACTTATCTGTTGCCTTTTTTAAGACTGAAAGTCGCTGTGGCTGTATCACATGCAAATCACAAAAGGCATTTAAAACTTTAATAAAATCATGGATGTCTTGCTTGAGGGTTTTCAGAAGCGTGACAGATTTTCGTGACCGCTTTCTCATTTCTGAGGAATATCCTAATAATCTTCCCCTTACTTTTCAGTGTGACACTGAGAGCGATTCAGGCGATAAGGTTTGTTATGGTTCTTAAATGGCTTTTAACAAGCCTGTGAATTATGAAAGTATGTGTATTATTATTTTGAATATTTCATGATTATTAAGAAATCTTGTTTATCATTCTCAGGCCTCTGACAATGACATGGACCCAATATTCTTTGTCAAGAAAGGTAGGCAATAAGTGTCGCTTTTTGTTGCAAGTGAATTATCCAAATGCTATGTAGATGATTTGATGTCGAATATCTATCACCTCTGCTAACTTCTAGTCTTAGGTGCTTCTCTCAAAAGCGTCATTGTACAACTTCCATAGTTCCAATAAAGGATAGACTATATAGTTTTGAACACCTTCTTTTTTTAGTTAATTGCTCAAGAGTGATTTTGAGAATTGCAGTCCCCAAGTTAGTTTTATGTTTCCTAGTAATTCCCTGCCTAGTTGTAATGTGAGTTTCTTTCACTTGCAGTGGACCCAGTGCCGTCGAGCATGGCATCGTCTGTTGCCAACGGCTGCCCGCTGGTGCCCACCCACAGCGGGGTGCCCCGTCTGGCCGTCACGCCCCGCGTGTCCGGCCTGGAGCGCAGCCAGGAACGCAGTCTGGACCTGCCTTACCCCGAGCCCCTGTCTACCTCCACCTCGTCCTCGCTGTCCTGCCTTCCTCCGTCCCACTCCATGTCCACCATCACGGTCTCCTCCCTGGCCGAGCAGATCAACGGCCTGCACCACAGGCCACAGGAGCGTGGCGCCAGTTCCCCCCGGCCCAAACAAAAGTCCTTCCTCACCTTCCCCAGCCGCCCCACTTCCAATGCGTACAGCATGGGCGTCAACAACAGGTGTGTGATGGTGTCAACTGTTTTTGTGGGTGAGAGGGCATGTTGACATTTGTACTGTCATGATGGGTTTAAGAAGCATTAATCATGTGATTAATTGGTAAACAGCAGGTGTGTGATGGTGTCAATTGCTTTTGTGCGTGAGGGAGGGTGTATTGACATTTGTGCTGTCATGGGTTTAAGAAGTGTTTATTAATGTGATTAATTGGTTAATTCACTTTCATCAGTGGAGGGATATTCAAGTGTCAACTTGGTCTTCATTTATTTGGCCTTTATGAATATTGGAAGTAAATATCAACGAATGTTTTTGGGAGAGAATGATTGGGAAGGCTAGCAAAATAAACAGACGTATTTTGTAACCTCTATCGGGTTGTTAAGTTCGACGTCACAGGCTCAAAAAACGTTTACCAGCGCAGCCTGCCGTTTTTTTACAACTTCTAAACCTTGTCACCATCACCTCCGTTTTAGTGAGGGTAAAACAAAATCAGACTTTTTATTTTGTATTACGGTCTATGGAGAAAAACGAGCCGCTCTGAAAGCCGTTGGACCCGGAGAATGATCAGCCCATTATTGCAGCATGACTTAACAACCGAATGAATCTGAACGGTCACTGTATGTGTTACCCAGCAGGAACGGTACCTCAATTAAGCCGCCATCTTCCTCGACGGCCTCGTCCTCATCCATGCGGCCCCCTACGCCCTCCATCAATGTGCCCATGTCCCACAGCAGAGGTCCCGGGGCCCCAGGACCACACCGTCCCCCGTCCCGCCCCAGCTCACGCACCTACTCTCCTGGGCTACCCCCTCCACCTCCTCTACTGCAGGTGTCCAGCCATTCAGTTGCAGGTAAGGTTCCATGGTTATTGCTACACAGATCCAGGATAAGGGTGTAGCAGCTGGCTCAATTGGTGTGGCTGCCAGATCCACTCTGTAAACAATTGCTTGTTTTGAAAGTGGAATGAGCAGTTTGAGGTTGCAACTACAAATTGCACATGGCTGTAATAAACTGACTGGCCTTTATTTTATCCACGTTTATTCATGAGACCTTTTATAATTTGAATTTGTTCCAGTTCATCTTCCGAATTGCGACCAGTCCATTCTGTTTATGCTATGATGTTAACCTTAAGCAAGCTTTATGGATAAGCTAACTGTTCCCATTCACCAGAAATTAACATTACTGTATATCCTGTGATATCTGGTGAACTTCCCTGGAGGTACAAATGATGAGCTTGACAAGTAAATAATCATAAAGGCATTTAATTCAATAAACTGATATAGGGATAGTTTGTATAATACATGACTGACTGACTGACTTTTACATGCTTTAGTGGGAAGCTACACCAGGCACGTAACTGAAGCATTCCGTTCGCGACGCGTAAAATCCATTTTAGAAGAATGGTCTGTTTTTTTCGAACGTACGCGCCGCTTCACGTCTGGTGTGGCTACTTCCATTGATTATGGACCCTTTCAAGAGTTCCATTATCAGCATCATAGTTGGCCCCACAAGACTTCCTTTTGAACATTCCATATGTTATCTTAATGCAGAGGAAGTAGATTGGGGCCCAAATAGAACGTTCAAGCATTGTTTTTGTTTTTATTGTTGAAAGGGTCTATGGACCCAACGCGAACAGAGTGCTTACGTGCCTGGTGTAGCTTCCCTGTTAGGATGAGTCAGGCACAGTTTTTCAGTTAGACTACCATCATATGAAACCACTTAGAATCAATACAATCCACCGCCAGCCGGAAATATAAAACTGTTTTTTTTTTTTGGAGTATTGAAGCGTCATGGCGACGCCCTTTATTTGGCTCGGGGATAGAGTGAAAACTTCATACTAGATTTCTGTCAGTCTTCCTGTTATGGTAGACCTCAGTCATTTACGCAGTTAAGCTCAAATTAAAATGTTACCATTTCAATGGTTTCTTGCTCTTTCTCAACCTTCCCTCCTACAGATCAAGACCGGCTACGTCAGGAGCTGAACTCCCAGTACCTGCCGTCTCAGGGCACGGAGCGCGACGGACGCTCGTCTGCCCCCAGCAGCTCAAGCTCCACGGGCCCCTCGGTGTCCAACGCCACGTCCAGCACCACCACCAGACCTTCGCAGGCGCAGCCCTCCATCCCCCCAATGTCCTACCAGTTCCATCAGCACAACCACCAGCACCAGCACACGCACACCCACCAACACTTCCTGCACCCGACTGCCACTGCGCCTCCCCTGGTGAGCCTGTGTTCCACTCGCAGGCCATTGAAGTTGTGGTGTTTGTTGTTAGTGTGTTCAAGATGTGCTGGGAGTAGTTTGAACTGTTTCAGGGTCATGTTTACTTTGTGCTAGTGATAAGGAAACCATTTTGTGTTTGTTCTTGAGGTGGAGAAGATCTTGCAAAACCAAGTGTTCGACGTGTGTTTATTTAAAGCATCGAAGCTATTTATGGTGTTGATAAAAGGATGTTTGTCTGTGCAAACTATTAGACTACTGTATAGGGCCCTATTTAGTATTGGCATGCATGTTGGAAAAAAAAATCCCCCTAATTTTAATAACACTTGCTGTATTTATGATTTGTAACTTCATGAAGAAATTGTACTTGGACATATCAGATTTATAAACAAGCACTTTAAAAGCAAAATATTCCAGCTGTTTGAAACCTTCGTCTTTCAGCACTGTCAAAGTGTCAACACTGAATTAACATGAATGTTGACTTTTGCTTCTGTCTAAACAATGGTGATTTTCTTTTTTTTTTTTGCCTTTCCTTCAGTTTGAAAAGTATCCAGGGCCGAAGATGGAGAGCCTCTTCAGGCACCCTGCTGTACGTATCCACAGCCACAGACCGGTACAACAGGTATAAACCATGACTGCAGAGGCCACTGGACCCCTGCCGGGCCATCCTAGCCCTGCCTCAACCTTCATATTCCGCCTCAGAGGGCATTGCCACTAATACGTAGTGTGGGTGTGAGTGTGGGCGTGAGTGTGGGTGTGTTCTTAGGCACGGTTGTTTGTGTTTGCTGTGCTTGCAGTACTTCCAGCAGTACCCGCCGCAGGTGCCTGGAATCCAGCCGGTCCTCCCACCTACAGGCCCCTTCAGCTCACTGCAAGGCGCGTTCCAGCCGAAGGTTAGTGTCCCATTATCAGTCCAATCGGTTTTGGTTGTGTCAAATGACTTCTTTCATTTGCGAGATTGCCAAGAGAGATGCTCATCAGAGAATCTCAGAGCGGGTGGAGTGCGGAGACAGCCCTCCTGGTCACGTACACCTGGGGCAGACGCCTGCCAAAAGACTTGGATATTTGTCCTCATCTGACTGTTCCGTACAGAGATAAGGAGATAAGTTGGTCTGAACCCAACTGTGTATGCTTCACTCATGTCACACTTACGTACTGCAATCTCTCTCTCTCTCTTACACACACACACACACACACACACACACACAGACCTATGCTCACACTCCCAAAGATGCTCCACATAATATGTGTCTAATAACTCTGCTATAGAGTCTTTGGAGAGCATTTTTCTTCCCCATTTGTTCCTCTTCCGTGTCTGTTAACCTGTCGCAAATGTGTACTGTGCTATGATTGACAGCTTGTTGCCCTTCAGGGGGCGGCTCCAGAGATGACCGCTCGTTTGGGGGTCATACCCCCCCATCTTCAACCCAAAGATCCACGGGTAAGCTGCACGTTGTCTGACTCGTGCCAATCTCCATGCCCAGTGTTATTTGTAGTGAAGTTGGTTTAGGGTCGCATACTAAAACATGACCTTCCTCCAAACTTGGCATCTGGAACGTGTTATGTTGTGTTGTCATGGAAACATCTATCTGACACCTGTCTCTCTTTTTGTTTTACAGCTCACAGACCCATTTGCAGCATCACTCAAAGTCAGTAATGTAAGTAGCATTGATTTTTTTTTTTCTTATTTATATGATTGTCAATCAATCTGAATAAATGTATGTATAATTTTAACATGAATACTACCATGCTTTGCAGAACTAATTGAATAAACCTGTGTTATATACCTAGATATGCATTACATATTAAAAGAGACATTCCTAAATAAGCCAGCTACACACAGACTTGCAACTTGAATCAGAAATGGTAGAATATGTACACATCTGAATATGCTTGCTCAGGTTTTTTGTCAGAATTCTCAAATGGCCTTCAAAGACCTTTTGCCTCTGGCGTATTGCTGGAAAGTGAAACTTGCACTGTAAACACAAAGAAAGTATTTGTAAAACAGATTACAGATTTGTAATTTAGTCATTATATGTGCAATAGAAAAGACAAGTTGAGAATCTAGTCAGAGTTGCCAGTGGGATCTCTTGGGACCAGTTCAAGTGGATAATATGTTCAGATAACAATCTGGACCCGTCATCTGTGATTAATTGAAAGTTGTGACCTCTCTGTGAACAGAAGCCTGGGAAGTGGTGTGCCATGCATGTCCGTGTGGCTTGGATGATCCTCAGGCATCAAGAGAAAGTCAAGGTCAGTCCTTTACTGACCGGACGTGCTTGAAATTAAACCTCCAGTGGAGTCTTGTATTGATATTCTACTGGATCCTACAGTTTTATTACAACCTGCATACAGATTCCAGATAGAACAGGGGTGGTCTACTATTTATTCTGAGACTGTGTGTTCAAAGTGTTTAAACCACCGTTCTCTCTCTCTCTCTCTCTCTCTCTCTCTCTCTCTCTCTCTCTCTCTCTCTCTCTCTCTCTCTCTCTCTCTCTCTCTCTCTCTCTCTCTCTCTCTCTCTCTCTCTCTCTCTCAGCTAATGCAGGCAGACCCCCACAAGTTGGACTTCCGTAATGACCTGCTGACCCGTCTGCCTGGCTCTGGTGGCATGAGCGGACTGGGAGGTTTGGGGGTCCTCGGAGGACCTCTACCCCCTACTCACGACCTGACCAGGCCAGGCGGCCTGTTCGCAGCCAATGGTGGGTATCATCCAAAGTCCCTGCCTTCCAATACTGCCAGCTTTACGACAAAGCTAAAAAACGCTGAAGAGCCTGCTCTGTATCTCTGGACGCTATGCTTTGGAGATGATTTTAAATAAAGAGGAATTGAAACAGAAATGACATGGGAGGTTGAAAAAAAAAAAAAACCTCCTTCTCTGTAACTTTTTTTTTTTTTTTTTTTTTTTTTTTTTTAACTTAAGAGGTCATCAGATACCCTCCCATCAGCAATGCAGCAGTAGTTTGCCTTGTCCTGTGCACAGTCTCTGTATGTGCGAGGCGTGGGGAGTTGACGTGTGTGTGTTGACCCCTGTGTCCCTTCAGGTGGAGTCAATCCGACCTCCTCCCCGTTCATACCGCCATCAGCGGCCCACCCGTCTTTCCTCACCTCTGCTGCCCACCTGGGTAAGCGAGCACTCTCCACGGGCGCGGCTGTGTCCCTAGTGCTGTTCAGCCGTAGCTCACAGCACCAGACAGTCACAGCTCTCATCGTGTCTCTTCTCAACAACAACTAAAACGAGTTTGAGGCACCACAGAACATACATTTAAACAAATACTGTTTCCCTTATTCGGGTTCACAACTGATGCTTTTGTTTACCCTGTAGTGTTTGTGACTGTTTGTCTTTATTTGTCTTAGTCAAAAACATCAGGTTGGTAAACTGGTTTCCATACTTATTTTCTGACACCCCAATGCGTCTAGGCCTCACAGGCTGTGTAAAACTGACGCGAGTGTGTTTGTTTTAGATCCGTATGGACGTTCACCACCTTTCACCCCACTGGGAGCACTGGGCTCGGGTGCATTTGGTGGATTGGGAAGCCCCACGTTGGGTGAGTCTCCCTGTGCAAACACACTACCCCACCACTGCCCTGGTATAGATATGGTCCCTTAGAAACTGGCGAGACCTGTTTTCATATGGAAAAGGCATGGCAGAGAGTAGACTTAACTGAGATTAGTGCTCCAGTTGCTAATGATGCTTCATAAATATGGCCCTTGATCCAGGTATTTGTGGCACTAAAGCTATGACTATATCCAAAGAATAGAAAATATCTGAAGCATGTAGAATATTGAAGTTAATCTCCAGTCTGCCTTTTATTTGCATTACATGTCTCATAATGAGATGATGAAATTGAATATATGAGTCAAAGTGACAGAAATTCAAGAATTATAGTGAATAACGTTATTATTGTCCTTTCTCCTTCCCACTCTCTCCTTCTCTCTGCTTCTCTTATTTCACTCCGTTCTTCCCCCTCTCTCCTTCTCTTTTCTTCTCTTCCTCTCTCCTTCTCTTCTGTCCCTCTCTATTATTCCCCTCTCTCGTCTTATCTTCCTCCCTCTCTCTCTCTCTCTCTCTCTCTCTCTCTCTCTCTCTGTTCTTCTCCTTCTTTCTCTTCTCTTTCTCTCTCCCCCTCTCTCTCTCTCTGTTCTTCTCTTTCTCTCTCCCCCTCTCGTCTCTCCCTACATTCTTCCCCAGCAGCTAGCTCTGTGTTTGGCCATAAGGACTCGGCCACTGGTCCCACAGTAGGAGGGATGGGGAACCCGCACGACCCCTGGAACCGCCTGCACGTGGCCCCTCCATCGTTCCCCTCCGGGCCTCCCTGGGCCAAGGCCGGAGAGAAAAGGGATGAGCGGGAGCGAGCCAAGGAGCCGGAGAGGAGGGAGGTGCCCCACATCAAAGATGAGCGGGACAGGTGAGTTGGGTGTGAATGCCCCGCCCTGTGCTGTCTTATTTTGTGAGTGCCGTATTGGAGGGTTTCATTTGGAGCACAAAGGCCTTTACAGATGCACTGACCATGACTGGCATGGACCGATTATGAGCCACTGGGCCCCTGGGTACAGATATAAAAAGCCCAGTTAAGATAAGGTGGTCTAGGGGCATGCTCACCTAAAATAAATTTGTGAAAAATAGACCCTTAAATGATGACTTATGACGAGTTTTGTGGAAAGAGAAGGGTAGGGTAGAGAACATAGTTGCGACTTAAAGCAGGGCCATTCAGTAATCCATCCCTGAAGACCCCTTATGCACAACTACATTTTTGCTGTAGTTACTTTGTATTGTTACTGACCACCTATATAGTCATCTAGTTTAAGTGATTGCACAAAGGTATTGACCTTGCCATGTGAGGACGCATAAACAGGTGTATATAGAAGTGGAGTTCGGAGAAGAGGCAGAATACATTTAAATGCCTACTTGAGATAACAATAATTATATCCAAGCCAGTATTCTGGAAGGGGAGTTATAAGGACTGCACAAAGCTTGGTTTGAGGATTGTTGACTGTAGATTTAACTTCAAATGCAAATTATGAATTTGCAAATTCATAATAATCATGTGTGTATTTGTAACACAACATGATGCTAACTTACTTAATCCTTATAGATTCAAATTACCTAAATGCAAATGCTTGTTGTCTTATGTTTGGCACCTGAATGAAAATAAACAGGAATAACAGGTTTCTAAGGGACTCAAAATTTAAGGGGAAAAACATATTCATATTCACAATTTATGTTGAATATTAGCCAGTTAAACAAGTTCTCCCTTAATGAATTGTGCCGTTGCCTCTGCTAACCATGTCTACTCGGCTCCTCCTTCTCAGGGACAACATGCTGTATGGCCGGCCGCCTATGAGGATGTCCCCTGGAGCCCCGGCCATCAAGCAGCAGCACCGCAGCAGCACGCCCATCTCCCACATCAATGGCCTGGGGGCCTCCCTGAGTGGTGGCGGGGGTCCGTCCGAGGGGCCCAGTAGGGACCGGGAAAGAGACCGCGAGAGGGAGCGGGACCGCGACATGGACAAGCGGACGCTACACTCTAGCATGCCACCTTCCCGGCCGTTGGCGGCGACAGCGTCTTCCTCGGCGCCGGACAGGCCGCGCTCGTCTTCTTCCTCTGTCCTGACCACGCCGCCGCCCCCCTCCACCTCGCTGGCGTCCTCGCCGCTGGACCTTTTCCCTCGGCACGCGCCTCCCCAGCTGCCGCACTCGGTGGGGGGCCCCGAGCCGCACCACTCCTCCCAAAGGGACAGCGTGGGCCCGGCCTCCTCGTCCTCGTCCACCTCCTCCACGGTCACGTCCCACCACATCAAGAAGACCGAGCGCACCACCCCTGTCTCCAAGCCGCCGCCCAACCTGCCCGCCGGCCTGCTGCTGCCGCCCGTTAAGGTCAAGGAGGAGCGCAAGGAGGAGCCGCTGCCGCCACACGGTTACGATCGGCCCAGCAGCCGCCACCAGCACCACCCGTCTACGCCCTCCTCGAGCCGGTCGCTCACCCCTACGCCCGGGGTGCCCCTGCCGCCGCTCACCCCTCACCACCACCCCTCGCTGCTGGATCGCTCGCGTGCGGCGGCCCTCGAGGCCTACCTGGGAGGTGCGGCGGGAGAGCGCTTCATGGCCCACCACCAGCACCTGCAGCATCAGGGCCACTTGCAGCCGCCCCACGCCTTCCCATGGGACCAGTGGCGGGAGCTGGCCGCCCAGCAGCAGCAGCAACAGCAGCGGCGCGAGATGGCCCTGCGCACCGACCCTCACCTGGCCCTCCGCACGGACCCTCACCTGTCCCGCCTGCTGCAGCACCAGCAGCAGGCCCAGCGGATCATGGAGGCCGAGCGGGCAGTAGCGGTCGCCGCAGCGGCCGCGGCTGCAGCCAACCCTCATCACAACCCGCGCGTGGCCACGCCGCCCACCTCGGCCGCCTCCTCGTCAGGGAGGCCGGACTTTGGCCTGATGTCGCACCACTTTGACCGCCCACCGCAGATGGGGGGTCCTGGGGGCGGTCTGCTGGACGAGGAGCAGCGGTCGCAGATCTTGCGCGAGGACTTCGAGCGGGCGCGCTTCTCCAGCATGCATCCCCACGCGCACCTGTCCAACCCCCACCTGCCCAGTCCGTCTCACGCGTTCCACTTGGAGCAGCTGCACGCCGGCCTCCTCTCCCACCCGCACCTCCACGGTCCAGGAGCCTCCACGTCGCCGCACCACTTGGGGCTGTACTCGCGCCTGGGTCCCCTGCACCAGTCGCACATCCCCAACGGCATCCTGACCAAGACTCCTGCTGGCCTGGTGGGTGCGCCCCCTCCCCTCATTCCTTCGGTGACCAGCCGAGCCAACACGCCCCCGAGACCTTCCAGACTGGGCGCAGTGGCTGAACTGGCTCTCTTTAGCGCCCACAAAGATGCCGAATCTAGATAGTACAGGGAGGAAGCCTGGAGGAGATCAGGGGCGGGGGGAGGGGACTATTTTTCTGTGCTGAAACTATTATTCTTTTTTTTTTTTGTTTTTTTTGTTTTTAGCTTCTCTCCCTGCAAAGGGAAAAGTCTGTGCAGGAAAACATGCCTCACCTTCTTAGGAGGGTCAGGCTGTGGACAAGAGAGCCTTGGAGGCCGCTCATGCATTCACTGTGGTTTCTTCTATCAGTGCAATTTTAAAGGTACTCTGTTAATGTGCTCATGGTTCATAACTGTTTTAAAGAAGGCCTGTGGTTGATTCAGAGCATATCCATTATCTGTAATTTAATGGAAAGAGACCTGTATATGTCCTTTTGGAGGTTTTAATTATAGTAGGAATGGACCTGTATACATTCAGACATAAGTGCACTCTTGTACACACAAAATGAGGCTCTACATCTTCCCCTAAGTGGTGGGTGGGTGGATGGATGTGAAGTGAACAGAAAAAGTGTCTATTAAGTTGGCAGTGAGATTAGGGAAATATCTGCTGTTACTTGGGGTTTTCATAGCTCAACAAAACAACATTCTCTTGTATGTTTTTAAAAAAAAAGAAAGAAAGAAAGAAAAAAAAATGCAAAGAACGGTTCCTTTACATTTTCCTCCATCTCAACAGTCACATCTATAACATCAAAAATTTCCATTGTTTTAATCCTAAAGATTCAGTGGTAATATAAACTGTACATCTTTTGTGGGTAATATTTTTCCCTCAAAAAAAGCTGTCTCCCCATCTTTCTCCATCCCAGCTCTGTGAGAGTGAGCTGGACAAGGATATAGTAGTATAGTAATATTGCCTTTTTAATTGTTATTGTTAACATTAATTACCTTCTATAATAAATATATTCACTGTTTATGTTATATTGTCATTGTTTCAGGTATTATCAAATGCACTCCCATGTTAGTCATACGTTAGAGATGTCCCTGATCCAGCAAATGCAAAGCACCCAGAGCTCTCGCGTCCATTTGTTGACATGTAATGGCTACGAGCTGAAACAAAAAAAAACAACAAAACAAAACAGTCAGTGGCTGGCTTCTGTGTCACTGAGGACTCTGCTTAATATTTATACTTGAGACGATAGGTCTTAACTGTATGTGTGTATGTGTGTATGCGTGTGTGTGTGTGTGTGTATGTATGTATGTATGTATGTATGTATGTATGTGTGTTTATATGTTTCAATCATGACAGGGACTTAGAAAGCCCAAAGGCAACTGTGATGATTAAAATGCCGCGCGCAGTGGATGGATGCATGGGACATCATGTGGACAAGACAAAAGTTAAAAACAAAAGGAATGTGGGTCTTGTGCCTGCATAAAAACAGGACTGAAGGGACTCCCTGACATGGAGAACTGGACATTTGGGGTGAATTATTTGAATAAAACTATTTTATACCTTTTAAACCATGTTCCCCTTGAAAAGAAAACCACAAAGATTAATTATTAAATGAATTGTTGGTTATTTACTTGCATGGTGGTTCTTGTTTCTTTTTTTTAGATTTAGAAATATAGGCCTATATTTTATTATGTTACTTGTACAATTCAGCAGCATAAGTTCCAGCAATCCTGCTGTGCACTCAACCTTCAAAGTCCAAAAATGCTTTGATCTACATTAGATACATAATGCGTTTTATATAGGGAAATGCGTCCGCTTGTTACTTTTCTGACAACCTGATGGATCTCCACTATAAATAAATTTGTTTTTAATAAATGTATTTATAAATGTATTTTTAAAAGAATTATCACACTGACAAACACACTATATGTAGCCAGTTATTCACATCAGTTGTGCATTTAAATTTACCTATGCCTACTGGCCAACTTTCAGCTTTTTTTGTTTTAGAGGGGCCCACAAGTGACACCTGAAGTCAATCATTTTTAAAGATGGAAGACCTTATAAGCCTGAACATAGGCTGAAAGGAACTGAGCTCCAAAAGGCACAATACTGAATATAGATGACAGGAGTTTGAAGAAATCTTATTACACCTGTGGATGGGTATGGGGGACCTGAAAATAAAATGACCACATGCATGTATTTATCTATTTTATTTGTTGTGCACTGGTTTATCATTGAAGCTTTATGTCTTTTGGCATCCTTTTATTTATTGTTTATGTAACCAACTTAGAGCGAGTTTTCCCTGCAACAATAGTATAATAAATCCCAAACAAATGTTATTAATACTCCCCATTTAGTTACTCAGAGCGCTACATATTCTCTCGCGAGACTTTGCTCCACTGCACTTTGTCAGCAGTGGCTCGTTCCTCCATTTCGCTGCGTCTAAAGTCTCCTCCCCGCAACCGCTAGATTCGGCGACCCGAACCCACTCTCTGTCGGCCCGGATTTTAGCGTGATCCCACGAATCTGCCAGTACCTCGTTGGGTACCGGGAGACAGTTTGGAATTGCCACATCACGGATTGAGGTCGATTTGAAACGGATGGCGACTCCTTCAATAAGAATTTAGTAAAAGAAAACTGCCTCGAAATTTCAGGTAGGTGGGAATTTAAGATGGCGGAGGCGAGGAGGGGGGGCGAAGGAGGAAGTGGTGGGGGGGTCACAAGGGGGGTTGGTCATGGCGGGATAAGTAGGTTCTTTTAAGCGCTCACGCCATTTATTGGGGGAAAAAATAACTTGGCAACATTTTAAGTTATTTCATGTGCGTCTGACGATACACCAGTAATGTTACAGAAGTGCTTGCTAAGGAGACTGAAGAAAGATGTATATAAGTTCGCGAAATTGTACCACAACTGAAATGTATGTAAAGCCTAAGTTAGCTTGCTAAGTTACTAACCTTGTGAATGAAGTTGATTAAACAGCTTCTCTGGGGTTCAAACCCGAAGTTGCAACTGTAGTAACATAGGGTGAGAATTTCACAAACCGACATGGGTTCTTTGAAAGTTGAAATAACACAGACACAATGAACTTAAATAGCCTGTTAGCTACGCTTTTGGCTAGCTAATCAAATGTCTTGGACAATTTGGCTAACGGTAGGTAAGTTAGCTAACGTTAGCTGTTACTGAGGACAAGATTGAAGTGCTAACGTTACCCGATCCCCCTTAGAGAGCACCCTTTAACAATTGCAAACTCTTTTGCAAAATATCTGCAAAAATATGTGTGAGCATTATGTCCACTTATGTTCTGAAGTGTGTACCATCACAGTATAAAAGAACTAAAATGCATGATCTGGCAACTATTGTTATGTGTCATGTTTGACCCCGCGTAATGACGTCACGGGCATGGCACACTCCCGAGTGGAAACCAGGGAAGCGGGGTTTATTTGCCCATGCATTGGTATCATTATTCTGTTTCAAAAGAGATAATAATCGAATGATAACAGACTTGCTGTGTTGCGCATTACATAACTTATGAGGGAGGGGGCGCGTGCACGAGCAACCAAGATTCTGGCTGGCTGGCTAGTCGAGACTGAAACGGTCTCAACCAAACAGGCTTTTTGGTAGCTAGCCGCATTAAGCTAACCAACGTTAAATCAACAGTTCAGCAGTGAAGTTAAACGAATATTTAGTAGCCATGGACATTCTTTACATGTTGCTGTCAAGGGCAGTTTTGGCATGTCCGTATATTACATCGCAGAGCAGACAAAGGTGCGGCGAAAATGAATATTACATTAATTGATGATATTACCGCAGTGTATTGTTTAACGCCAGAAACTGAAAGACGCTTGCTGAATGAACCAGGAACCGTCGAAGGGCCTCAAGTCCAAAGCACGCTGTGAGCCACTGGCCAGTGTGCTATCTTACCTGTCATTCTGGGGCATAATTTAACTGTTCTATTGCTCAGGTTTGTCTCCGATTTACTGCTATACCTAGTGCAGTGCTCTTTTTTTGGCGAGAAGTATTTGCACGTTTTCACCGATAGGAAATTGTGAAGTTGTTCGTTTTACGAAATCTAATGACCATAAGTTTGAAGCTACATGCAAAAGTGGGTACTCAAAAGTTGCTAGCACAATGGTTAACTTGAACTTCAGGCTTGCTAAATGGTCTTAAAGCCTTTGCTAACTGTGAAGTTTATTCTCTTGGTGCACAGCAGTGCCCGAACTGTTTTAGACTATTATCTTTATTCTTTGTGGTTGAGCACGTGCGTTTATAGAAGGAAGTAAATGCATAATGAGTATTGTAATCAACAGCACTTGAGGGCCGGTCTTGGAATATATAGCCTTTTTATATAGGGTTTGCCAGTTTGCACAGTGGTGGTGCTTGCTGGTGTGGTGGTTAGTCAATATGTCTAGACTACTTATCCCAACCAGTTATGATGAGCATGTCTTTGTTTACCCCAACAGATGTTAAGGTGTATTTGATCTCAGCATCCTGGAAGTGGAAAGTTCAGAAGAGACTGGTCCTACACCACAGACAGGTGAGCTGTTACATGTGAGCAGTGCACACATGTTTAAGTAATGTTTTGGCATTGGCAAATGTATCATAGATTTCAATGAATCATCGTTTCTCTTCTTAGTACACTTAATGCAACTCTTAAGCCTCTTCTCATCTCCTCCTTCACTCTGTATGTGTTGCACAGGTGCAGTGTGCAGCAGGGGAGGTCCAGAGGGAGGAAGCGTCGGGGAGGAGGTGGTGCAGCAGCGCACCCCTCCGGCTGTGGCTGAGCTGGGTGGCGTCCCCGCGGCTGCGCAGAATGTGGCCGGGCCATCACAGCATGCCCTGCAGCCGGTCGCCGCTGCTCCCCTCCCACCGTTGGTTAGCACTGCCCCGTCCCAACAGGACAGAGACACAATCGCCGAGGTTCAACCGAGCGCCAACACTAAGCCCGAGCTCTCCGCCCAAGCATCTGCCCTCGACCGTGTCCCAACAGGACTGGCTGCAGCCTCTCTTCAGGCCACGACGAACCACACGGACTCAGTTGAGAGACAGACTCCCACACAGACCACCAGCTCTGCCACCGTGCAGGAGTGGAATTACGGGTGCGAAACGAACAGATCAAGCCAGGGAGGGACGGACAGAACTGGCGCTACAGTCAGTGCTGACGCGCAGGGACGCCCACTCGCAGAGACTACCAAATCGGAATACAAACAAAGCTTGCCAGTCTGTCCCGTCCTGCCTGGGTCAAATCAAGCTAGTACCTGCGGCCAGGAGGAGCCTGATGAAATGGAGCCAGCTCAAGTGGCTAGACTCACCCAGGCAGACCAGGCCAGCCACGTATCTCAGCCTGATGGCCTTGAGACAACAAGGCCACAGGCTCTTTCAGCTGTCTCTGATGGCAGTGAAATCACACAGACTGAGCTCACAGAGCTCCTACACACGACCGAGGATGCAGGAGCAGTGCAGCTGGGTCCAGCAGGAGAACAGAGTGGGCAGTGCTCGGTCGGAGACCACCCAGCCACTCTCCGGACTCCAGGAGATTCCACACAGCACGTGCTGCCAGGCAACGGAAAAAGTGCCTGCTATGCTGCCAACGACGACGATGAAATGGACGGCTACCTGCCCAGAAGCCCCAGTGCCCTGTCCCAGGGGCAGGTTAACAGTGGTCAGGCCAAAGAGGAGGCCCTTAAAGACCTTGCTTACAGCGCCACTGTACAGAAAACCATCACGCCGCTCACCAACCTCCCTCTCAAAGCCTCTGAAAGGCCGCAGGAGCCGGATGAACTTCAGACAATGACTGAGCCCACGATGGCACATGCTGCCTTGCCGGAGCTCAACCAACATGAGTTGAGCTCAGAGATTCTGGACGCGAGTGAAACCCCTCATCTGACCACAGGAGAGACTACCATAAGCATGGGTGTAAATGTAGAACAGGTTCTTCAGAATGTTCCCATACATGGAGGTGTGTGTCTGGATGCCTCTGGGAATGAGATTCTGAGTAGCCTCTCTGCAGGTGAGTCAAAGGTGTTGGGGGACGAGACTTGCACTGAAACTATCCTCACAGTGACCGATGGGATACAGGCTGTAGTTACAAGCTCCACGGATGTTGTTTTAAATGACGGTGAGTCTGTCAGTGGAGTGCTGTCCCCCAACCCCCAACAGACTAATAGCATTTCAATCACACACTCGGAGACTTTGGAAGGACTTGGCCGCCAGTTGCTGTCCACGTCTCAGATTGACCACGAACTCTTAACTCATCAAATGCCGAGCCCCGTCCCAGCGGCCGACACGTTCTCCGAGATGGAGGTGTGCACCAATGCGGAGGGCATCATCGAGACACAAACTACTGAAATTCACACTCACGTGCTGAGGGACTTGGGGCAGGTCTGTTTCCTCCAGACAGACCTGGTGTCAGACCTCTCCTCCCTGCCTGTGGAAATCCTGGAGCACGAGGTGGAGGAGGGGACGTGGTTGCACGTTACTGAGCCTCTGGGCGACGGGCAGGTCGTGGAGTGTACCGAAGCCCAGCTGATGGATGTCGGCGATGGGGCGCACTGTCTGGAGGCTCAAACGATCGAGGTCTCCGAGTGCACGGTCGTCACCTATCCCTCGGATGCCATCCTGAGCCATGGGCAGCTCCATCTGCCTGACAGCTTGGAGGTACCACAAGTCTGTGAATCCACTCTGGGCTCCTCAGTCGAGTTTTTGACGGAGGACTTGGGAACTGATGCCCCTAGCCCACACAATGGAGTGGCTGGGCTTAAAGTTGATCCTGAGCCTACTGCTGCTTCTTATGTCGAATCCACCACATCTGCGCTAACCCCTACAGCGGCTCTCGTCGATTCCGCTGTGCAGGGGGTGGACGAGCTCCTGACGGACAACAAAACGGAAGTAGCCCGGCCCAGTGCTATCGACCCCAAGCTTCTCATCCTAAAGCGCGGGGATACGCCACTCCTGAAGCACCCGCCCGATATAATAGCGGTGGTGTCCAAGAAGCCAAGCCCGGTGTCGGTGGCTCAGGCTCTGGCCGGCAGCCCCAGCTGTGCCTCCATGTCTGCTGCCGGAGCCTCCGCAGAGTGCCTTTCCCCGAGCACGCCAGCTACTGCTGCCGCCGCCGCCGGGCTGGATCCAAGCCTCATGGGCATTTCTCCGCCTGCTCCAATTCCCCGCAAACTCACTTTCCTGTCTGAGGAGGAGGAGGAGGCCTTAACCAGTACCGACATGCCCTCCGAAACAGTGGATAGACCACACACGGCCCCCGATAGCCCTCCACGTAGGTCTGAGCGCCAGCCGCTGATGGGTGTTTGGAGTGAGGTGTGTGGTTCCATAGGGGCCAAGAGGGAGACAGCTGCCGGATCGAAAAGGCCCGTTGGGGAGCCGAACGAGATGGGCCAAGGCGATGGGCCCGACACCATCGCTGGAGAGAGCAGTGATGGCGAGGTTGACCTTTCCATGGAGAGCCATGCTGACAGCATAGTTACGCCCACCCAAAGAAAGGTGTGTTCCATATTTAACCTCGAACAGACTGCCAAGGAGGGCTGAATCTCAATGTCCCCCCCTAAGGTCTAAGCCCTGAATCTTCACACACTTAACTAACATCCGTCGTAAGTGATCAAGTTTGCCAGGGTGTAAGAGTTCAAAACGCTAATAACAGGAATGAGACGAACCTGTGACCTATCATTAAATTGACAACCCAAAAAAATGTGTTGCAAACACGTTTCCATTTCTGCTTTATGGCGGTTGTTTACTGATGTTATTTCAAGCTTCCAGCCTCCCTTTGGGTAACCCTGTGTTTCACGTCACAACGCAATGAATTGTAGGTAGCCTACTTCCCTTGAGTTAAATGTTCATAGATGCCGACTTACGGAAAGGGCACGTATAGGGTGCGAGTGACCCCTCAAGCACTTCACAATTTCGCAGTGGGACAGCCCTAAGCCCTCACAAAGTTGCCGGGAACGTGCATCAAAGTGTGTGAGTGCGTAAGGGAAGACATTGAGATTCAGCCAAGGTCATGTAAGCGTTGATGGTGTCACATAATGGTTGACACCTGAATTATTTACTAAAAAACAACATAGGCCCTCTGTTTGAGAGTCTTGCTAACAACTCTGCAGTTTGTATAATTCTATGTCTGTGCCTGGTTTGGGCAGATTATGATTTGGTGAAGGAGGATGAGAGGCTGGAGAATAGCTTCATATTCCATTATTTCTCTTGGTATTTCTATCTGATGATGGACAGTAGCCTAGGTTGTTTGAGCAGCTTCCTCTATTCCACTGAAGACAAAAGAAGGGATGCTAATGGAGCAGATGTTTGTCTTTTAATTGATGTAGGCTATCTGTCGATGACGGTGAGCCAATCCAGACCCAATTACTATATTCTAAATATGGCTAGTGATAATGTTTAAATTTTTTTCCCAAGGGAACCAATTTGGAGTATAAAACACAAGAGCAGGATTATTGCACACCGTTTATAAATGGAGCGTGTTTTGAGAACTGAATGCAGATACTCATACTGAAGGCAAATCTCAGAGGATTTTGTGTCTCAAGGAATTCATGATATAGCCAGAGGCATGAACTAGGTAACAGAACAGACTGTAAACACCCATAGGTGCTTGCAGTTAATTTATGTATTTTCCTAATAAAAATGAAAAGAATGGGGGAGAATTTTATCTGGCAGGTTTGCCTTTATAGTTGCACCAACAGCAGGTAGACATATCACATGAAGAAATCGTATAACTATTTGAGCGTGTGTCAGTTCTCTTCCTTGCAGTTGTAGCATGTTTCACAGGATGCACTTTTCTCTACATGAGAGCATCTCTGTGAACTCAAGTGGACTAGCAGACACAATCTTAAGTCTTGTGTGTTTTGCAGCATGGACAGTGCAGGACAGACAGGCAGTCAGTTTTGTCGAAGGTAAGATGTGTGAGAGCTTGTACTTTTCACTGCCTAATAGGGGTGTCACAATTCTACAAATCCTCGATTCGATTTAATATTCGATTTTTAAAGTCACGATTAAATTTTCGGTCTTTTTAAAATATTTCTATTAATGCATTCCTTATGTTTGCTTTTTTTGCCCTTTTCCTATTCATTTTCGGGGGCGGTTATTTTGAAGCCGCTTTTTAGTTTTGAAACCGTTTTTGCGTGTTGGCATACATGCTGGACGTGACATGGGGGGTGTGGCAACATCTTCGATTCTACCTTTGAGTTCGAGATTGAGATGTAATTTCGATCGATTTCAACTTAAAATCTGAAATCGTGACACCCCTACTGCGTAAGCAACCCCTTATAAGCTAAGTTTCTTTTTTACCTTATGACCAGACAGACATCTTTCACATGTCCTTCACACATCTACTGTTTCACCTGTTTTCATTCTGTTCACAACTTGCACAAAGGTATGAGTTTAAGTGTAGCAGTGGTTTAGTGGCTATATATACTATAGCCCTTTCACAATCGGCAGTGGCACACAATATGTCTGGTGAATATTTGGCCTCAGAGGTTAGTGTGTGTTTGTATTGTGACTCTGTTGCTTATATTAACTCCAAAAGTAATCATTGAAGGGTATAGCATAACATTTTGGGCTGCATTTGACAGCTACCCATATATTCCGAGCCTCAATACTGGTGACTTTTGAATATTTATACCCCCAGGTGGGAAAGACTACGTTGACTTCTGGTGGAAAAAATAGTGGTTGGTTTGACGCTTCACACTTGCACAGGTGTTGGGTCCGTGGGTGGTGGTGAACCCTGCAGAGTTATCGTTTTTTTTTTTTTTTGTGTGTGTGTGTGTGTGTGTCCTGTTAACTCCTTCGCTCCGTAACTCTTTTTTTTTTTTTTTTTTTATCACGGCCATGTGGTCTCCAGGTGCGGCAATGGATCTCTGGGAGGGTGACGGCCGGCTCCACGCCCTCCTCCTCCCCCTCCCCGTCCCCTGGCCCCTCCACATCGGGGGACTGGACTCCCATCCAGATGGACCGGGCCTCGCCTCTCCGAGGGTCCCATGGCAAGTTCCTGTCACCCCACTCCAAGGGGGATTCCAGCCAGTCCGACCAGACGCCTACACAGCGCCTGCACAAGCATGCAGACATGGCAGAGCTTGCCAAGCATGTAAGTATTGTTTTTCAGCGTGTTCTAGTATGTCTCTCTTGTTTTCTTTTTTTTTTTAAACTTTGCTCTCCACATTGCTATGTTAGCACTAAGCAGCAATCCTGGTTGTGTGGCCTGGCTGCTTAGGTACCCATAAAAGAATACCTGAACTTGAATAGAGGGCTATAGCACATTTCCATGAAGGTCATCCTTGTCTCTCCTGTAGGAAGCAGAAATTGAGCATCGCTCGCTGGCACTGAAGCGAGAAGGCTTCTGGTCCCTGAAGCGCCTAAACCGCCTGACGGAGCCCATCCGGCCCAAGGTGCACTGGGACTACCTGTGCGAGGAGATGCAGTGGCTCTCTGCCGACTTCGCCCAGGAGAGGAGATGGAAGAGAGGCGTCGCCCGAAAAGTAAGCCAGCAGAACTAGCTTCTAATTGTGTTCTAATGAATAGTGAAGAACCTGTGAAAGCCCAGGGGATTGCAGGGCCTGAAGGTTATTCTGGTGGAGCAGCGTTGCTGGCAAAAGCGATCCGTCAGACACGGTGACATGACTGATGTGTTTGTAATTGATGGGCTGGCATGCAACATAGTCATTGGAAATTCAACCCACTGCAATGGTGTCACTCTGTCTGAGAAAAATAAATCTTGGAAAATCTTGGTTGGTTAAAGTATTCATTACTGTTCCCCTGCGGCCTTCCTTTTGAAACCCTTGGAACTTAGAAGTCTTAGAATAACCAAAAAGATGAGATGTAGCTGTTTTCTGTTTTATCTGACGTTTCACGTCATTATGAATTCATTCACTTAAACCACTGTGGAATTGGTACATTTTAAAATCTGTAGTCTTGATGTGATGGCAAAGCTTTGTTTAGCCAGATATCTTTTAGCTGTCAGAAGCCTATGCTCTTGGTGCTGCACAGTTTTGAATCTGTGTGACAGATGTTTTATGGAAGTTTTAACATTTCCATTTTCTCAGCCAACTGTGGCTGCACAATTGTGTGTATACATTATGCGGCTGCCCATTCTGATGTGGTGTTGTGCATGCAGGTCGTGCGGATGGTCATGCGCTACCACGAGGAGCTGCGGCAGAAGGAGGAGCGGGCCAAGCGCGAGGAGCAGGCTAAACTCCGCAGGGTCGCAGCCTCCATCGCCAAGGAGGTGCGAGCCTTCTGGACCAACGTGGAAAAGGTAACATCACTCTAGAAAACTACTACCTGCATCAACTTTTTTATTTGGACCACAGTGACTGCAATTTGTTTACTAGTATAAGGTGGTTTATTTGGGAAATCTCCCTTAATTGAGTGTCTCTGTTGAATCAGTCAATCTGTTACCTGGAACCTCCATCTCTAACCAGCAGTATTCTCACTTTCTTAACTCCTCATCTTTGGTCAGGTGGTCCAGTACAAGCAGCAGTCTAGACTGGAGGAGAAGAGGAAAAAGGCTCTAGACCTGCAGCTGGACTTCATTGTGGGTCAGACGGAGCGCTACTCAGACCTCCTCAGCCAATCGCTGGCGGCGGCGACGGCGGCGCCTGCCACCAATACAGAGACCCCCGCCTCTCCTCCAAAGCGCGCCGTTGATGAGGACGGTGGGTGCCTTGGGTGCTCTCTTAGCGTCTTTGAACTTTGAGGAAGATGGCGTCTTGTGCACTTTGAAGAAGATTGTTAATTGAGGCACTAAATTGGGATGAGAGTAAGAAAGGGATAATCATGACACATGGCACTTAATATTTGATGAGCTCTAATAGGCCCCAACTCCATCTTTTGAAAAGTCTTTTTGACAAGAGTTAAGAGTCTCTTGCATGATGACATTAGCGCGAACATTACACAAGGCATTGACATTACTTATGACTGTCTTTTTAACTGGTGGTTAAAAGTCCCTTCTCTCTTCTTCCCCTTCGGCAGACCACGATTTTGAGCCTCCATGCGAGGAAGAGGATGACGAGGAGACCATCGAGGTGGAGGAGCAGCAGGAGGGGAACGACGCCGAGGCGCAAAGGAGAGAGATTGAGCTGTTGAGGGAGGAGGGCGAACTGCCTCTGGACCAGCTGCTCAACACCATCTCCTACCCTCCGGTACGCCACGCTGAACCAGATTTAGTTACAGTTTCAGATTCCTGCTGTCCGTGTAGGCTGAGTGGTTTGAACATGTCTGTTAATAACGTACAGTTGCTGTTGAGAGGGGAACTGTGTCTATGTGAATCGTCTAGGCTATAGTAAGTGTCTTGGATGATGTGATTTTTGGCAGTTGGAAGGCAATATTGTGTAAGGCACATTATGTCCAGGAATTGTTGATGTTATGCTGCCAGGTGGGACTAAGACAGTGAGGAATGCTTCAGTTCTTCCTATTTTGACATTGGCCAGATTTTCATTGATGGATTGTAGATAGATTGTCTTAGCTTATGTTGTTAAGGCACCACTCTCATTCCTTGAAATCCTGGCATTCAGCTCAAACCCGCTGTGCCATATAAAGTAGTTCTTGGTTTAGAACAGGGGCATTCCTGCAACGATATCCGCACATTAGGATTTTTATTTTATTTTTTTATTTCAAGCTATTTTTGGGTCTGTTGAGTCAAAGTAAAAATTCTTTGAGTTTTTATCCCAAGTCCTGTGGTTTCCAGACAATCTCCTATCTGAGAAATACTCTAGGACAACCTTCCCCAATGTCTTTCTTTTTTTAATTTTTTTTTTTAGCAATATCAGTAAGCCTAAATGTCTGTGTGAATCAACATAATGAGACAATCCTATCTTACTTTTAGCTACTGCTTTGGGCTCTACAGTTGAGTGTTTGATTGAAATGATGCTGAAGTGTTCACTATGTTCCCCCACAGCCCTCTGCTTCTGACGAAGAATGCTCCAACAGCTCCTCATCTGCTGTTGTGGAGGAAGACGAGGAGTTCACTGCCAATGAGGAAGATGGTGAGAGATTCTGTAGAAACTTTTTACCAGTTTTATGAACTCATTATTTGAGTAAAGAAATTCTTTGATGTATTTTCCCTATAGCCAACAGTTGCCACAGTGCATTTTCTCATGTTTTTCTTTCGTGGAAACTTGATTTGTGTAAACAAACCTTCATGTTTCTTTCAGCTGAGGATGAAGAGGAGACGATAGAAGCACAGGAGGAACATGAAGGTGACGCCAACCATGAGGAAGAGTTGGATGACTTAGCCAAAGAGGGTAACTTTTCAGCGGTCACATTTTTGTTTAGTTCAGTAGTCATAATTTGGTTTGTAGGCAAGAGTTGTAACAAGTAACTTCAAGCTGTGTGCTGCATTCAGAATAGACTGTGTTGGAAATGCGAATAATTATTCAAGACATCCTATGTATTGGTAATAAACATTGCCATCACCTGACCATACAGAGGTTTTATTTTTTGGGTCTATAAAAAGCTGAAAGGTCAATGTAAAAAAGCTGAATGGTGACCGTACTGCGAGTAACCGTTAGTGACCACTGATATGCCCACTCCCCCAGGTGAAATGAGTGTAGCGGAGCTTCTGGAGAAGTATAAGGGGGCGTACACCTCTGACTTTGAAGAACCCTCAGGATCTGCGTCACCTGCCACCTCTGAGGAGGAGGAGAGCACGGAGGAAGAGGAGGAGGAAGAGAGCGAGGGCGAAGACAGTGATGACGAGACCAACAGCTCTTCAGGTACTTGAGGGCACCTCAGATGGGTTACTTTTAGTTTATTTTTCACCCTGCAATTCAGAGAATGAGTCCTCAATTTGTTCATTTAATCCCAACGTGACAAGTTTGTTCTCATGTAATATTTTTTTTTGTATGTGTCTACCCCCCCTCCCCCAATACCTTCAGACTCCTCAGAGGCAGTAAACAGTGATGATGATGTCATAGAGGATGAGGAGGAGGAGGAAGCTGAGGACGATGAAGAGGAGGACGACGACGATCCCGAGGAGGGCATGGAGGCCCTGCTGAAGGAGGGTGAGCAGAGCCCTCCGCTCCCCACCTCGCCTCGGCCCAAGAAAGAAATCAGCCACATCGCTGCCACAGCAGAGAGCCTCCAGCCAAAAGGATACACACTGGCCACCACTAAGGTAAACACTCTGAGGTTATACCATCAGCACCACCATAATGGCAGTGGTAGCTCTTGCACTTGTGAACACGTGAACACAAGAGTGGTAGTAGACATTGACTTGTGCAGAATTTCTTGAATTCACCTTATTCAGGCAGCGGCCATTTTAAACCAAAACGAGGCTACAAGGTACACAAACCATAGGATTGTTGTGTTCTATGCATTCGCCAGTAGGTGGTGAAAATGCCTTAATGACAGTCAGTGTACCCTGTAGCCTCCCTTTGGTTTACACAATGGCTGCTGCATGAATAAGGCGCATAGTCTGTGATTTCTTCATGGCACTTGAAAGACGAGTAGTGTCACTGATCAGCACATTCTCTGCAGGTGAAGACTCCCATCCCCTTCTTGCTGCACGGCACTCTGCGTGAGTACCAGCACATCGGGCTGGACTGGCTGGTTACCATGTACGAGAAGAAGCTCAATGGCATCCTGGCCGACGAGATGGGCCTCGGCAAAACCATCCAGACTATCGCTCTGCTGGCTCACCTGGCCTGTGAGAAAGGTACAGATGCAGTTGAAATCCCTGTGCCCATGGAGAGGGAATCCAGTCAATTATGATATTTACATGATATTAATTCCACCCTTGAGCTGCATATGAAGGTGCTTTTTTTTGCAGCTCAGTGCTATGATTATTTTCAGGGACCTTAGGAAAGAAAGATGTGATCTATGCATTTAAAAAAAATAACTGTTGTATCTTTTACAGGAAACTGGGGACCGCATTTAATCATTGTGCCCACCAGTGTAATGCTGAACTGGGAGATGGAGCTCAAACGCTGGTGTCCCGGGTTCAAGATCCTCACCTACTACGGTAGCCAGAAAGAGCGCAAACTCAAGAGACAGGTACATGCCATGACGGGAGCTATGGATGGCTCTTCTAGTGTCTAACAACAAATAGACCAGCAGACAGAAATGGACACACCAGGAAATCCATGAATGTTCATTCCTACAGCTATGTAGCTTGATGCCTTGATCATGAATCAATGCTGATTTGCCCTTTTGTCCTCACAGGGTTGGACCAAGCCAAATGCTTTCCATGTGTGTATCACTTCTTATAAGCTGGTGCTGCAGGACCACCAGGCATTCAGGCGCAAGTCCTGGCGGTACCTGATCTTGGACGAGGCCCAAAACATCAAAAACTTCAAGTCTCAGCGCTGGCAGAGTCTTCTCAACTTCAATAGGTAATGCCTGATTGATACTGATTAGAGTTTCCTATACTTTGACTGTGCATTTTCTTTAATTTGCCGTGCCAAGTGGATGGGACTTAAAAAAGTATACACAGCAAAATGCCTAATAAATCTTTTTATTTTTTATATAAATCTATATTTTTCTAAATATATTGCTTTAAGTTATATTTTTGGGCTTTTAGCCTGTATTAGATAGGACAGTGAAGAGAGCCCTAGTCTCCTCTGGGCTAAGCTGGCCATGCCCCTCAACGTTGCGCAAGGTTCTGCTGCAACTGTGGCATGCCTGTGTGTGACTGGAAATAAGTGGGAGGGACATGGGGGTGGGTTCAGGAAATGGGACTGGAACCTGGTTCACCGAGGGCACTTAGACCCCAATGTGGAATGGGTGCTGCTCACGCCACAGCTCCCCCCAACCCCCCCCCCCCCCCCCCCCTTTCCTGTTTATAATTTTTTTTATTTACTTATCCCCCCCTGCAGCCACAGACGCCTGCTCCTGACGGGAACGCCCCTGCAGAACAGCCTGATGGAGCTGTGGTCGCTCATGCACTTCCTCATGCCGCACGTCTTCCAGTCTCACCGCGAGTTCAAGGAGTGGTTCTCCAACCCGCTGACCGGCATGATCGAGGGCAGCCAGGAGTACAACGAGGGCCTCGTCAAGAGGCTCCACAAGGTGAGCTAGCAGTGACCTTGGACACAACACAACATGAGCGTGACCAAAGAACCTTGATTACTAACTCTGCTTCAACCCTCTCTGGTGTGACTGTCCAACATGAGATGTTACAACATTTTTCCAGAGTACTCTCTACAAAATGGGTTAGAGATAGATATTCACAATTGCATCTAAAAAAATAGACGCTCCTATAGTGATTTAACATCTATTGATTTTATCCACTGATTGCTGACGTCTTGTCTCTGCCCCTGTAGGTCCTCAGGCCCTTCCTTCTGCGCCGTGTCAAGGTGGACGTGGAGAAGCAGATGCCCAAGAAATACGAGCACGTGGTGCGCTGCCGTCTCTCCAAGAGACAGCGCTTCCTCTACGATGACTTCATGGCCCAGGCCTCGTGAGTGCACTCCAACCACATGTCAGGGGCTTCCAAGTTAACACTAAACCTGGCCCCCTCTGCAGGTTTTGTTAGGGTTAGGTGCCCTGCTTTAATCTATTTGCACTGGTCTCCTTCATTCCTTGCTATTCCTCTCTTCGTTTTTCTCTCTCTGGTGTTCAGAACAAGGGAGACTCTGGCGAGTGGTCACTTCATGTCTGTGATCAACATTCTGATGCAGCTGAGGAAGGTGTGCAACCACCCTAACCTGTTTGACCCGCGGCCCATCCACTCACCCTTCATCACCGAGCCCATCATCTTTACCACCTCCTCCGTCGTACAGCGAGCGCTTGAAACGTCACCCTTTGAGGTATGGGCCTGTCCGTCAGGGTGTCTTAAGCGTTAAAAAAAAAAATGTGTCTTTGTGATTTTGATCTTTTTAAAAAGTGTATTCATTGTTTTAGTCCCACTGTTTGAGTTCTTTGAGTCCTTAAACCCCTTTCTCATCATTCCGTCTCTAGCGGTGCGACCTGTCCATGTTTGACCTGGTGGGGCTGGAGGGTCGCGTGTCCCGTTACCAGGCCGACGTCTTCCTGCCTCGTAGGAAGGTCACTACTCCACTGGTGCAGGAGATCATGGACTCCCCTGAGCCGCCTCCGAGACCCAAACCTGTGCGAATGAAGGTCAACAGGTCAGTAGGGACCGCAACTTACCAAGCGTAGCACTACGCTGGACTAAACTAACATTTGGATTGTGCTTGTAAACGGGGATTAAGAAATACTTACATGACCGTTGCTCCTGTTATGCTTGTTTGGATTGTAGAACAGTGTTTTTGGTGCGTATGTAAGCCATTGCCAGTTTGGGTTACATGTTTAATCTATGTGGCTTTTCTTTCCAGAATGTTCCAGCCCATGCCCAAAACAGACGGCCGTGCATCTGTGCCGTTGAACAACCCCAGGCCTACGTGTCCAGTAGCTCCTGTCGTCCAGCCCCCACGGCCCGCCCTCATCACGGAGGTGCATCCTGCCCCAGCCCCCATCCCAGTGCAGCCACCTGCACAAGGCAAGACGCTTACAGAATGATCATCATGCACCTGCACTGCATTGCTGTCCGCCTGAACAATCCACAAACTGATATTAAGTGTTATTAGGAAGCGGCACAGAGTAGTGTGACTTTGCTCAGCGCTCGTAATCCAGCACTGTCTGCATTGCACTCTGATAGTTATCTTTTTCATAAATGACTTCTGTTCATACATGGGTGCACACAATCTTCATTATAAAAATGCCCCTCTTCTGTGCCACAGTGTGTTCGATGATGCCCACTGCAGCCACTTATGCCACTGCAGTGGCCAGCGCTGCGGTTCCTGTGACTATGACCCACACGCCAGCAGCTGCCCTCAGACCCAGTGCCCCGCACCCCATCTTGACTGTACGACCTCCGACCCCGCTGGCCCCACCAGTCGTCTCGGCGCCCAGCAGTGTTGTCACCCAGCGGGTGCTTCTCAGCCCTGACATGCAGGCGCGGCTTCCATGTGAGCACTCTCAGTGATTTTTTTTTTTTTTTTTTTCCTCAACTGCTGCACTTCACGTTTTGACGGGATGTGAACTATTTTGAAAATATTAGGCATAGATGACCGGTCATTTCCACTGCTTTAAATATGGCACTTGGTTTGAAGCAGCTTTGGCACTGTGAAAGTCTTAGTCGCATGTCTCATGTCTCTCTCCTTTCCCTCACATGCGCACGCACACACAGCCGGGGAGGTAGTGAGCATTGCTCAGTTGGCCTCTCTGGCTGGGCGACCCGTACCCACTGGCCAGGGCAGTAAGCCAGTCACCTTTCAGCTGCAGGGCAACAAGCTCACCCTATCAGGGACCCAGCTGCACCAGGTGCCAGTGCAACAGCCTCGGGCCCTCCAAGGTGAGCCCTCATAAGTTTCCAGTCGCAGCATTGCATGCCGTGGGGATAAGCCTTGATGCCTTTTGCATGTTGCCATTCTGATACAGTGGTGATTTCTCAGAGATGATTCATATTGATTGTTAATAAGTCTTTTATAGGTACAAGATTACGCTCTAAGTATGTAGACACTTTATCAATACACCTGCTTTGCTGAAATTGACTCACCTTCAGTTGCATTATATTTAATGTAAGATTCTTACTTGAATAGGAAACTCCACAGAAGTGCACAAATATAGTTCATCCAAATCATTAATTTTGAATTTTTACGATGAAATTGAGATTGAGGGGTTTTAGTTGTCCTTGGGTCATCCTAAAATTGAGTGGCTGGGCTAAGTAGGTGACTGATCATTATGACACTTTTTTTTAAAATTTAAAACCTGATTTTCATACAAACACGAATCATATAATGGCATAAATAATAAATAAAAAAAATCACCCCCCCCATCCTCAGTTGTCATGTACGAGTGCTGAGCATGCTTGTGTGGTCACGGCCGTGTGACTGTTGTGTGCTCTGCAGGCAACGTAATGCATCTGGTGTCCAGTGGGGGGCAGCACCACCTGATCAGTCAGCCAGCACAGGTGGCGCTCATCCATACAGTCAGTCAGGCAGGCAGCAGTGCTGCCAGCCCAAGCCCAGCCCCAGTCTCCTCTGGGCTGGCCATGCCCCTCAACGCTGCGCAAGGTACTGCTGCAACTGTGGCATGCCTGTGTGTGACTTATAAATATTTAAATAAGAGAACGGCGTGTAGAACAATGAGCAAAGCTAAGCTGTTTGTCTGTGTTTTTCTTCCCTTCTGGTCATTATTTCTGTTTTTTTTTTTTGTTAATTTTTTCTTTTTTTTTTTCTTTTCTGTAATGGTTATTTTTGTACAGTTCCCTCCTCCATGGTGACTGGGTCTGGGATTGTTAAGATCGTTGTCAGACAGGCCGGAGGTAAAGAGACGGGGCCGGTCCCTGCCCTCGCTGTGCCTCCTTCCCCCCGGGTCGCCCCTCCGGTCACACTCTCCCTGCACCCGCACACAACCACTGCTCCGCTAGCAAGGGCGCCGCCTCCTCAGCGCCCTCCTGTGGCCCAGCCGACCCATTACGCTGCTCCGCCTCGCACCCCTACCTCAGCCTTAAGTGGAGCCCAGCCGCCTCGCCCAATACTGAGGGTCCTGCAGGGACCACCTCCTGCAGTACCACCACCAGCAGCAGCAGCAGCACCGGTACCGGTAGAACCAGGTGGGTAGTGATTGTTCACCAGTTAAGGGCCGTTCACACCAGGAACGATAACTATAAAGATAACTATTTCTATAACGATAAAAGCATCCACACTGACCAACGATAAGGAAAGTCTCTCCTCATATTGATGAATGTTATGGCTAAAATTTGATCGATGCTGATTGGCTGTCAGCTTATTATCATTCTCAAAATCGCTATGAAAGTGAACCCCAACGATATTGCTCTTCATGTTGTTATCATAATAGTTTATGTGTGGATGTAGTCATTCACATTAGCTAGGACGATACTTTGTTGCCGTTATCAGTATAGTTATCATTCTTGGTGTGAACGGCCCTTTAAACAAGAAATGGGACATGTCTTTGCTCTGTCTTATAATACATATCTTAATTGTTTTTATGGGGTTAGTAAAATATGTACATATTGTCCTATCAATAATGTGCAGTGCCATTGCACATCACAGATTTTCCCTCATATTGTGCACGCCAAATGTACATTAATCCAATTCGTGTATTCGTATTGCATACAATTTTGTTAGTGTCTCGCATGGAGGTTATGATTCTTATAGTTTACCTGCATACCTCTGTTCTGTGTTAGTGCGAGTAAATGCCACACCAGTACCAGCGCCGCGTGAGGAGAACAGTGATGTAGTCGCGGTTCACGCAGACCCACCAGTGTCCAAACCCAGCAGTCAGCCTGGAAGCTTCTCTTTCCAGCGGCCTCGCGCTCAGCCTCCACCACCCCCACGCTCACCTTTCCACATGGTATTTACAATATCTACAAATTCTTGACATGCTTTTTCCCCTTTGTTAGTTAGTCAACAGTTTAATATTGTACCTGAATTGATTGTCATCCATCTTCACCTTCGGAACAGTCATGGCTGGAGGACCGTCTGAAAGCTCAGCGTGACGCCCGCCTTGCCCAGATAATTCGCGTCAACGAGTTTCACTGCAACGCCAAGCCTGTGTATGGCCAGGAGGTGCTCGACTTCCTCACCTTCCTCACAGGCCCGGCCCCTAAACCTGCATCACCTGCGCTCGGACAGTGGAGCCGCTCTGGCCACACCTTCTGTCTGCTTGCCCGGTTGCAGCGGACTCAGGACCTGTGGGTCCAAAGTGAGACCCTGAGGACCGCTGTTCAGAACACGGAGGAGAGGCTCGCAGGACTGTCGGAAGTCATTGATAGGTATACAAGTTTATGTCATGAAATACGTGTGTGTGGTGGGTGGGCAGGCGGGTGGTGTACATGTATACCAATTGTATTATTTTATTAAGAATGCGCATTTTGATTTTGATGTCACCGACACATCTCAGAAAAGGTTGGACAGGGGAAACGCAAGGAGGAATATGTTAAAGCTAATTAGGTTAACTGGCACCATGATTGGGTATAAAAAGTTCATCCTAGAGAGGCCTCTCTCCCAGATGTAAAGATGTGGAGGTATTCATCACTCTGAAAAACTGTGTGGGCAAATAATGCAACAATATAAGAAACCAAAGCTCAAAGGTCATGTTGAGGTCTAAACTAAACTTCTGCCTCGTTTTCCCCCTCGTTTCCTGATTTTCAGGTTCACTTTTGCGATCCCACCTGTGGAGGCTCAGCCCATAACCATGCACAGCTGCCACCCTCCTCCCTCGCTCGTACACCAGCAGGCGCTGTTCCGCTCTATGCTGACCACCCAGGTGACCCCTCTGCTTCGTCCTCTCCATCGCATCCAGTGCAACATGAGGACTCACTTCCCAGACCTCAGACTCATTCAGTACGACTGTGGTGAGTCGGCGTCATTGCAGTGGCTTGTTCACGTTTTCCTTTTGTATTACATTAGATTTATGTTTCATAGGTTTCCTTATTTCTTTATTAGCATTTCATCCCTGAAAGAACTTGGATGCTATCTGAAGTAGCAGAAGACTTAAATATAATATAATATTTGTATATATTAAAAAAATATGTATGAGGATATATAATTATTGTGCCTCCAACTGTGCAGGAAAGCTGCAGACTCTTCACCTCTTGCTAAGGAAGCTAAAGACCGGAGGCCACAGGGTTCTCATCTTCACCCAGATGACCCGCATGCTGGACGTGCTGGAGCAGTTCCTCAATTATCATGGGCACATTTACCTGAGGCTGGACGGCAGCACACGCGTAGAACAGCGACAGGTAAGATAAATACCTGACACACTTGCCCTGCCTGTGGCTAAAAAATGCTTGTTTTACCTTCCAGTTGAACTTACCGAGCCCAAAATTCTAACCCATGGCACATTTTTGCCTGGTAATGACATACATTGAAGGCAGCCACGGCCTACTGGTTAGCGCTTCGGACTTGTAACCGGAGGGTTGCCGGTTCGAACCCCGGCCAGTAGGCACGGCTGAAGTGCCCTTGAGCAAGGCACCTAACCCCTCACTGCTCCCCGGGCGCCGCTGTTGTTGCAGGCAGCTCACTGCGCCGGGATTAGTGTGTGCTTCACCTCACTGTGTGTTCACTGTGTGCTGAGTGTGTTTCACTAATTCATGGATTGGGATAAATGCAGAGACCAAATTTCCCTTACGGGATCAAAAGAGTATACTTATACTTATAACAAATCGTGTTGCGATTTATGGGCTCAGCTGCATGTACACAGCCTGGATAACTAATTTAACTAAATTTAGTTAAATTTAACTAATTAAACTAAACATTTGCAATCTCTCTTTTTCTCAGTCTCTGATGGAGCGCTTCAATGCAGACCGGCGCATCTTCTGCTTCATTTTGTCAACCCGCAGTGGTGGCGTGGGTGTCAACCTGACGGGGGCGGACACTGTCGTGTTTTACGACAGTGACTGGAATCCCACTATGGATGCTCAAGCCCAGGATCGCTGCCACCGAATTGGGCAAACCAGAGATGTGCATATCTACAGGTACACAACCACATCAGGAACTGTAACACTCCTTTTTAACATTGTGGGTTTATCTTAGAGTGTTTGTCCTAAATGTCATACTTCTGAATTCTGATGTTTTTGATATAGAGAGAATATAAATATTGATGTAGATATTTCTTATGTTTTTTGTGACAAGTGTTCCTAATCTATTTAACATTTTCTGCAGGCTTATCAGTGAACGTACAGTTGAAGAGAACATCTTGAAGAAAGCGAATCAGAAAAGGATGTTGGGTGATATGGCCATAGAGGGAGGAAATTTCACCACTGCATTCTTCAAACAGGTTAGTCTTGAAGCATGACTTTTAAGTAAAAGTAACAAAAGTTTATTTAAAATAACTGTGTGCGAGAAGGTCGTAACTGCCTTTTAAAGTATTTTTTTAAATTATTATTATTATTATTACTGACAATGGTAGTTTAGTGCCATGAAAAATAACATTTCCTGTCCTTACAGCAAACCATCAAGGAGTTGTTTGATGTGACCGAGGGGGAAAAGAAGGAGGCAGAAGTAGTTCCACCTCCAACAGAGGAGGACGACATTAATAAACAGCAAACCACTATTCTGGAGCAGGTAAGACTTGAAAACCTGACGGGTCAGTTAAAAAAAAAAAAACTGCAAAAGCAATGCATCACTAATTTTCATGTATTTTCTCAGGCTTTGTGTAGAGCTGAAGACGAGGAGGACATAGTGGCTGCCTCTCAGGCCAAAGCAGAACAGGTGGCTGAATTGGCAGAGTTCAATGAGAGCATCCCGTTAGATGATGGAGCGGAGGGAGTGAGTCGTGACCAGGAAGAAGAGGAACTCTCCAAAGCCGAGCAAGAAATTGCTGCTCTGGTAGAACAGGTAATGTCCCAGTAGAGCAGTGGTAATTATGTACAACTATGTGTAATGTTAGAATGTATTTTTGTAAATGTTGATAATTAGCCACTCATACTTGGTTTTTCCATCGTCTTTTAGCTCACTCCTATTGAGCGGTATGCCATGAATTTCTTGGAGGCCTCTCTGGAGGACATTTGCAAGGAGGAGCTTAAGCAGGCAGAGGTGAATATCTGTTTAATCAACCAGCAGAATAACCACATCATTGACACTTTTATGTATTTCGTTCCTTTTATTAATGTACCTCGTGGTGTTTGCAGGAGCAAGTAGAGGCTGCCAGAAAGGGGCTTGATCAAGCCAAAGAAGAGGGCCTGAAATTGCATCAGTCGTCTGACAATGATGAAGACGACTACTCACCAATGCCACATACCCCTGATGACATGTTCCTGGCCACACCTGCCCGTCGCACACGGAAGCACAAGGAGAAGGGCGCTCCCTCCACTAGAGCTAGTGGGAGGCTGAGAGGGACTCCTGCAAAAACTGACGATGACTCTACCCTATCCCCAGCGAGCACATCAGCTGAGCTTGAGAGAGCAAATGCCTCTATGTCTGCTCCCACCCCACCCAGACAAGTGCCTGACCGACGTGGAGGCCAGCGAGGTAGACCGCCTACCAAAGAAGCTGTGGCACCCACCACTCCTGCCCGAACAGAGACCTCTAAGAATCAAGCTCCGTCAAGTGTGTCATCCCGGCACACAGACTCCACAAGCCCAGCTTCCCCATTGAAAGACGTGCCCGGTAAATCCAGAGCCACGCCTTCTCCCCTCCGCCAGAGTTTGTCCCCACCGAGCTCCGTGCCTTCCACTGCCGGCTCCCCTGCAGCAGGGAGATCCCATGCTGAACACGCTGCTCCTGCTGGCCAAGAGCGTGTTGAGGAGGTGAGAGGAGATGTGCTGTCAGGTGTGTCTGGGTTACAGGTAGACCATGCACCAGTGCCCAGTGCAAGGGAGAGGGGAGTGTCTGTGTCCTCAGGATCCATTTGTTCTCCGGAGCATCAGTCCGACTTGGAGGGCAGAGACCTGGATCAGCAGAGCCAACACTCCCTCACCCTCTCACCCAGCATGGCGTCCCGCTCGCCTCGTAAGCGCCAGTCAGCTGATGGTGAGGTCCTCAAAGGCCTTCCAGAAGATTCTCCATCTGCCAAGGTCCTACGTAAACTTCCCGGTCGCCTAGTTACAGTTGTTGAGGAGAAAGAGAAACAACCAAGGCGGAGGAGGAGGCGAGGAAGTGGTGGAGCGGGTCACACTGAAGGGTCCTCAGAGGAAGCGGAACATACAGAGTCGGAGCGAGACACTGGCCCGTCCTCGCCAGATAAATCAAGCCACGCTTCTCGAGATAAAGACACTCCCAAGTCACCTGCAGTCTCTAGTTCCCTTCCTCAGCCACAAGAGAAGGAACAAGTATCACCTGCGTCACTCGGAAGTCCTGGGAAAGGGTATCATCCCTACTCTCCTACCCATCCTTCTCCAGATATGCCCGTTCTCAGGAACTTGCCTGTCCGACGGCGTCTGGAAACAGAATCCCGAATGGCTGCTCAGTTAGGGGAGCAACATGGAGGAGGAAGAGGGAGATGGCCCTCCGACCGAAGGCAGAGCCTATCACCAAATCCGCCAAAGAGACAGGACGCGAGTCCTACTAAGGACGGCACTCTTGCTCCAGCGACTGTAAACACTGATAACCCAGTACCAGTGAAGCGCAAGCCAGGACGGCCTCCCAAGCGTCCAGTTGAACACACCGTTCCTCCACCAGCAAAACCTGTAATTGTGGAGAAAGATGCTCCTGTCTCGCCAAAACGGAAGAGGGGTCGCCCCCGCAAGGACTCCACAATCAAGCTAGATGCTATTCGTGCTGCTCAATCTTCTAACCCTCCAACTCCCTCAAATCCTCCACCTTCTACAAAATCCACACTTTCCTCAAATCCTTCAAAATCCACATCTCCCTCAAATCCTCCACCTCTTTCAAAACCCACACTTTCCTCAAATCCTCCACCTGCTTCAGAATCCACACCTCCCTCAAACCTTCCACCTCCTTCAAAATCCACACTTTCCTCAAATCCTCCACCTCCTTCAAAATCCACATCTCCCTCAAATCCTCCACCTCCTTCAAAATCCACACTTTCCTCAAATCCTCCACCTCCTTCAAATCTTCCACCTCCTTCAAAACCCACACCTCCCTCAAATCCACCACCTCATTCAAAATCCTCACTTCCCTCAAATCTTCCTTCTTCAAATCCTCCACTTCCCTTAAGCCCTCCGCCTCCTTCAAACCCTACACTTCTGTCAAACGCTCCACCTCCTTGTAGTCCTAAAAGCATGCAATCTGGTCTTAACTCACCAAGATCCTCCTTATCCAGTCTCCAAGAGGCCCTTTCAGAGAGTGCTCCTGTTCACACACCACTACCCTCATTACCTGCCAAAGCTGCTGACAAAACTTCGCTACCTAAACCAGTCACTGAGACCAACATCACCCTTGTCACATCACCCACACCTACAAGTAACTCACTGACCAATGAAACGCCAACAGCTATGCTTGCACAGTCCAAATCTAGTGAATCTCAGACCAACACACCATCTACAGAGAGCAAGACTCCATGCGTAACTTCATTCCCCTCTGCACAACCAACAGCCACCTCTGACTCCAAGACCACATCTGCTATACCTGCTCTGCCAGTGGAACCCAAGCCAAGTGACACTCAGAACCATTCATCACCTACATCTCCTTCACAATCCAAAGTGAGGGAGACTCCGATACCCTCGACTCATGAGGTTTCACAACCCTCCCAGGGCAATACTCAGAAAACTGTAACCGCACTATCCCAAGTCCCTCAATCCACATCAAATGACTCAGAGACAAAACCAATCCCTGAGTCTAAGGACTCACAAATTGACACGACCCTTGAGCCCAGATCTTCTGTTCAGGTCACACCATCACCTGCTGAACAACAGACTGATCCCATGTGTGCTCCAACTCACACACCTGCCGAACCTGAACCTCCTCCAGCATCAGAGCCTTCTCAGGAGCCTGCTCCTGCTCTGCCAATCCCTCAAGGTGCCCTGGAGGTGCAGGAGAAAGAAACAGCTGAACTACTTTCACATGAAAAGACGTCAGACAGGAAGGAAGCAGCAAAGACTGACACAAATAAGGATGGTGAGAAAGAAATAGAAGAGCCATCTCTTGGGCCCCAGTCAAAGCGAAGGCGAGTGGAGAGTTTACCAGAAGACCAAGAGTCTGTGTCTGTAGATCCTGAGGTTAAGACAGACACATTTGTCTCGAGCGAGGGAACTAGTAACCAAAGTAGGGAAGAGGGTAAAACAGACGGCAAAGATGGGGGGAAATCCTCCAAGAAAAGAGCCGTTAGTCGACAGAGCAGTCAGGACTCTGTTCGTTCCTCTTCACCTTCTTCTGTATCATCAGCTGGTACTCGTTCATCAAAGAAGATGGCAGACAACAGGTCTACAAAGAGGAAAAGAGGTGAAGCTAAAACCGGAGGCTCAGAGGATGGTAATGATGAAAAGAAACCCAAGATCCAAAGGCGACGATCAAACTCTCCTTCCTCCTCTTCGGACTCTGATGACTCCTCACGTAAAGAAAAGCGCCTCACACGTGCTGAACGAAAAAAGCAAGAGAAAGAAAACCAGAGTGAGAGTGATGGGAGGAGTAGTGACAGCAGACGTGGCCGAAGGTCCAAAAAGGAGCAGGTAGCTGCAAATGCCACAGCGGGTGATTCTGGTAGTGAAACCTCCACAAAAGTCACCTGCAAATCCTCAGGCCCTTCGTCAACAAAGAAGTCTAGCACCACCACGCCTGTGCCCTCAACACCACCTCCCCAACCTGAGGTTTTGGGCAAGCGTTGCTCAGCCCTCAATGCTGCTGCCAAGCTTTTGGCCATGAGAGGCCGGGCAGGTGATATACCCCGTCCCAGTAACAAAGTGAAAGTTGGTGACAAGCAAGAGTCCCCGTCATCATCTGAGAAAAGCACTAAGTCAAAAGGAAAGGGCACACAGGGGTCCCCCCAGACCAATTCATCTGGTAGTAGAGGAGGAAGTGGTAGACAGACGCCCACAAACACTCCGCTCACCACTCCAGAGTTGAGTAGGTCTATTTCACGGTCCACCAGGCAGCGGCCTGGTAGCCTGTTGCCCCCACTTGACGCCAAGAACAAGAGGGCAAAGAGAGACAAGAAAAAGAATGAGGAGAGGAAGGAAGATGGAGAGGACGAGAACAGGGAGTCCCGCTCCTCAAGGGGGCACAGCGCGTGCAGCAGCATAAGCAGCGACCGGGAGGCCGGAAGCAGCAGGAGCCGCAGCAGCAGCAACAGCAGCCAGTGCACCCCAAGCCTCAGCTCCCAGAGCACAGGGCCCCACCGCCCACGATCTAGAGCCACCTCTTCCGGCAGCGACACTGAGAGAGGGAAACAGAGCCATAGCAAGTCAGGTGAGAGGCGGGGAAGGAAGAGTCACAGGGAGACCCGCTCGCAGAAACATGACCGGTCTGAGCTGAGCGGGGGTTCCGCGGAGGGGACCCCAGACAGGGTGCTGCGCAGCGTGGCTGCTCTGGCAGCCGCTCATGCCCGTTCCCCAGCCTGCAACACCCGCTCCTCCGCCACCCAACACCGACATACCAAGACGTGATTGGGTGGGTGGAGGAGATATCAATACAGCAGTTAAGGGGAATAAGGGACGACGACCAGAGCGAAGCCACAGAGGGTGAAAGACTGAAATATTTTAACGGGTATTAAGATTAAAGAGGGGGGTGAAGAGTCGCCATTCTGTAATCAGATAAAGGGCAGTGGAATGTCTACTGTACAGTGTAACGAAGACTGAGCTCCCTCACTCTCAGGCCCTCTCCTCTTCTCCCGCTAGGCTTAAGTGTGGAGATGGCTCAGAGACACAGGACTAAGGTGGAAAGGGGACTTCCTTTTTACAGAAAATGTGACATTGCAGCTAAGATGGCATGTCTGTACAGAAGAAAACTCAAAATCCCAGAGACATTTGGACATCTGCGGATTTGGACAATAGCTGAGAGTTATTGTTAGTTCACACTATGTACTGTAATCATATAAAGACTGGAATACTAAGAGAGGTCTGTGTAAAAGAGAAGTTGTAGATTGTACCCTTTATACAGTTTACTTGTGCTTTAAGGGTAACTGAAAATGTTGTCTATTCTGTATCCAGAAGATTTTTCAGTGGAGGGAGAAAAGCTTTTATGACAGTTGGGTTAAAAAAAAATGTTATGGCAGTTGTTTCAGTCTGTCAGTTCATCAGTTTAAGGATATTCTGTGGATTTCTCCAGGGTATGAAAGAGAGCAGGTCTGTAAATGTTATCTTTGCTGCACTATGCTGGAGTTTGTCTTTGCTTGGACCTCCCCGTCTTGTGTAATTATTTTTTTCTATCCATTTATTTTAAATCCAGCCTGCACATTTTTTTTCATGTTGCACATCTGAGAAAATGTCCCAGGCGTTTTTTTTTTTTGTTGTTGTTTTTTTTTTAATTCATCAATTTCAAATCAATTACTTCCGACCTGGTACCTCACACAGTGCAGTTTTTGTCAGCGCTAAATGTGTCCTATCTCTTGAGCTTGTGATGAATCTTGAAGATAGTACTTAATTTGCTCGCTGTTGATGCCGAAAAATGGGAGACAAACCTCAATATGTTTTCTCTTCACTTATTATCCAAAGTAACAGTCATAATGGTCATTGTCATTAAATTTTATTCTCAATTAATCTTGAATCAGTGTGATCTAAAAAGAGAGTGCCTGTTTTTGAGGGTGGGTGGGGATCCTTGATTGCCTTGTAAAAGAAATTACAATTAGGGTTGTGAATATAGATTACTGTGTTCTACAAAAAAAAACAGTAAGTTAGGTTACCAGAGAAGAACCCCTGCTGCCAAATTGAAACAAACCAATTTGATGCACTGTTGCTGCAGTCACCTTCATTGCTTTTTTTTTTTTTTTTTTTTTTTGATTTTCCTTTCTTGAAAATATGCTTCGAAACAACATGTTTCAGGACATGTTGAACCTTTAGAAAGGATGATAAAGGCTTTTTAAATCACAGAAGGTCAATTTAAGGCTCAAGATGTTTGTATTTTGGGAAATGGGTTGAATATGGTGTTGGTCTTATTTTTATTTGTCTCTTTCATTTGTTACATTCCTTTTTGTTCCCTTGTAATTCCACATTGTTTTACTTGAAAGATAAAAGAAAATACATTGAATAAAAAGACCAAAAGTAATTTATTTCAAGTGTTCTTGTCTTTTGAAATTTACAGTAGAAGCTGTGCATTCACAACCTAATGATCTTGGGGTTTTTGATTTGAGAAGTCCAGATGGAATGCAAGCTTATCAAACTACATGGTGGTTTTTATGCATATTTATATATATTCATGGGTGCTTATTTCATATTCTCAATTTAGTTCAGTTTTATTTTGTTTAAATGGAAGGCAGCCGATAAGTTAGCATTATTAGCTAAATGCATGTGATTCAATGAAAACTATTGAAAACATAGATAAATACTTAATTGATCCCCAAGGGGAAATTCAAGAACGTTATGCTAATGTTACATGTTAAGACTGTAAATTGTGTGGAACTGAATTGTGTAGTTAGACCATTAAAACGGCATCATTTTCAGTGTTCTGTTTTTTTGGAGGGGTGGCCCTAAAAGGACATATTGATGATGCAATAATTTAACAATTTAGCTAAACCCCTCCCTCTTAAAGGAGTACTCCAGCCGATTCCAACATGCCTTCACACCCTTGATGTAGGCCTACATCTTCCATGGATGCCAGAAATGTAAAAATCCTGTCAACCAAAATTTGAGGTTTGTTTTTGAATAGGTTGGAAAACTACAAGCATTGTGAGAAAGCAGCTTTATGGAGTAGATTAGCACAATATACATTGTATTTTTTCACTTACAATAACAGGCGTTTTAACTTCAGCTCATCTCTCTGGCTAAACAGTTGCGCTAATTAGAATCCACTATAGCCTAGATGGAAATATGTGGTGGGACAGTTGAGGCATGGCTTCAGCACAGTCGGCCCACTCTGCTCTCTGAGAGTTTGAGAGCAGAATATTCCCCTCAAATGTTCATGATTTTGAAGCCTAATTTAATATATTTGTCAGTTTTTATTCATTCAGACTGGTTAATGACACCCTGTTCTATGATGTGACAAACTTAAAATAAACACATATTTTTGGTTTACAGGGATCTATTTGATATCAACAGTTAGTAGCCTACTAATAAGAATCAGCTGTTTTAATGAATAGTTACAGCAAATATGTGGTGAGCCTAGGCTAGAAGCGTTCCGTTTTTGTGACTGAGTGAAGCTGCAAGAGATGGTTCATGTTGCGTACCCCTCATCATTTTCATGATGAAAGCACACATCTATTTCTTTGTTTACATGGACTTTAACTGGACATACGAAATGGTTGATTTCGTATGTCCAGTTAAAGTCCATATAAACAAAAAAATAAATGTGTGTTTTCATGATAAGCACACAAGACGTGCTTTTCTAACTTAACGCGTATGAATGCAGACTATTTAACCTAGCCTACCTAAATCTGGCCACTGCATGTTAACACGTGTGTTACTAAGCGTGGTGTTGCTATAGCAACAGTCAAGGGCTGTCCTACTGTAGCAGATTAGCAGCATAGAAATGGATCACTGAAAGAATAACTTGAACACGTAGCATAGGACATTTTATTACAATCCCCTCTGTTGTCACCACTGAAAGCGTTTATCTATATGGAAATGTTCTCCAGATAATTTTGAAGAACCTACAACACCAAGTAACGTGGGTGAGTGAAAGAGTTGATACTTCGAGCCAGCTAATGTCGTATTAGCATAGCCAGTGGTTGCCAAGTTAGAGCTTGTTAGGATACTTTGTAACCACTTGTGCGACTTTGTTATGACGCTAACGCGAATCATCCAGTTGTTACAAATTAACAACTTTCCACGTGCCATTAAGTTGAGACATCTGATTTGATAGCATGAATATTGAGAAAAATCTCAATATTGAGAGTTTATGATTTCGCAATTCGGTGTTTAGACCAGCACTCGATTAGGCCTACGACAAGAGAATTGTTTAACAAAAAGACTGTCCTAAACTTTTCAAAGGTTATGGCAAAATTATTGCATCACGCTTACTTACTACTGTAGCCAATCTCCTGTGACTGGTAAAATCAGTCATTATGTCCCGGCAGAGTTGTCGTGGGTTCTTTCTGTAACGGATAACATTAGCCTAATGTGTATTACACTTCTGTAATAATGTAGGATATGTATTGTGCTCTATATTGTCTTATGACTAAAATGTGCTTCTTTTTGTGATTGATAGCATTGTGCTCTAGGCTAGTCGTCTATGATCCATCATAGCCTACTTCTTTTTGCACAGATTTTGGCAGCTCATGGTGCAAGCTGAAGCACTTCTCTAATTACCTCCGACAAATATCAGGGATTATCCCTCTCAAGTCCTCCCCTACACTTCTCCTGATAATCATTTTCTCCCTGTGTTGGCTAAGTATCAGGTGTTTGTCTTCTGTGTGTCTAATTGGTCACACAATCCTCACAGGGGCTCAGTGTGTCAGAGTGTAAGTGTATACAAGCTGGGGCCACCCCAGTGCTGAGGGGACAAATTTGCTCCATTTTGTCAGGGATTACATACCAGTGGGGGGCATGTGGGCACAAATGCTTGCCTCAGTCGGGGAGGACCAGTTCCGAAGGTCCAGCTGAAACTTGGGGACCAGGTCAACCCCACCTAGGCTCTGAAGAGTGGGGAGTCCATCTGCATCATTCTCTTCCTGTGATCCATCCTAAAGGTAAATGTTGTTTCAAATGATTGAAGTTAACACAATATGGAAGTCTTTACCCTTGAATGTGTGTCCTTCTGATGCATATTGTTTGATGAATTTGTAGGAGTGATATGGTTAATGTTAATAGTAGTTTGCACTTGTGTTGACATGAGCCATATGTATACAGACTTGAATGGTGGCATGTCACACTAGTTCCTGTGCAGGATCATCTGAGAAGGCACATTATGGTGTAGCCTAATGAATGTCAATTATCTGTCAGCTACCATCCATACTCTCTTTAGATAATTATCCCTTAGAAAGGACTCATGCATTCTTTGTGTGTTCACGTGCGATTGTGTCAGTTGGTTGCATACTACTACACCCAGAGCCTGTAAACCAATAAGCGCCATTTATATAAGGCTGGTAATTTGAACATATAGATCCTTAAAGAAATCCAATGAGTGCTTTGTTGTAACACTAGCCACCCCCTTGTGAGGTCAGTGGGCCGTTGCAGCCTAGCTCCCTGCCAAGAGTTCAAGGCCAGGATTATCCAGCTCGCTGGCTCAGAATACCGTTACCCAGCACCCAGGCCTCCTGCAGACATCAGGGATGTTCCCCTCCGTGCCCTCCCCTACCTGTGCCTCCCTCGCTTGGGCGCATTGAAAATTATCTGCCGTGGTAATGACCTGAGCCGCACCTGGTTGATCTCGGCTGCTTTGACAGTGGTCAGACAGGGCGGGCAGTGTCCAGAATGACAGCTTGATCCTTCAAGGGTATAAGGTTCACTGTCTGAAGTTTCCTTCTGTCTAAGATAATGTCAGTCTTGGAGCATTGTGTGAAGGCAAAATAGACCTCTCTAATCACTTAGAATCTGTTCAAGTGAACATGCAGGTCTGCATTATGATTTGTTTTGTTTTTTTGTGTGTCTCCTCAAGTGCAAATGTAGGCCAAGCCTGTTGTTTGCATACCTCTGTGCATGCTTACTCTTGTATGACTGTGTGTAATGGGTTGGTGACAACTAGATTACTCACCTGAGGAGAGAAATGGAAATAGAAACATGATGCTGCAGCCCCCTCTCTGGCACACTACATGGCGTACTCTGATAGGGTTGATAGAGTTTCATTGTGTGACCGTGACTTCACATGAAAGCCGAAAGCGACGGGTTGTTCGCCTGTCATAGCAAAATCTCATTTTCACAAGTCCCGTGAGTAGTTACCGTGACGAATGCAGTGCCTGTGCTGTGCACTCTCTCTGTACCCCCCACATGTTTTATTAAATATTTTCACTGCGCTGACACCCGAGCCTGATGGCCTTGTTGAAATTACATGCTGACATTATTCCAGATAAACATTATTCAGGATGGGCACTTTAGAAGATTGTTGAAAGGTCATATGCAGATTAATCGTTATTTCACAGTCTAGGTGCCCATAGTCCATTTGACCACTTTTACTGTAGCTGTACATCCAGATTCGTATTTTTGTTTGTCAGATAGGAACATTGACCAGGTAGCCAAGAGGCCCTTAATCTGTTTGTTTATGTGTTTCAGACACACAGTTCATGAGATAACAATTTAAACCATCTCTAATCCATGTAACAGCAACCAATCCCATTTCCTTGAATAGGAGGTGGATTAATCACTGTGCTATTTTGATCAGGCAGTTCTAACCATGAGGTGCACTGCTTCAGGTCTCTCATGACTTATTTATCTTACCTTATTCAACTCTGTATGGTTTTTCATCCATATAATGCAGATACAAACATACAAACTGTATAGTTACCACTGCTTGTTTGGTTTGCATGGGTAGTAGTTATTCACAATATGCTCTGCTGGTTGTTCCGTAGAATGGGCTTGCCCGTACCAGACGGGTCAGAGAAGGACGCCCAGGTGGAGCCCTGTAAGGGGGTGGTTGATGCTGGAGAGGAGGGGGAGGGATGGGGCAGTGACAGCCAGCCAGAGGCCCCCAGACCTCCATCCATAGATGGCAAGAGGAAAAAGAAGAGGAAAAAAAGGTAGGCTACACTACTTTAAATATTTAAAGTAGAGTACTGTAGACTATACTTAATATACTGTTTTTTTTAATTGCCTCACCTAAATATTGTAGCCTGGCTATCACCAGAGTGATTCTCAAAGGAAAATTGGTTGGAGAAATAAATGCTTGTTCCCTTCTGATTTCCAAGGGGCGTAACCAGCAGTGAAATTAAACTTAAATTGGTACATTAAACTCTTACCATATCTTTTACAAACAAACATGCATTCCTAAGGTATTTCCTGTGGCACAGAAAACAACATTGAGCACTCTAGGAACAGATATATAAAGAACCATTAGCTACACTAGCTTCATTATCATGGTATCATATCCGCCACTGAATAACCACAAACACTGAGGTCCTGACAGCTGTGCCATCAGTGAGAATGATGAGATTGTTGAGTGCCTCTGTGCGGATTGAAGATGGGCAGGGAGAGGAGGAGGCACTAGGGCCTCCCAGCAAGGCACATGTCTGTCCCACTGTCTGCATCTTCTCTTCCAGATGACTATGGATAAATCTCACCAACTGCAAGTACGAGAGTGGTAAGTTAACTAGCATTTAGTGATGCTTGTATTTCATCAAACAATTTGTACCGAGATGTCTTTTTTTAGAATGTTTTGGCAGATTGTTAGTTTGTTGTCACTATTTTCTGTATTCCATACGTGTATAAGTGTTTTGCCATCATAAAAAAAGCTTTTCTGTTAGCCAAACTGACCTTAGCACTATAGTTGCATCAGTCAGCATTAGGATTCAAGGATTGGAGGATTTTTATTTGTCACATACATAGAGATACTGATGTAAAACATGTAGTGAAATGGCATTAACTGTGTAATGCTGCATCACATGCTTTGTTGTAAAGGATGGAGAAAAAAAAGGGATATAAAACATCATTGGTGTCCATATAAGTACATATACGTGTTTGGTCACAATGATCTCTGGTGTTAATTTAACAATTCCCTCTTTATTGATTAGTCCGTCGGGCTGCCCATAAGTACGGGCTAAGGGAGGCTGCAGAAGGAGAGGACTGGACCTTGTTCTGGACAGACTGCTCTGTCTCTCTGGACCGGGTCATGGAAATGAAACGATACCAGGTACTAGCATCTTCCTGGAGTATTGGTCTGGTGTCACCATTGCTCATGGCTGTGTGTACAGATGTCTTTGCCAGATCAGCGTTGTTTGATAAGTCTTCTCTTGTCTCATATCACCCCTCGCAGAAGATCAACCATTTCCCAGGCATGAGCGAGATCTGCAGGAAGGACTTGCTGGCTCGCAACATGAACCGCATGCTGAAGCTTTTCCCTAAAGACTACAACATCTTCCCCCGCACCTGGTGCCTCCCAGCTGAGTGAGTAAGCAGCTCAGCTCAGCAAAGAATATGAGTAAGGGATAAGTATAGAACGCCGGTCATTACTGGGAAATAGGTCCCGACAGGGCGAACTGGACCCTGACGCGCACCATTATGAAGAGCCGTGTAATAAACTATGATAATAATGATGATGATGTATGTAATAACTAACATAATCTAAATGGGTAGTAACTTGGGTAGTTACAGCCATATATCTTTAGAAAGTCTGGTCACTTTGTAAGTACTTAAAAAGACAGCGAGACATCTAAATTTGACCAGGCTATGTGATACAAAGACATTAAACATTGAATGGACAGAAGAAATAAAGAAAGAGCCAAGCTCAAGGACACCACTGGGCTGTGGTTTGATGATCTAAACCAGTGAAATCTAACCCTCACCCACCCTTTCTCACACACACACACACACACACACACACACGCACACACGCACACACGCACACGTACATGTATGCACGCACATACTCCTTGCAGTTACAGCGACTTTCAAGCCTACACGCGAGCCAAAAAGTACAAGACGTACATCTGCAAGCCGGATTCTGGCTGCCAAGGCCGAGGTATCTTCCTCACCAAGTCAAGCAAGGACATCAAGCCAGGGGAGCACATGATCTGCCAGGTGTACATCTCCCGGGTGAGATTACACTTTTCCTGCAGACACCTTGGTGCTGCAGTTTTGTTGGCTCATGCATGCACAAGCACATTTGACCCACGCATCTCATGTATTTGCTATGTACCTTAGATTAATGTGTATAGCTGCATGATGATGTTAAGCCATTTTCAGTCATTTTGAATGAATCAGTGTTTTCAATTAAAAAAACAATTGTTTTTCAGAATTATACAAAAAAAACTTTCACATAAATGATTTGTTTCTTCTCTATTCAATATTGGAATGGAAAGAAATTCTCAAATAATTGTTGTTCATGCACAATACTTCATGTTGATTCTAAAATTGATGAGGCCCATTCTCTGCACGCAGCCTTTCATAATCGACGGCTTCAAGTTTGACCTTAGGATCTACGTTCTAGTGACGTCCTGCGACCCCTTCCGTATCTTCCTGTATAAAGAGGGCCTGGCTCGCTTCTGCACCACGCATTACAATGACCCCGTCGGCAGCAATTTGGTGAGCGCACCGCCATTTTCACACCTTAACAAATTAAATATCACAAATTTTAATCCCGGTTTATATCCATTTGAAATGTAATACGTTAGCTCATGTCTAGATTAAACAGAAACTGACATAGTGCTGTTTATCTCTGTGTACTGTATTTTTTTGTTTACACTTTTTTGTTTCATTGACAGGGTGATGTTTGCATGCATCTGACCAACTATGCCATCAACAAACACAGTGAAAACTTTGTACGTGATGATGACACAGGTAGCAAGAGGTAATACGCGCACCAGTATGTCTACACCTGTGGGTGACTCAAAATGTTTTTCAGTGGATGTAATCCAGTATAGGATTAACATAGAGTAAGTATTTTCCATTGTTCTGCATTTGCACCTAGGAAACTGTCCACCTTCAACAAGCACCTGGAATCCATGTGCTACAACACAGAGAAGATGTGGCTGGACATCGAGGACGTGATCATAAAGACTCTGATCTCTGCCCACCCCATCCTCAAGCACAACTACCACACCTGCTTCCCAAACCACGCCGCAGGCAGCGCCTGCTTTGAGATCCTGGGCTTCGACGTGCTGCTGGACCACAGGCTGAAACCATGGCTGCTAGAAGTAATGCCACTTCTTTACCTTTCTTGAGCATGCTCATGTGTGTGTTTGTCTGTATGTGAGTTTTGTCTTTCTTTTAATTATAAAAATGTAATCATACAGTATGTGTTGATGGATACTACTAACTTCTTGAGCTTGTGCATATGTCCAAAATTTAGGATGTAGAACTCTTTTTTTTTTTTATGGATGTTCACTTCATGGTCTTCTGTGTGTGTGTGTGTGTGTGTATGTGTATGTATGTCTGTCCACACAGGTCAACCACTCCCCCAGCTTCACCACTGACTCTCGGCTCGACCGGGAGGTGAAGGACGGGCTCCTGTACGACACCCTGGTGCTCATTAACCTGTGCGCCTGCGACCGCCGCAAGATCACAGAGGAGGAGAAACGCCGCGTCAAGGAGAGACTGCAGCAGAATCGCTCCAGAGAGGCCAGGTGATCATCAGCGTCCAAACACACACACATTACACAAACAAGTACAAAAATATATACATGCAGTATATTCACATGCTAGTATATCCAGAACACACACACTCATAATAGACAGCATAAAAGCTCTCTCAAAATCATTTAGATTCCACCAATATTTATGCTGAAGTCATCTAAGAACATATCAGTGATGTTTTTTTTTTTGTTTGTTCTTTTCCATCTATAATCACCCTTAAACACATTCAGACTTAACTAAATACTGTAACTTTACATAAATACAGTACATTAAATACAGTAATCTTACCCAATTCTTACCTTGTCTCTCTCTCTCTGTGTGTGTGTGTGTGTGTGTGTGTGTGTGTGTGTGTGTCAGGAGTGAGGAGCTGCGTCAGTCGCATGCGGCCAGCGTGGAGCAGATGGAGAGGTACGAGGCCAAACACATGGGGGGCTTCCGGCGCATCTTCCCCCGCGAGGGAGACGAGAAGTATGAGAAATACTTCAAGCACAGCAGCTCGCTCTTCCAGGAGACAGCTGCCTCCAAGGCCAGGGAGGAGTGTGCCAGGTTCGCCAGCACGCAGACACACACACACACACACACACACACACACACACACACACACACACACACACACAGTCAAACATACTGTATATTTAGCCATATACTAGTAGGACTCAGGCAGGCAGCTGTTAACCACGCTGTTATTACACGGCTCTTCATAATGCTGTAAAATGCTCCATTCACTTGCCTTTATAACGTTCGGTGGTCTGCTATTCCTCGTCAAGGAAAATGGGTTTTGTGCTTGATATTCACGTCTTTCATATCACTCCGCTAGTAGTCCGGTCACTTCTTGCATTGGAACTTCATTCAAAAGTGAAAGCAGACAGTTGATCAGCTGTGTTCTAAAGATTGTTTGATTCAAGTTCAGCCACGATGAAACGTTAACAAATAAATATAAAGAGTCATATCTTGTGGAGTTTATTTTTCGTTTTGAAGTAGCCATGTGACAAACGGGATAATGTATAGAACGCCGGTCGTTATCGAAAAAATAAGTCCCTTCAGGACGAAACAAGACCCCTCCGCTGGCATTGTCGGGACTTATTTTCCGAAAATGACCGGCGTTCTATACATTATCCTTTATATCAAAAAAGGTATGAGGATTTAGTGATGCTGAACATTCTACCCATTAGTTTGCAAGTATTCAGAAATACAGAGTGGGTTTGTTCTGGCTGCATACTCGTGTGTGTCATTGCATTGTGTCAACCAGTGTTTCTCTGTGTGTGTGTGTGTGTGTGTGTGTGTGTGTGTGTGTGTGTGTGTGTGTGCAGGCAGCAGCTGCAGGAGCTGCGTCTGAAGCGGGAGCAGAAAGAGCATGATCAGAAGACGGGCCGCAGGAAGGAGCTCCAGGGAGAGTCGGCTGGGGAGAAAGCCAAGCCCCACAAACTCCACGCTCGCCTCTCCCACTCCAACCCCAACTCACAGCAGCTCAACGTGAGTCCTCTCTCTCTCTCTCTCTCTCTCTCTCTCTCTCTCTCTCTCTCTCTCTCTCTCTCTCTCTCTCTGTGCGTAGGTGTGTGAGGGTCTGGAGGGCTGTCTGTGTGTGCATGTGTGATTGTTTCTGTCTGTGAACTTGTGCAGTCTTTCTAAAATTTGTATTTGTTCTTTAAGTGAATTTATTGTGTTAAAGGCAAATTTGATGTCATTGAAGGGTTTTATTTTTCGTCGCATCATGTCTGCAGTACCTCTTGTGTCCGCCAGGGGGCAGCAAATCTGTGCCGCTACTAAAGTGCTTCCTCTCTCTTCTCCAGCTTCTGACGATCCCCCCTCTCCCTCCCCCTGGGGGCAGGTCATCCTCTCAGCTGGACCTATCAGATGAGGAGGAGGTGGAACGCTTCAGTGGCCTGCGCCAACGGGAGAGCCTGCTCAGGGACCTCGGCGTGGTCGACCAAGTGTACCAGCTCCTCCAGGGATCCAGGCCTCCGCCCCCGCCCTGTCTGGTGGAGCATCCCCAAAAGCCCCACTACCACGACCACAAGTCCAGCAAGGTGAGAGTGCCGGGTCAGCTCCATAGAAGATCAAGGGTCAAGGTCCATTATCTTATTTCTTTTATTTTCTTTACAAAAATCCAGAGCTGTTAACTTAATGTCTCTCCCCTTTAACGTCTTCCCCTATAAATGGGGATACTCCGTGAACCACCCACATCCTTTAGGCACCATAGAAATACTCAACTTATTGATTTTGTCTCGGATGATTTATTTTTTTAATACATCAACAATATACCAGTGATATTACAGTTGTAACTAGAAATGCAATTCCGAGGAATTACACGAGGGGATGCAGTCTGCTGGTTAGGGTGTTGGTGGGGCTGTTGAGCTTACTGCTAGCTGGTTGGTAGGGTAATTGTGATACCTGCAAAGGTGCTTTTGGAGTAACCAAATTTGAATCTTGTGTGACATGGCATTCTTGAGATATCATACTCAAGGTTTTTTTGACCTTGACATTTGACCTTCAACCTCCAACTTCAACTCACTTCATCTTTGAGTCCATAAAAACACTCGTACCAAACTTGAAGCATGTACGTCAAGCCGTTCTGGAGATATAATGCTGAATGTATGAGATATGGCTGGGACTTTTATTTTGACACACAGGAAACACTTTAACAGGTTGTGTAGTTCAGGTAGAGCTAGATTGTATGCTTAGAAGCTGAGACAGTTGAATTCCTCAGGTGACACCTGTGCCAGAGAGGGTTAAAGCGGAGCGAGAGGCGCAAACGTTCGACAATTTCCGCGTTCGATTATTGCAAGGGGGAGGGGGGAAAATCCCCCTTTATGCAGACCAGAGTAAACCCTCGCTGCACTAATGTCAATGGAGACTTGTGGAATTTTACCAATAAATTGGTCATTATATCTTTCTGGATTTGTTGAGGGTTTTTTGGAACATTTTGTCATAATCTGTAAGTGTTTGGGATCATGTCAAGCCTAAAAGTGTAATTTAATTTAGTGTTCGGATTTGTAATAAAATAACTTAATATCAGACCATGCTGCTGCCAGTTACTGTCCAGTTGTTAGCATGCTAGCTAGCCTCTTAGCTAAGGTAACATTTTAAACGGAGAAGTGTAATTTCTTTGAAATGACAACTAGCTGAATAACATTACTGACATTAGTTAAAGTGGATAGTTTATACTCAAGCGAATTTGGAACAGTATATTAAGTTTAAGCGAAGTCCTTCAACTACTAGTCACTTGTTAGCGCATATCTGTATTGCCATAGCTACTCCCATCCACTTGTATGGCGTTTTAAGCTAGCGTTAGCTAGCTAGCTAGCTCGGTACACATGACTAATTAAATTATTTATATAATGTCCTAAAGAATGATTCATTGGTATCATACATGATTATAGACAATGATATTGTGAACACAATTATGTTTATCTGTTCTTATTGCTTATTAAGAGACAAAGTTTATTTAGTGACGTAAGGTGACACTCCCACTTATGCAGACCGGAACTGTCCCATTTTGCTCCCATAGTAACGAATTACGTTGCTCTATCTTGCTAGTAATCAAGGATCTTTGCCTGTGCCAGTGTTCTGATTAGCCTGGGAACTGCTCTGAGAACTACTTAACGAGCAGAGCTGGCTCTATTATGACATCACAGCCCCCATTCAAGTCTATGGGGGAAAAATACACTTTTAATTACAAATATCTCAAAAAGTATAAACTTCTCAAAAATGAAAAACGGATAGGACGGTAAAGCCTTGGAAGATCTACGGAACGGTGCTTCAACCAATTTGTACGTTAAGCGGTTTGGGCTGAATAGCGCGCACAAAAAGGTAAAAAGAAAAATAATAATAACTAGAAAAGCATTTCCTGAAGGAAATACAGTGCATGAAAATGCAAAAAATATCATGTAAAATATGCAGAGTAAAAACAAACTATATTGGTTGCTAGGTAGATGAGATTTAATATAGTTGGAATGACTGAACAGTTAAATAGGTGGGTAGTTTATATGGTTAAATTATTTGCTTGGTAGATAAGGTTTAATATAGTTGGAATGACTGAACAGTTAAATAGGTGGATAATTGAAATGGTTAAATTATTTAGGTAGATAGTTGACGATAACTGACAGTTGAAATGGCTCTAATGTTTGCTAGCAGTTATGCTAACTATGTTAACAAAGATAATAATGCTAACCAAGTTACTTAACTTAGTTAACTTAGCTAATGTTTTTATTTTTAGTAGTTATGCTAACTAGCATGCTAACTATGCTAACATGTGACTTAGCTAACCTAGCTAATCATTTTTAGTAGCTATGCTAACTAGCATGCTAGCAATGCTAACATGTTAACTATATCAACCATGTGACTTAGCTAACCTAGCTAATGATTTTAGTAGCTATGCTAACTAGCATGCTAGCAATGTTAACATGCTAACTATGCTAACATGTGACTTAGCTAACCTAGCTAATCATTTTTAGTAGCTATGCTAACTATGTTAACTAGCATGCTAACATGCTAACTATGTTAACCATGTAACTTAGCTAACTTAGCTAATCATTTTTAGCAGTTTTGCTAAAAATGCTAACAAGGTTAGCAATGCTAACATGCTAACTAGCTACAGTGGGTAGGAGTCATAGTTGATGACAAGTAACAGTTACAATGGCTGAACAGTTAAAAAGTTCAGTAGTTTAAAGGGTTACATTGTTTAACAGTGAAATATTGTAGTGAGGACTTTTATTTTGAAACAGTTTTTGGCAGAGGAAGCAGTTGAACAGGATGTGTAGTCTTAATAGGGCCAGTTTGTGTGCTTAAAGCCTGAGACTGGCTGTTGATCCAGGTGGCCTGAACACCTGCCATAGGATTCTAATTGCTTAACGGCCGTATTATGATGTCACAATCGGCAATGTTAAGTCTATGGGGATTTTTAAAAAGTTAGCTAAAAGTTTGTCTTTAATAGTTTAAAAAGTATAAAAGTTTCAAAGTTGAAAAGACATAGCAGCTTGGTCCGTTTGAATACCTATGTTACAAAGTTTGAATGAAGTTTCTAAGTTATTGCGTACGGAAAAAGTGGTAAGCGGAATAATAATAAGTTGTTGTTGTTGTTGCCTTGGAAGAACAGTACAGTGCATTTTCATGCACTGTAATAAGAAGAAGTTTTGCCTAGGAAGAACAGTACAGTGCATTTTCATGCACTGTAATAATAAGAAGTCTCCGGATTTTAATAGAGGGAATGCATCCCCTCTAATGAGTACTTCTGAAATAAATATTACCGCATTTGAGAAAGCTGTAGACATGTTGTCATTCAAACATGACAATTGCCATTTTGCTGTGGATGATTGCCACAGGTGTTTTCACTTGTCTACATGAAAAAAGGCAGTTGATATAGTTTGTGGTATTAATGTTTTCAAAATTCATACTCAGATTTTTATATCGAACTATAAAAAATATTTTTATAGTTGGATATAAAACTTAACTATACTGAATATAAGTTAATTATGCTAATTAATGTTGTAAATATGCAAACAATATTAAATGTCTAATAAATGTAGTATATTTGTTGTCCACTGTACACTGTTTTAGACATTGTGGATGTTCTCCTGTCTCCCCAGCTGGCGGAGTTCCTGCGGCGTCAGAAGCAGCCGTGTGCGCTGATAGAGCGGCCGGTGGTGCCGGGGGCCAAGCCCTGCCTGCAATACATCCCCTCACAGCTCATCCAGCAGCAGCAGCCGCTGCCGGCGCACTGGCCCTGGACCCCGCTGAACCGCGGCGGGTTGCACGTGGGGTCTCTGCACAGCGACCCCCCCTTCCTGCAGCACTGCGGCCCAGAGGAGGACGCAGGGCTGGGGGAGCTCTGCTTCGCGGGAGACCCCAAGAGGTCCAACAGCACACAGCGCATGCCGTGGACTAGTGAGTAGCTCAAACACATGTCACGATATGCCAGAAATCCACTGGACTCTTTATGTAGACAAAGATTTTTGTCAGTGGGACTTAATAGTAATGTTAGTAAGCATCTCCTAACTATAAAATGGAACCATTTTCTGTAAAGCATTAAGCCATGGAAATGTCACTGCAATTTGTTTATGTGAGCAGTAATTTTAAATAACAGGCTACAGGCATTAACTCAAATGTAGAATTTCTTGTGGGCTCTTTTCTTATTTGGATGGACTGAAGAAAATCCTCCTAATGGCTTTGGTAAGTTTGACTGCCAGTGAAGTAATTGAGAAACAACTAACTAGGAACCAGAATATTTTATAAAGGGCGCATTGACATATGGAGTATAAAAAATCCTAAAAAATTATAGCAAATTGCTCAAAGCACATGTATTTTGTGTATGCACTATGAGATAATGGATTTGAAATGATAAACATTATATCGTAACACCCCCAATTATCACCACTTTTGTTCAGTAATTCTAAAACAACAATGTTTTTTAACACTTCAAAATAACATTTGCTAAATGAACCTTACATTTTTCAGTAGCCATAGGTGTGTAGATTTGAACAAAATCTGGTTTGGTTCTTAACGGGAGCATTTACTGCATGAAATATCCGATTTTGTTTACCACGCTCCGAGTTATAGTGCTGGCCTGATAGGTCGCCTATTTACGCCGTTTCAACGGCACAAATAACGGTTAGACCGAGAATTCTTGACATTAAATTAAAATTGGTTGTGTAAACAAGCGGTTGTGTACACGCAACCTTACAACACTGTTTACAGCTCTTTGAGTCACGGTAAAATGTCATTTTTGGTACATAGCTAATTTAGATACACCTATGGTGTGGGTGCTTGCGTTTCTTTAGGAGTCCGCCGTCTTGGTTTGTATAGAAATGGATATTAAGTGACACATACACGCAAGACGGCGAAAATACAGGACCGACGGTAATAGGGGGAGTTCCGATAACTGTTTTTCACATCACACATTTCGCTTTTCACGTCATCATTTCTACTGGCGATGCCAGTTGGAAAGCATATGGTGTTTTACCTCTTTATTTATTCACTCTCTTTTTGCTTCCCTGTCGTCTCTTTCATCTTTGCTGGCATTCCCCCCTTTTTCTTACCTTATGTCTCCCTCCCTCATTGTCCTTCACTTGGATTGTCCCTGCTATGTCACTACGGCCTTAGTTCTCTCCTTCCCTCCTTCATTCTCAAACTAGAATATGTTCCCCATTCTGTCACCATCACAGAACAAATGATGCTTTATTTGAATGAATGAATAAACTCACTGCCAAAGCTACAATCCAGAAAGAATGTAGAGTGTGTATATTATTGATGTAAAACAGACATTTAGTAAGATGTAGTATTAATGAAGAAAACAAATGTGTTTTTGTCCTTTTTTCTGATTCTCACTCTTCCTTGGTGGACTCCTCAGTCACAGCTCGGCAGGGCAGTATGAGCTCCTCGTTCACCGAGGTACGGGCCCGGACGGCCGCCGCCTCCCAACTGGCCATGGGTCGGATGCCCTGCGCCGCGCTGACCCGCTCCGACTCCCGAGCCCTGCAGGACCTCTTCATCATCTCCACGCCCGCCCCCCTGGTCCCCCGGCCCGACCTCTCGCACAGCCTCCGCCGCCGCCGCCGCAAAGTCCCCCAACATCAGCAGGAGCGCTAACACCATGCACACCCCACACACACACACAAACACACACACATATACATAACACCAGGAGGAGTGTGGGACGAAGCAAAGGGAAATATTCTGCCAAGAGAGAGCTGAAAGTCACCCTGAAGAAAGAGTCTCTGCTCTCTCATCGTGTTCTGGAAATACTCAGCAGATATTGTTCTAACGTAATGTAACACAAAATTTATTTTTACTCTTTCAATAAGCTGTGGTGAGATTTTTTTTTTACTAAAAAATGAACTAATGCACATAAATGCATTTGCACACGTAAGAAAATGGGCCTTAATACTTCTTCAGTTCACTGAGGAGTTTTTTTTTATTTATGTGAATTTCACTTGAGTCTACCGAGGGGCAGCCTGAATGTGAATTGCCCTCAGACCAGCCTTTTGTGTGTGCTTTCTCTCTTACTCACTGTGCACAAACATCCTTCAAAGCATATTACCTCACTTGGAGCCACTGGCAATAAACCACTCAAATAAATCTCATGAATGTAGGCATCAAACACTGTTGTTTTGTTGCTTCACTTTTGCTTCAAGAGGTTGGTCATGGAGAAAGGGTTTAAGAGGTGGTGGGAACTAGACACAGTCGTATTCCTTTCAGCTAAACTGTTTCTGTATTTTGGTGTGTGTGTTTCAGAAAGAATATTAATTTAAGGGTGAGATGATGGTACAGTATCTAATTACCAAATTATATGAGGCTGAGTCTGCATTCTGCCCTCATTTGCTTTAATTTAATCTTCCACTTTAATTTACTCTCTCCAAAAGGAGCTGATCATCTAGAGCAAATAAATCACATATTATTAGCCTATATAAGATGGAAAGATTCCTATATATTTTATTTTAATTCAAACAAACTGCATTTTTAGTTTTCGTTTTAAAATTCATTATTATGCATATAGCCTATGTTTAAGAAAAAAGTCAGTGCCACCAACTCTTACCACCTGCATAGCCTATGTATGCTAGGTTCATTGAAAATTTACTCAAATTTTGGATATTAATTTCGTTCATGTTTGGTCCCATTGTTTTCTGTTACGCCTGAATAGAGGCTATTTAAAATAGCGCGTCTTCAGTTTATATGACCAAAGCGTAATGTTCTTCATGTTTTAAGTTAGATGAAACATTTCGGGTTTTTTATATTATATCTTGCACGCAGCCGTTCATGGAAATCATTTTAATGTAGGGAAATGTAAGAGCAAGAGAACCTGTTCATATACTGTGTTTTTATATAATTTTATGGAGAAATATAGAGCTAATTGTTTGAAGAAAGTATGCAAAAGGGAGCGATTAGGGTATTTTACATTATTTGAGAGGAATTGAAACACATAAAACGTTAGCACATAAAACGTTATTAGGTGACAAAAACGTTATTAGGTGACAAAAACGTTAGCACATAAAACGTTATTAGGTGACAAAATGTTTTACTCTCCTCCAAAAAAACTTCTTGAATCTTGAAGGAGAGTTGTTTCAGATTTAGTCTGCTTCTTACCTTCGACCTGAGGCCAGTTTCAATATCTTGCCTTAATATCGCGTTTAATGGATCATAAAGTATAGCATAAATAGGCCAAACAATTTTGGAATTTCTTGGAAACCAGTAATAATAATAATATTATATTATTAATATAATAATAAGTATTATTATATTATTAATATAATTGTCTTGATGCTCATCCAGAACTGTTGTGCTATACAAGCTACATTGAAACAAGTCACTTAATTATTATTATTATTAGTAGTAGTAGTAGTAGTAGTATTAGTATTAGTAGTAGTAGTAGTATACTAATAATATTACTAGGCCTTATTGTTACACAACAACATACTTTAAAGTAGCCTACCTCTTAGTTTTCGTACGGATTTGTCTTTCAAAAAAACTCACGAAAGATTGGCAGAGAAGTCCAGTTGTTGAAGACAAAAATGAAAGAAATATCTGTAAGGGTATGCCTATTTGGTTTGCATAGCCTACTATGTTGGTCCTGACTGGCAATTCCTTTAATTTGATTTGCAAGCTATTCGCATACATAATTTACATAAATAACGTGCAATTGCCAAACCAGCCCAACACAGAAAAGCCCAACCGGCTGCATCAGAAACTCCAGTTAAAAACATGTTGTGGATTTGAAAATGTAAAAAGATTGTCATCTTTGGCAAAATGTAAAAACAAAAACATTAAATGAAGGGACATTTGAGGATGTTATTGCCTGGGAGAGGTTAGTCACCTCCTGCAATTAAAAGTAGCCTACAACAAAACATGGAAATACCCATCACTTCGATAGGCTATAGTTTGTGGTGTTATGGTTACTGTATAATATTATAAATAATGTTCAATTATATTATTAGAAATAATTATTTGTCGACTTACAACAAATAACAATTCTATAGTAGGCCTATTTTATATGGATGGACACAGAATGTGGTATCACGTTGACATCTTTTCTCCTGGCTGCTATTGCAGAAGTTTACCACACGGTGACATTGTAGGACTAAATTATGGCTACACACCGGACTGCCAGGGACTCCATATGCAATTTTCACATTAGCCATAGACAACTGCGAAAATGAAGACTGGTCAATTGTATTAATTCTCTGATTCGTATATCTAAACAGCTCTTCTAAATTGTCTGATGAAACACTGTGACATTACAATTAATGGGAACCGAATAGAGACTTAGGCAATGGAGCTGTGATCTGTGAGGGATCAACCATAGAAATTATGGTATCAAAAATATTTTGATTAGCCTAGTAGCCTATTTGTTTATAGGCTATATTATAACAAATGATTGTATACTATTACATATAATAGCCTAACAAATAGACATCAAAGTTTGTGTCCAGTTATTAAAAGAACATGCAAAAAAATAAAGTAAAACAGAGTTTTAAGAAATGGAAAGTGACAGAAATGTCAGACTTTTCTTTACGAAGTAGAAAAACAAACTGGACACAGCTTACACATTTAAACAGATCAACAACCATGCAGCTCCAAGTCTGCCTTCAGGACTCACGATACACTTTGCCTTCACCAGCGCGTAGACTCTCACTCCACCTCTCTCTTTTCACCCCTCCTTTTTCTCATTCTCACTCTCCTGCTCCCTCTTTTCATTTCTCCGTTTCCATTCTGTCTTCCTGTTCCTATCACAAGCACGCGCTTTGTCTAGGTGAAGATGCTGAAGCTGGGCTAGGGGATTCAGATTTGGACACCCATTACTGAGACACAACATATCTAAATATGAATGTATTATTCTACTTCACGCCAATGGAGTGAACTGCAGGTTACAATTGGTTATTGTGTTCTGTTGGACCCATAGGTTCCAGCCATGCGGGATAACCCATGGAAAAAGACATGGTAACACAGTCTTGACTGGCATGAATATTTACGACGTTTCAAGAATGATCTCAGATTGAGGGAGTTCTCTCATTTACATACCGGGATTGTTTCATGACTTACGGTTGAGTCCCTGTCACACAAAAAAAAACTTCTGAATTTATGATCTAAATCCAGCTACAGACTACAAGGCTAAACATGAGTTCTTATTTTGTAAATCCTCTTTTTTCTAAATACAAAAGCGGCGATTCCTTGCGGCCGAACTACTACGAGTGCGCTGGATTTACCCAGGACCTTGGAGGTAGACCCACTGTAGTTTATGGAGCCGGAACAGGAGCCACTTTCCAGCATCCAAGTCAGTTGCCGGAGTTTTACCATCACGGAACATCATCGCTCTCCCACGCGCCTTACCAACAGAACCCGTGCGCCGTGCCATACCACGCGGATCCTACGGGAAACCTTTATGGGCAGGATGCGCTACAGAGTTTCTTCGGAAACCCAAACCAGGATCTGAATCCATTCGGTGACTGCAGTTTGAAAGCCAGCGGGATCGGTGAGGATTCTGACAGCGCAGACCAGTGTTCATCGCAACTCTTCCCGTGGATGCGACCACAAGGTGAGTTGGTGTAAGATCTAACAAGCAGTGAGAAACATCACTGGGGGTATAAAACCGGACTAATTACCCGCAATTAAGCAGTATAATAATTTCCTCAGTCTACTGTTTGGAGGACAATGACGCATTTTATTGCAACCAAACGTGAATTGCAGCCAAGTTACAACACTCTTGAGGTGACTTCAAACTTTCACATCCTTTATTGATTTTTCCTTGGAATATCTTCCATCTTTCCTACGAAATAGCCTGCACTGAAAAGACCTGTGTTGGCCTCGTGCAACTTTGATGATTATAATGAACTGTTTGTTTGGATTAAGCTAATGTTTGGTTAGTCTATGCGTTAATGTGCATTGCCATTTAATAATCTGTTTTTGTCGTTGAGGACAACCTTAAAATGCAATAGTGTCTGTCTCTGGAAACATTAATTTGTCTTCAAAGCATATAGCGTACAGATGTTCTTAAACGTGAATATGGGCTGGATTTTATACTGTAGGCTATAGGTTCCTGTAGGCTACGTTGCTTTGGATTCCTATGTTGTTGTTTGTCCATAAGCCTCATTTTAAACAGGTTTTTCATCTTTGTTTTTTTTTTAATTTCCATCCAGTCTGCTTTACTAATGACACATTTTTGCGCCCACACAAGGTGGCTGTGCCTCTTTCTCAGATACTGTGTGTGTGTGAGTGAGTGAGTGAGTGAGTGAGTGAGTGAGTGAGTATGTGTGCGAGTGTGCGCGCTTGTGTGTCTAGGAGCCCCCAACTTTAAAAATGTTCTTTTATTAAATATGGGCCTATTGCCAGCACAGGGGACAATTTTGCAGAACATGGGCTACCTGACAGATCACTGGTCGTTTTTCTGTCCCAATAGGCCGTTGTATTATCACAGTAACTATGAGTTAGGAAGACGCAGTTGACAGCGAATTAATAATTCTCTTTCTCACTATTTATATTCCTTGTTTTTCAGCCGCCGGCCGCAGGAGAGGCAGACAGACGTACAGTCGTTACCAGACGCTTGAGCTGGAGAAAGAGTTCCTGTTTAACCCCTATTTGACCCGCAAACGACGCATCGAGGTGTCGCACGCGCTGGCTCTCACCGAACGACAGGTGAAAATCTGGTTTCAGAACAGACGCATGAAGTGGAAGAAGGAGAACAATAAAGACAAATTCCCTAGCAGCAAAGCTGAACAGGAAGAAATTGAGAGACAGAGGAGAGAAAACGCCCAGGAGTCAGAGAAAAAGACATCAGAGGACGAGGACTTTAAGAAACTTTAATCGACATGTGTGGGACAGAGGAAACGTTCCAACGTTGGCCTTGGCAGGTGCATCTCTGAAATCAACAGCCAAGCAGAAATTAGTTTATCTACATTTCATCAAATGCTTTGTACTATTCTCTAGTGTTGATAGAATTAGTTGTAAAATGAGGGTTTCGTACATACTGTGAGCTCAAATAACAACTAAGTTGTTATTGGAGATTAAACAATGTCAGAGCTGTGACGTTTTCTAGAAACATCTGTAAAATGGCTTCAGTAGATGTGTTTCCTTCTGTAAGTCATGTGATGCACTTTTTGCGTTTACCTTTTTATAATGAAAAAAAAAAAACTTTAGATGTGTACAAACTACCTATATTCATTCCTGTCTACTTGCTCGTATTTTTGTCTGTTAGTGTTGTGTTTTCTTCGGAAAGCATGCTAAAGCGCAAAAGTAGAAGGTACATACTGTGAAACGAATACAAACGTATTTATAACCGCACTACTGAATTTATAAGGGGCAATTCATGACGTGTTCTGTTTCTCAACTGCTGTTTTTATTGTCCTGAACTGGAAGCGTCTGTAACGTGAAGTGACAGAGGATGGGTGATTGGGGTTCAATAAAGTTTTTTTTTTTTCGTAAAAAGGCAAATCCAAGTGTCTCAGCATTTTGTCTCAATTGCGTCTGCAGCACTCCCATGAAAGGGACTCAATGTTGTTATACAGTCTACCACACTATGCATGTCTAGCTAGATTGTAGGCTAGTTATAAGGCGTCCATTTTTGTGATCTTAAAACATTTCAGGAAAAGCAGGATTACGCACAGCATTTCCTGGACATCTGGTAAGTCTTTGATGGTCATCTTAGTAGATAGTGTAAAACTATAGTCTGTTCGACAGAGCTGGGTCAAATAGTTGTTGCCTAGAGTCATCTTAAATTCTACTACACTAGTGAAACCTGTGTTCATTACCGCTCTTGGATCAAATTCACACCAGTAGACAATGAAAAAAACCCTACATTTTCACTCAACATTGGTCCATATGATGCGATGTGATTTTGTGAGGTATTCTTCAATAGACTATGTATTTTTCGAAATTATAATGTTGAAACGGTCCATGGTTGTTAACAGGGTAGGCCTAGGCCTACTGATGTGAAATGTTTAATTGAAGTGGGTATTAGAGTGAGGAAACGACTTGTCTTGGATTATCTTCAGGGAAAGACAAAAATAATATACTTAATATTCTCTTATATAGAACCCATACATATTAAAAAATCCTTTAATGCCAACATCAAAAGAAAATTAACCAATATAGGCGTACGCTACATCAGAATACCAATATCTGCTTGATCAGATAGATTATAACACTACAGTATTTGCTTTTCGGATTAGGTAGGCTATTCCAACGTAATTTCTTTTGAATGCTACGGAAATAAAGTTAGGGCAAATGCATAAACAATGGTCGTTAGGATTTTATGTCTGGTCCCAAAGTCTGATCTCGGAGACGCTTGGGCCCGCACCTTCTTTCATGCGTTGCATTCAGGCCGACCAACTGACACAAATTTACCATCGTTTTACCAAATATAAAACAAGTGTTGCTCGCACTATACAAATACAAGCATACACATCTGAAATGGGCTGAAATACTTTATTAGTAATTTAGCACACTGTACTGTACAAAAAGGCACAGGCGCCCAAAATTTTACGATAGTCCAGATATTCTCACAATAAAACCGTCAGAAAGAATGGAAAATATGCCAAATGGTATGCAAAATAACATGCAAAAAATATAAATCCATTACCATAACGAGGGGTGGTTTATATGACCTGAGATAAAACCAAATAAAAACGAATCCAGGGTAATTCAAGAGATATTTTCTAGATAGACATCGTGCTCAAGGGAAGACGTTCTCTGGACAGACCGTATAGGCCTACCAATAGTAGCTGCTCATCTGTTGTTATCAGATAATTTTTCGAAATATTCCTGGATTATAATAAACTCACAGGCTATCCTTTCATAAAAACATGACATGGTGGCTGTTTGGTCAAGTTTAGCCTGGGGTAAAATAGCCTAGGCTAGGCTTAATATTTGGCTAGGCCTATAGGTTGAATATCAAGCCTATACTTATGAATAAAGGATCATATTTTGACAGTATAGGCCTATAGGCTATTGGTCTAATGCGAAATAGTCTAATATGAAGACTTGTTTTCGTTACTGATTTCCAAATAATATACTAAGGTTAGCCTGTTTAGTAGGCCTGCTTTCAAGAGGAACTTCGGGAGTTATACAATTCAAAACAATATTATATAGACCCTGCTGCCCCCCACGATTTTAATCCAGACTTTTTGATGGGAGGTCTGGAATTGAACAGGTAGATTGATTATCAACACTTTATTAAGACATTTTAAATAGAAAAGAACTGCACTTTTCTAAATATGCGCATCATTGCGAAATGTACATCAGATATAGCCTAAAACATTGTTGCACCATTCCGTAGCTCTTGATCTGTGCACATAACATCATCCGCCATTTGTTTTTCACTTTTGTATCTGTTTCTGTGATGCCATCTCCAAGCAATCCCTTGATTTTAATATCTCATAATTTTCTTGAAAAACAAACATGTAAACATTGTACATTACCTGTGCGTAAATTGTGCAAATATTGCCAGAATTGTTGCCTTATGCGCAAAAAAATATCTTTGAGGAAGAAAACATGGACATACAAAGTTTTCAGATCTTATTCCGACAACGTCTCACCAGACGCTCTGTCGGAAATAGGTTGTATTGGCCAAGTTGTTTTATGGTTTTACAGCATCAATAAAAGTCGGATATAGCTGCTAAAAATAACAAGAAAAGGAAACGGGGTCTTTTGTGCCAATGCAGAGTTCTAACGGCCTCTTTTGTGCCAATGCAGAGTTCTAAAGGCCTCTTCGCATTTCCTATGAAAATCTTTTCTTGCCGCCCAATTCCAAAGGATTGAAAAGATATCATGTGTTTTATTTCGATAGGCCATATCACCTTAATCTAGTCTGTTTTTCCGTTGCAAGTATTTTGGAGCATATAATCTGTTGTATCTTGTACCCGAGGGAAAGAACGAAAGGTAATTTCTGATACCAACTAATATTTAAAATGCGACCAAGGCCTATCCAAAGCTTGAGGCTCCCTAGACATCCCTCCAGCATAATGCGGTATTCCCAAAGATAATGTAAAAGGCTTGTCCTTCCAAAATAAATAATTAAATGGTACTGGGATTTTAAAATTGAATTAACTCAATCGTATGTTCTTGTGTTGCAAAATCACAATATCTAAACAAAGGTTGCCTTCATTCGGGCTTTCATCTGGTACCTAGATCCTAGAAAATGCTTTAACAGTTTATATTTCAGTATTTCGTACTTGTTTTACACAAGTAAAGATGGCGTCGTCAGAAATGCTGCTAATGCCCTCATGAAGAAATGCTATAAATTCCTGGTTGTTTATGAAAATTTACAACTTTGTGATAGAACTTTATGAGTGGATCCGCTCTTGGATTGGCTGATGCAGGTCATGTGGACAGCCTGCCGTGAACATGAACTTTTTATGATATCCCAAGTGGTTGGTTATATTGCAGCATTCTTTGACCACGCCACAGTGTCTAACACCTCTGTTTTCTTAGTCCTCGTTTCTTTCGTTCAAATTATGCATTGTGCATGTAAGGTAGTTTGTATGTGCTGAAGCTGTTCCGATGGATGAAGCGCCCAATCTCTCCCGCCATGCTAATGAAGCTCTGTGATTGGGATTTCCGTCTCCGTGCAGCGTTGTAAGTGTCAGAACGTCACCGAAGGCTTTGTTCATTTTTCATATAAGTCGACTTTTTTTCCGATAGGTTCATAATGTATACTAGCCTCGAATCTTGGCTACAGTTAGTTACGATGAATGACGATAAGCCAGTTGCTTCGTTTGGAGGACCCTCTGGACAGATGAAAAATGACCAACAAAGGTAGGCTCCATGGTAACTCGGCAATGGCATATCATTGATATCGTTGAAAATCTATAGCCTATCTATATAGATTTTTCTCACCAAAAATACGTGTAAGCCATGAGTATGTATGCCATTTGTTAAGGGGCCTTTCACTTTTGAGTCAGATAACCCAGATTTGCACGAAAGGTGGGCCAAATGTTTGTTGTTTATAATTAAGATGGAAACTTTGCCTTGTTCATCTTTGAAAAGCTAGCCGTGCGTAAAACTGTCTGGTTGAATACTAAACACCTAAAGTGCTACTTTGACTGCTTTTTGTCCTAGATTCAACTAGCATACATTTATCGATTTGTTAGTGTTGCTTGAGTGTGCAGGGATATCACTCACAAGATGGCAGCGCCATCAGAAAAGATGGGGAGTGGTGTTGACCATGTAACCTGGTTGTGTAGCTTCATCCTGTTGGCGGAGCTAAATGGCGTTCATGGCACTCTTGATAACAGGGACTTGTGTTTATTGTATATCTTATGTAAATGTACTTGGATAGCTTAAAGGCTAATCGACTTGTTTTTTGCTCTTTCAAAACTCATAGTTTATTCTAGACAATTGTGCTGTATAGCTTCATATAGAGGCAATGTAGCTCATGTCTGGCATTGCATAAAACCGTCTGGGGCCTGCATTTAATAATGTATATATTTTGAGTTGGTGGTGTGCGTAAACATTCGTCAAAAGAAGGATATAGACTGTTTTGCATGAACACCCATGCCTGCAAAATATGAATGAGAAATGACTAGCCTATGCTTTCGTTTCGTTATTGCTCTCTGTTGAATAAATCCCTGTGCCATGCAAACTTAAAACAATCTCCATTTGGTAAAATACATCTCCGGAATCGATGGCTAATAGGCATTCATGATGACAAATTAAGCAACACAATGATTGTGGACTACTTAAATGTCTATATAGGACAATGAGGTCTATATTGGATTAAGATGAACTGGAAATCCTCGTGCAATCATATTCATTCTTGATTCGAATATGCTCATATTGCTAACACTACTTTGTTTTGTTATTTTATGTGTATATAGAAATACTGTCCCTTGCTCCAAATGACTGTTTTCTTCTCGAGCTTATCATTTCTTACTCTGCGAGACCACCTAGCGACTACACTGGGTATTACCGTGTGTGTGTGTGTGTGTGTGTGTGTGTGTGTTTGTGTGTGTGTGTGTGTGTGACAGAGAACGCGAGTGCGAGTGTGTGTGTGTGTGTGTGTGTGTGTGTGTGAGGGAGACAGAGAGAGAGAGTGGGTCTATGCTTTGAAACTGCGGTTGATCGTTAGTACCAGCTGGGAGACTTGAGAGGGTAGGGGGTGCCAAAAACTTGTGATACTGCGGTGAATGCAGGGGTTGTAAACTGGGGAATGCAGTGGCCGGATTGTTGGTGTGTCTGCAGTGGGCTTGATATACAGCCTATATCCTGGGAACCTGGGTCTTTGGGACCTCTCTGATTTTCTTTTTGTTTCTGCCTTTTCATCTCAATCAATTGACCGTACTACGCGTCTGCTCTATAGCTGCATTGCAGATGGGGGTAGCTGGTGCCCTTCCTCAATACCAATAAGCAGCCCTATAATGTGTCCTTTCTTTAAACTGCTGCGTATATTTAATGTTAAGTAAATATATTTCGTGTTTGTGCCATGATGATTAACGTAAAACACAGACAGATCAGAAATGTTTCCAGAGTGAAATGGTGTTTGGAATGGTGCAGAGTCTGGACATCATCCAGGTCCAAAATGTGGATAGTATGATTCCTCCGTTCAAAAAGGTCAGCTTTATAGGTCAGGGTTTGTAAGATCTAGATTTCAGTCTCCTGTCTTGGTATTTATGTTGACTATGCCGAAATTCGTCTGTAAGAAACAAGATGCACCGGAAAGACAGTAGAAAGGACGCAAACAATTTCAACTATTCATCATATTCGGTAAAAATGCATTTGATTAATTCTCCACAAAGGACCAGGATAAATAAGGCAGACGGAGATCTACGTCAAAAATTATGACTCACTCAAGACAATATTTATGTTATTTTAATATTATGAACCATTTCAATGAAGTTATTACGTAATCGGCCTTCTAAAAATAGCTAAATCTTTCTGGTTGTGGAAAAAATCTTATATCCCAGGATAAATAGCCGTGCACATACATACCTGTGTAACTATTTTGCAGCACAAATCCGAAATTACTGTTCCTTTATCTTAAAAAACAAAAAAACCCAGAAGGCTCAGGTTAAGACTATGCGACAATTAGACGAAGGACAGAGTGAAATACGTATGAATTGCATCTAAAACATAGGTAACTGTTGCTGACTATATTGCATATTACAAAACCGTCAATGTTCTTGTATTTCATTTTTCTTGAATACTCACAGTCTTGTCATCATCGGCGACACGAGAGAATATTGTGGGGAACGCTGTATAAATTAACGAAGTTTGAAGAAAACTGAACTGCTCCAGGTTGATGATAAAATCGACTGCCAAGCCGCAGATTCTTTATGTTGGATCCACTGGCGCGGCCTTTTATTAGTAGATCAGACCTGATAATCCAGGAAAACTCCAGCTGTTGGTACTGAAAGCGAGAGACTTCAGTCAGATAACTGCAGTAAAGCTCACATTTTCTGACAACATACACACTGAAAAGGCCATAACTAGATGTGGATGGAGTGTAAGGAGTATGCTACTTAAGGTTAGCGCCAGTATTAATTACTGATGGGCTACTATTAGACTGTTGGCTACTTTCTTGTTAACGTTTACTAGACCACCTTGAATTGCTGATGAAACGAGACTGAATATGATTGAGATGTGGATTTAAGTCGTATTAGGAGTTGGCTACTTTGGAGTAGACTACTAAAGGCTGACGGCAGCATGTCTATTAATGATGCTAAAATAGACTAGCCTACTTTAGTGATGATGAAACAAGACTGCTTAAAACGTTTGTCTGTTTTAACAGCGGGATTGTAGCCTTCTGCAAAGTATATTCAATTAAGTAAAACTAACAAGGGTTTTCCCTTGGAATTGGGTGTTTTATTTATGTATTGTGGTCTGCGCCTGTAAAGTGGAGTTCATTGGTGTACGTGATGAGAGCTGAACATCACTTTTATCCTTTGGGAACCAAGCGAAGACCAAACATTTGACACAACGTCTGGTATTTTCATACCCTGCAATCATGAGACTATAGCGTATAAAGGTCAAACCTGTGCGCGCGCATGCACGCGCCTGATTGGATGCTCCGGTGTGTAGGCTAGGTTGGGCATTTATGCAACTGGGGAAACCGTGTGCTTCCAAAAAAAAGATAATATTTTGAAATTTTAATGAGACGTTGACATTTTCTTGATCTCTTAATTTTTCAATATACATAACCGCATCAGTGAAATGCAACGAATATCTCTCAAAATATAGGCTAGACTTTTTTTTTAGACTTTTTTTACAATGTTAATAATGATATAAAGTAAAATATAATCTGTGCACTTCTTGCCATTTTTTTTCTAGCCTGCCCTTATAAATAAAAATATTTCTGGCCTCAACGAAACGGATAAGTGCGCTCTTAAAAAAACTGTAAAAGCAGGTGAATGATAAGCTGTGTACTCATTTAAAATGTGAAACGGAGGGAAAAGTCTTGTGCGCTCTGATATGCTCTGGGGATTTCAAGCCATGGAAAAAGAGACTCCCCCTGGGTGCTGTTGTGTTACCACAAACGCTCGCCATTGGTTAGCTACTGATCAGATGGTACAGTTGCTCTCGGTCCCACATTGGCACCTCGCCACCCCCCTTCGGCTAAAACCAAATCTCCGATAAAGTAATGGCAAAACCACTTGGACTATAAAACACAACAAATCATAACACTCGGACAATAGGCCTGGCTGTCCAATGAGTTCCTATTTTGTAAACTCAACTTTCCCTGTGTCTCTCCCCGGAGGACAGGAGTCCTTTTTGGGTCAGATACCGCTATATTCCTCCGGATATACCGACCCTTTAAGACACTATCCCAGCGGCACATACGGAGCTTCCAATGTTCAAGACAAGGTTTACCCATCCTCCTATTACCAGCAAGGTACGGGAGTTTACGGTCGGACTGCAACCGGCGCAACCGACTACACAAGTAGTTTTTACCGAGACGCTGAGCGCTCGTGTCCGCTCGGGGGACTGGATGAGCACCCGCTTGTGTTAACGCAGGACCAGTGCAAGACCGACTGTTCGGAACAAAACACAGACAGATACCCAGGCGGCGATGACAAGTTGTGCACTCCAGTTTACCCCTGGATGCAACGAATGAACTCTTGTAACGGTAAGCGAAAACCATGTCCGTCTTTGAACAGCAGATTGTGTTTTTGAGCATGTTATGGTCGTAAACCGAACTAGTGGTTTAGCAAAATAACATCTCCAATGTTCAGGAATAATTACTTGGGATCTTCAGCTTATAATTATCCACCATGGAAACTATTCTGGTCAATGGTGTGAGCATCCTGAACAGACCATTGGGGTATTTCATATCATGCCACTTTTTAAAATGTATTCTTAATATGTTAACATTTTTCGAATTTGTTCAATTGTGGAGTATAGTCTATGTATGCAGCTCTGAACTGACATGTTAATGCATGATCATCAATACAGTCCATAAGGGTTGACCATATGTTTACATAAGGCGTATTATCTTTCCCCCGTTTTTGACAGGGCCCTCGGGTCACACTGGCCGCAGGGGTCGTCAGACGTACACGCGCTTTCAGACACTGGAGCTGGAGAAGGAGTTTCATTTCAATCGGTATCTAACCCGTCGACGCAGAATCGAGATCTCTCACGCTCTATGCCTAACGGAACGGCAGATAAAAATATGGTTCCAGAATCGTAGGATGAAGTGGAAAAAGGAAAATAAAGTGATAAACTCCACGAAGCCCATCGAAGAGGAGGATGGCGACACGAAGAAGGAGTAAAGATGAACTGATATTGGTCATTCTAAAAGAATGAATAATTCCATGATTTAATTTAAAATGTGCGTGATGTGTCATAAGTAAAAATCTTATTACCAGTTAAGAAAAAGCTAGGCCTGTCTATCCAAGAAATACGACAAAGGCTATCACGACAACAATTTCAATGATAGAACATTTGGCTTTATCGTAGAACTTGTCTTCTGGAATCCAGAGGTTCCCCTCTGCCTTGTTGAAACTACCTAAACTGCCAAGAGCTTATATTTTATTATTCTGTTTTTTTTTGTGTTTGTAGTATTGTCAATAGCATAGATATCTAAGGACAAAGTCACTAAATCAGCGTGCACATTTTGAACTTTGTCCATCTTTACCTAATAAATTATCTCGCGCGCTCTTCGTGAGATGACATTTTGCACCTGTATTTGAAATGTTTTGTACAATACTTATTTATTATTTTGTCATGTGTCCGTGTAGCTACATGTAACTTCGAAATAGCGTGGTCTTTGTCAGCAGTCATTTTGCCAATAAAAAGATGTATTCATACCAAATAGTAACTTATTTTCCTTGTGTGTGATTGAAAACTGAAGAGAAACATGATCCAGGTATATAAGAAGCTGTCATTACAATCCAGATATAAACATGGACTTTTGGTATGGCATTGATGTCGTCAATTCCTTTAGGGTATCAAAGGGGTGCTTTTTGGCTGTGGATTTTCACCTTCAGATGCTGATATGAGGCCACTGTATTGTAATAGATGCCGTTACTATTTGGTACCAAGCCGTTTCTGGACATTCTAAAGAAACGTATTCAAAGTAATGCTCATATAGCCTATCGGTGATCAAAAAGTAGGTAGCCTACTGTCTTTTCTTTTGCCTTTATGTCTTATGGACAGGCTAACAACTCGTTTACAGTAAGACATCAGATTGTTGTCAATATTGATAGTAATTGTGATTTAATATTGACTAGTCTGTTTGTTTTTCCAATATTAATGTTTGCAGCTATAAACTGTTGGGGACAGGGAGTGGCTGTAATAGCCATTTACGGTTGGTTTAGACCTAGGCAACTAAGATCAGTCACGTTTATATTTACGACTATATAATGTACTTAAAATCAGATCAGTGGTATAATCGTTTTAATAATAGCCTATTTTAATTTAATGGCGCACCGGAGCTGAGTAATAAAAACAACGCATAAAATCTGCAGGTATTTTCAAAGGGAAATGAACACTTCTTCCAGTAGGTGACGCTCTCCGCTAACATGGATCACGGCGCTCAGTGGGGAGGCTCCATTGAGTTGAACCTAACGATCATCATTTCGTCATCATTTGTAACCATAGAGCATGAATTACCTCTTGAAGTCATCAGAGAGAATTTACGACTGGTCAACAAAGGCACGTGATTCCTAAACGCACTCCCATATTTGGGCGCATACATGGCAAAAACGAAGTACAGTACATTGCTATAATTCATTATTACATCATAAATCGTACAGCACGGGGATTATAACGACCAAGATCTACAAATCAAGAGCTTAAAAATAACCAAATGAGTTCTTATTTTCTAAACTCGTTCGCAGGGCGCTATCCAAATGGCTCCGACTATCAGTTGCTAAATTATGGGACTAACGGCGCTATGAACGCTTCGTACAGGGACACCGCAACCATGCATTCAGGCTCCTTCGGTTATAACTACAATGGAATGGACCTAAGTGTAAATCGCTCAAACGGCAATGGGCACTTCGGGGCTGCTGGAGATAATTCCCGTAGTTTCCAGAACGCGGGCCCGGATACCCGGTACAGACCACCGAGCTGCTCGCTCGCTTCTCCAGATCCCCTGCCTTGTGCCAACAACGAGACCCTGGATCTGAAGGGATCCTCTACCCCATCCGACCAGAGCACAGTCACAGGCAACAACCTAAAAAACAGCAGCAGTCTTACCAACAACAGTAGCACACAGTTTGCTGAAATAGAAGACACCAGCGTGTCCTCCGAACCCGAGGAAAGCGCACACGCTGCCAACCCCACTCCACGGACGCAGAAACAAGAATCTATCGCCTCATCAACTACAACACCCAGCGATGGGCAAACGCCTCAAATATTCCCTTGGATGAGGAAACTGCACATTAGCCATGGTATATATCTCTCTAAACAATGATGCTTTGCTATTGATTTGTGTGTTAGTGTTTCTTAGTCGGTTATTGTTGCAAACGGTCCAGATTTATCGAAGGCGTCATAAATCACTGGAGGCAGTCTACTTGTGAACTCGATGTAAGAACATGAAATTAGGTTAAGAAACCGTGAAATGTATGATAGCTTTTGTATGTATATTTTATTGTTATTGCATGGGATGAAGGGAAAAAAGTAACTGTATAACTGAAGTAAGTAGCCTATGTGACAGGCGTGAAAACAAAGAAGAATCTGTAATTTGGGGGGTTGGAGCAACGTAGAGACTAGAAGTAAGATCATGATGTTAAATTCCTAAGAATCCTAGTTATATTCAAACCTAATGCATGTTTTCAGTCGCCTAGGTACTGTGTTGCCTCATATGGTGGGACAGTGCGTGTAGAAGGCGCATTCTTGGATCCGCTTTGTCCGCACAATACGGTCTAATAGCCATAACGTTATATTTCTTGCCGGTTTGTGCAGATGAATAACGCTCTCCCCACGTTGCTTATTGTCCTTGCCATGTAGATATGACTGGACCGGATGGGAAACGGGCCCGAACCGCGTACACCCGCTACCAGACCCTTGAGCTGGAGAAAGAGTTCCATTTCAATAGGTATCTAACCCGGAGGAGGAGGATAGAGATAGCCCACGCGCTGTGCCTCTCGGAGAGGCAAATTAAGATTTGGTTCCAGAATCGCAGGATGAAATGGAAGAAGGACAACAAACTGAAAAGCATGAGTCTTGCTACTGCCGGTAGCGCTTTCCAGAATTGACAGTCGTATCGTGGAGTTAAAATCCCCTGTGATACTGCAGACTGCCCTGCACTCATCGGCATGTTGTGATCATTAGACGACATACAAATTTCATGTGGTCCTGATGATGCACACATAGTGTTGTCGTTAAGTATTCTCATCATAGCTCTTATGATTTAAAAATGAAGCCACAATAGCATAAATATTGTCATATATAGTGCAAATGTCATGTGCCAGATTTATACTTTCGTGCAGTAAGCATGTCCTATGTGAGACCTTAATTGTGTGTAACGTATTCACAGTTTATCAGTTGTACAGTGTACAGTCTTACATCTCATACTACTTGGCCGCTAAAGAAATGAATGAAAATAATAAGATAACTTCTATGAGCCGCCGCAAAAGCTTACGTAGAAACTGCAGTATGATACAGTCTCGATGTTTCTGTGATGTTCAATGCTTATATGAGCATATCATTCATTTCCTCAGTCAGAAAACACAGTATAGGTACAAGATATCTTCCCATCAAATACATTTGTGTAGTAAATATTTTGCAATGCAGTAATGACCTTGGCCAAATGTTTCCATTAAGGAATTAAATGTGTTTCAAAGTTTTATTGTGACCAATATGTTATTTGTAGGCCTATAGTGCGCAAAGTGAATGGTGAATGTTTTGTGATGACAAAAGTCATGTTTAAAAGTCTTTTTGGCGATAGGGTCTTTGTATTTGTATCTTAAGATTAGTTAAGCTAACTTAGTTTGGAAAAAAAATAAAGTTTCTTTCAGTCACAAAATGTTTGAACTTTGATTCTTCTGCTCTTCAAAGCGCTCTAGACTGACCACTAAAATTCACCCTATACTGTCTGGCTACACTCAGCTCAAGAGTTGTAGAAACTGACTTTTTGGTGACCTTTGTTGTTGTAGCCTAATTGTAAATTTTCCATGGACCTGTTTGCGCCAATTTAATGTCAAAAGACACATTAAAGTGTGATCTAGGATATCCTGTCTATCCGTTTTGTGTTTTAACATTGTTAATTTGACTGAATGTATGGATTTCTAATTCGTCTCATTATTGTCAAATTAGGCTATATTGTAGGCTAGGCTATCCTACATATTGTAAAGTGTGGCAGAATGTTCCCAACTAATACATTAGTGAAAATTCTTAACAACCATATCTGATAAAACAAACGTTAAACCTGTGGACTTACCTCAAAATGATCATTGTAAAAGATGAGTACTTCTGTCTGTTTTTTTTTCTGACTATAATATTTCCTAGGCATATTTACCCTGGCTAAACAACAAGGGTCGTAATGGTCTGTGGCTACATATTAGCCATCATAAATGTGTATGACATGCTTGTAACATTTACATCCCCGATGGATCAGGAATTCCTCCTGAAGTCCTCCATATACCCCTCAGTAGCTCTCCAAAGTCACGTGGGGTCCATAAAGTTAGTTTTATGGTTTTGGGGAGTTGACAATGTGCGACATAATTCACATTCTTGAATGTAAGCGACGGTTTAACTGCTTCGACGGGATTCTAAAAGGATGTAGACTGTGAACGTTTCAGTGTCCTTTTGGTCCCTTGTCTTGAGCAGTCGAGGAAGTAGGCTAAAGCTTGGATATGCAGGCAGGTCTGTGCGACAGTTTAAGGTGCACACACAACAATATGGGACTGACAACTCGAAGTAAGTTTGCGTACTTTTGTGTGGCTTGATTTATCAGTTTGTTCATCTGCTAGGCTATGTATGATTTACCGAGGTGGCACAAGAAGATACCAGGTAGCCTACATGTGTCCAGTGTTCCTTACCCGTATTCGCAAGTACATGTAAGACTGCGACAGAAATGTGTGTACAAAAATACAGACGTTGTTAAGTACAGGCCTTCATAGATTTAAATAACTGGCAACAGATTGCAATTAAATGACACCTGCTATATTGCCTCGATGTCTGTGTTTGGTAATGGAATAGTCATGCACTTGTGATGGCCTGTGTTTTCTTTTCCCCTAATTGTTGTGCTTTTCGATCCGAAATGAACGGCAAACCTGGATGTGGCCATTTCAGAATCAGTCGCACGCCTTTAGTGGAGGCGAGTGTAATAACTCCTTTCAGCTACTCTGTAACTTGGTATTAATTTTCTGTGGAGTGTAAGAAATTGGGTGGGGCATCATTCAGGGTGTGCCTGGTGCATTTGTTGTCATTAAGCACTAACGGCGGATACAACTCTCCCACTCTGTGGATACTTAGCCATAGGCTACCAACTTTCAATCTGACCTTTTGACTTGAAGGTAGCAGTCCATGTAGGTAGTAGCCTAATGTTAGACGTCTAAACCAAATGTGAGTAATAATTGTACGTATTTATGATATACATTATTGAAAATCTCAGTCTTTCAGTGATGTCACCAGCAGCACCAAATATTAAGCCAGGGTGGTCTCGTTCAATTGCTTACACTGAGCTTGCGTCATGGCTTGTTTAGTAAACAGATGCAAATGTGAGATCATTGATGGATAGAAGAAGTCCACTATACAGGTGATATATTGAACTACATATTGCGAATACTGTAACCCGGGTTCTAATTACCTACAGTGTTTTACTATAAAGGAAATAACTGTTCCAACTCTAGTTTGTGTTTTGGAGCACCTAAATCAAGACGTAACGCAAACAAAACTCAAAATACGCACATATAGAAGTACGAGGTGGAAACACTTCCACAATGCATAACTATTAAAGTGCCATTTTACCAGTAGGCTATAATGTGTTTTGCATATTGATAGGGGTAATCTGTGCACGAAGCTCATCAATTATTCATAGGAGCGGGATCAACGCGAGGTCAGGAGACGGGTCCAGCGCACATGCCTGCTCAGCATAGCCGTGGCACCTCGCAACACTGCACGCTTAACCGAGACCAGGGCGACCAAGTCAGGAAGACAGTTGGGTTCAGCTTCTCTCTGATGTCTCACGCTAGATTGCGAATGGTTAGTACCTTAACTCGTAGCAACTGCTTTTCAGTGAATATTATTTATTGTTCCAGAGGTTATTCTATGGCTCAACAAGGAGGCCCTAAGCAGGAAGAGGATTAAAATATAGGCTTATACATATATCTACTATCGGTGGTCTTAAATGCAGAAATATTATCCTGTATTGAAATTCCTGAGTATAAAAGTTATACTTATGAATTATTTTATATTCTTTATTTACTTCTGAAGCTTATGTAATCTGTGCATAATAAGTATGACAAGTTAAACATTTGATTTACAATTTTAGTTATTTTATTATAGCCTACATGTTAAATTGACAAACTATTTTGGCTATGAGTTAAACCAACATTTGTGGTGTTGGCATTTTTTCTTCGTTCACATTTAAATTCTCACTGTTTTTTATGCTATGTATTCAGAAATACACATAGTCAGAAAGACATTTTTCCCTTCAAGTTCACAAAAGCACAATTAATTCTAAAGTAACGATGGATGGTTCAGACTGCTGCACGAATGCGCATGGCATTAGCGCAAATGTTTTGGGCAATAGACGTGCATTTCAGTACATTTCTTTGTCCTTGTACTCGAACTCATAGGTAACCGGAGTAACTAAAGCATTGCCGTCCAGTTTGACAGCTCTTCCAGTCAGGTCTAAAAGAATGATGCAACACTATGCGTCGCCAGCAGAGCCCGCCTCAGACCAACTTCATTGTTGCAGTCTTTGCATTCTGTCTGGTCATTTTAGCAATTTTAACTTTCTCATTTGCATTACATATTTGAGTAAATTAACCATTTATATCACACTAATATCATGGTTTTGCTGGGGCACTTAATCACATTATTTTTTATAATAGGCCTACATGTAATGGGGTGCATATAGCCTATATCTCGATTGCGCTTAGGTGTTTACATCTCCGAAGAGGTAACACAAATGTTACATTTAAGCAGGAAGTATAATGTACGAGTTGTCAAATTTTGTGGATACACAAGTGAAAAGATTTTTTGTTTAAGTCAATATTTCACTCATAGTTCTTTTATGCAGTATTGTGACGGGCGCTCGCTCTCCTCGAGTGGGGTTCATTTGGAGGTCACGGAATTTAGATGTCATTGTGAAATTGTCGGCTGCTTGGCAAATGATGTCAAACAATAGGCCTACCATATCTGAAAAAGGTGAAATGGCAGAGAATTGAGAATCAATTAAGTTAATTTCGGGTTTGGAATGTATGTGTATAACATGTATTATTTTATAAACTAAACAATATAAACTGCAATATATTTCAGTGGAGTGGGCCTAGGCTATGTTGCGGCTTGATGTTAAGATGTTTTTTGTTGTTGTGATTCCTTGGTTATTTTGCTTGGTCGGTCACCAACCATCGAAATCACAGGCACTATATATCAGAAGATGTTGAAAAGACATGCGAGGGGTGAGAGGGGTGAATCAGAGGTCACACATAGCATTGACACCCAGGAGTTAGGTCTATCTTCTCATCCGGCCAAGTGGCTTCAACAGGAGGCCCATAATAATGCTCGAGCATACCACACTTCTCAATTTGATGTGAATGACTAATGAAAATGATCAGAGGTGCCCGATACTATGCACCTCTTACCATGTGTGGGTTTTCAATATAAGCGGGTGCAAATAAAAGTTAAGAGTTTATTCGATTGTAGACACGCCAAGGAGTGAAGGCATGTCAAGCAAGCAATACATTAGAGATAAGAAATAAAGCAATGCGCTTCCTGCGCATTGATGCTTATAATGAACTGCATGGAGAGGGGAATGCCATCTCGCCATAAGGCCTCAGTGCATGTGTGGTGTCAGAAATCTGCCATGTCAACATTAGAAAAGCAAGATTTGTTCAAAGGATGTTTTGAAAACAATGTTCCTGGAGATATACATCATCTATGTATACCCTGTAGATCCGAATTTGTGTAAGCCATTACCCAATCGCAAATTCGTGTCTTGGGGAGTATGTAGTTGATACAAACGCGGCGTGGATGGAGCAACGAAACCTTTTATGATGTGATGTGATATTTAGATGACTTGAGATGCAGCCCAAAACAGGACGTACTGTCTGCGAAAAATATGAATAAACGTCAAACTTATTTTATCTACTTTGCACGGACCTGACATTAGTTGACAGCAGATAGGCCTATCTGTTAGTGGTTACTGAAAGTTGAGTAGGCCTACCTTGCGCGATTTTGAAGCATTCATGTTGAAGCATTTCAAGCATTCATGTATAAATAGTGTCATGCAAGTGTCATCGTGCATGCAAGCAACCTGTTTACTAATAATATTTCTAACGTATCCACTCATTCGGAGTAGCCGAGACCGAGAAAGCGCCACGATGCTAATTGGGCAGGGATAGAACGTGGCATGGGGTGAATGAGGGCAGGAGCAAATATTGGTAGTTAAAGTTATACTGCAATTAAAAACAGATTTATCCAGTTAAAAAGTGTCATAGCTTAGTAGGGTGCAGTTCTTTTTGGTTTGAATACTAAGATGATCACATGGAACTATGCTATAGCCACACGTAGGCCTATATCCACAAAGGAGAAATTACAAGACAGCAGAACAAATATGGAAGAAATGTTGCACGCACTTAGTTTTATGTATTGATTATAATTAATTCTAAAACTAATGCAAAAAGACACACCATGCCACTGGCTCACTGGATTATTTACTCAGGAGCCTTTAACTTTGTCACGCCCAGAGAACTGCACAACATGCGTGTCTGGGGTGGGATGGGTCATAGCCTAGTGATGCAATAAGGAGTTTAACAACAGGATAGACCTACCTCAGCTGGCTGAATCTTTGAATTTAGGGTCTATTTGAAACCAGTCTTTTATGGTTTCAGATTGCGAAAACAAACGAGCACTGAGCACTGCATCTGCAAAGAGATGGCGATTGTGCATGGCACTGGTTGAATTCAGTATGTGCACACAGCAAGCAATAATTCATATCCTGTCCCATAACAGAGACACCTTCCATGGTGTATTTTCGCTGAATAAGTTTACATAGACCATTTGTCCACAAGTTGTTTGTCGTGCTATGCTATGTCTGAACTATTAGATTATGACATGTCTTTTTGTCACTACAACCAGTTAACTTTAGGCTAGACTTTGACATTTTCAGTAGGATATTCAAGCTGGAAGTAAAAGCCTTGTGGTCAGTGTGAACAGCCTAGCCTACTGTCTTTCTCTGCATTTTCTACCTCCCTTCCAAGTCCTGTCTTCTGCGGAGAGAGTAACAAGCTATTTTGTGAAAATTGTGGTTTCACTCTCATCATGTGTGTGTGTGTCCTGTTTTATTTACAAAGATGAGGGGGAAGAATGCTCAATGTTTCAACAGTTTAACAAAAATTACAATACCAGAAAAGTCATGAAAACGTTGTTGCAGCCAGCCATAGGCGATGCACCTCGGCTCTGCGAGGCCATATTTAAACACTTGGGGAAGTAGTTTGAGGCTGAATGTGTTATGGCAATAGTAGTTCATTACACAAACACGTCTTTCTCCCCGAACCGATTTAAGTTGTCGAATAGCCCTTGTAAATCACGCAGCTTTAGTGGCCAATGACTAATGAGTAAAGGAGAAGCGTGATCTCTGACTAATGCTTCGTAATTATGATAGGATCACATTTGCCCTTTAGCCTGTACTTTTCTCTCTCTTTCTCTATATTTAATTATTTTCCAAATATTTCGTGTTTAAAGGCAGATCATTTATGGCCAGATTCACTAAGCAAATGTTTGACGCTATAGTCCACATCTCAAAAGTTTTAAAAGTTCAGTTTAAACTTCTATTGTTTGACTGTGTAGACCTATGGAGATAATGGAAAGACCACATCACGCGGTCTATGTTTGAGGCAAGTTTCTAACAACAAGTAGGACACTGTGCAGAAAATCATTAATCACTCCGATTCATTAAAATTCTTCTGTTCTATTGTCATGCAGCAACAGATGTGGACGGATACTCTCTGAGGAACCAAGCAAGATAGGCTACTTCGTTTTTGCCTCCATAATTTTCAACCCATATTCCTGGATAACATGAATCACCCCAAGGAAGACGAATTGTCAGCACAAAGGTAATTCTTAAGTTATTATTTCATGAAGGCACTCGACTTTAAATTGAAGTGATAAAGGAGTTTTAGAAGTTGACCTGGCAAGATGAGCCTGCTCGGGTGCATAGGGCTACGCACAGCCCATCCAATAGGCTACATTTCGCTTCCAAATGGGTATTCGTGGTTTGTGGTAGGCTATGGCAATCAAGACTATTTTAGCTACAAAAGTCAAAAGTGTTCGAGAGCTTGTGGCCACTGTAGACATTTGTAAAACAACCACTTTAATATGGGTGGTGTTTAAATTATATCTAAAATCTACGAGTAATTATCACTAGAGTCTTATTGAATAAGCATGTATTGTAGGCTATGGACGATCTTAAAGACACAATGGATTATTAAGAGGTTTGCTGGAATTTCCTTTTTTTTTTTTTTTCATTGTATTACCCAGGCCTATAGATGCAATTTTCTCCCCGAAGAATTCTAAAACATTTGCTAGGCTGTCAGTGTTGAACATCCCATCTATTTGTTTATATCACATGTCTTTGTATCAGCTATCTGTTAAACGAAAATGGGGTGTACAAATAACATATATCACATTTTAGTTTTTCTTGTCCATCTGAATGAAGATCAAGCCAAAATACATTGTATACATTAACTGTAGTTTAATGTCTACAGACCACTGCCATAGGGCCTTATTGGAGAGTAATGTGGCATTTCGCCTCTCTCCCCCCTCCTGGAAAATCGAGAGCCCTTACATCCCCGCGTGATCACGTGTTTCATTAAATAATTGATGCAGAGGTTGCAGAATGGATATGGGCTATTCGTTAGGAAATTCACCGAGACTCGGTTTTGCTGTCTCTGACGAGCTATTATGATCGTATCTTTCGGAGCCAAAAAAATCGAGGTAGAGTGCAACAAAACGAACGAAAGAGACACCGGCAAGGTTGTATTAAACCTGCGGGAGAATCGGCGCGGCCACCAGACATACCACTGTAAGTAGCTTAGCCTATACCCTTCGCTGTGTAAATGAATTGTTACTATCACAGTTAATGTAATAATTAATCCATTTTGCACTATTGCCCGTAGGTCATGCTTGTATAAAACATTGAAAAAGGGGGAGTTCATCTACTACTTAACGGGGCACTAGGCTACTGTTTTCAGAAGTGGCGGTATATTGCGTTTAGTAGCTTGTCTTCGTGATTTATAGTGATATGTGAACTGGTGTCTGCAGCTATGTGAAGATGCTGCCATTAGGTGTTTGTGAGGGAGGCATATTGTTTATGGCCGGAGGCGTGAGAAGTCACTTTTCAAGAAAATGATTTACAAGTGACGACAGCGTTCAGCACTACTTTTATGCTACTTTTGAAGTGTAGTTGTCAGAGAAAACTAGCAAATTATTGTTAAATTTGTAAATTGTAAAGTCTAAGAAAATTGTAAAGTGTAAATTGTAAAGTGTAAAGTTTCTACGAGGGTAATTGTCAACTGTTTTTGTCTTGTTGACGGACATTCTGTTTTCATAGGCTCTGATTTATATTGTACATCAAGGTTGAAAACATGGCTTATCCTTTAGGATTGCCATAGTCAATGACTGCGATTATAGTCTATCTCCAAACAGATTCAGTGACTTGACCAGAGTATGACACTTTCTGTATTTGGGTTCAGAAACTGGACACACAATGAGATTCACGGGCAAGCATTTATGCAAGAGCTGTCGTTATAAAAAAAATATACTCATTTATATATAACCTATAAGAGCACATGAATTTGGCCGAATAGTCAACTGAAGAAAAACTGACATAGATTAACGAATTTTCCTGAGGGTAGGCTATTTGTGCAAAACAGATTGTCCACAAAAATAGTCCTAGACACATAGGCTACTTTCTGATTGTGATGTAAACCTGATGATTATTATTATTGCTGATAACCACACCTCTAATATAACGAACGCTTAAACCTATACCTCCATTCTTATTAAAAATTAACTTTTCTATGAAAGGAGGAGGTAGAGCGTCTTGCGTGTTGATATACATGAGGGATCAAAGCCCTGCAAACCAATTAAGCAATTGATTCAAACAAGCAGGGAACAGCGGCATCCTTTCATCTTCGTTTCTAATGATTGAAGCATAGGCCTATATCATGCACGGATACGCATATGGACAAACACCTTACATCTGTGGTGTTATATATCAGCCCTGTATGTCCATTTCGAAAACAGGTTGTGCCCTGTCGTGCATGGATAGCTCTTCCAAGTGACATCTGATCGAGGTGTGCAGATCTTTAAAAAAAAGTCCCGGATTTCCCCTCATGTCTGCACTAAAATTATACCACAATTGGTTAAGTTGTGACTTATTATGCTCTATAAAGGGTTTTTCCCTCTCCATTCAAACGTTCAGGGCCTGCTCCTCTAGAGTCACGTGATATTTTTCTCCATTTCGAAAGGTGAATTTTGAACACGTGACCGATTAAAACATGGGCAACGATATGACAATTACGCACAATGGGTTCTTGGTGTGGAGGCCAGGCCTCCCTAGATTTGTGGTATGTTTAAAATATGCATGGCTCTTCTGTATCTCTGGACTTGGCTCATAACGTCAATTCTAGTTGCATTGCAGCATCCTGATAGTGCTTGATTTTCGTCTGATTCACCGCGCAATTAGTATCGATTGCTTACGATGAGATTTTCAGTAGGCTACCGTCAGCCCTTTCACCAGTTACACTCCTCAGCTCTTCCAAATTGAGCTGACTTGTCTCTAGTCAAAGTGGTTTAGAAATGCTTCTCTTGCCAACGTCAAACCATGCTCGCTGTCCATTGGTTGTTCGACTTCCGTTCCTTGTGGCAGAACATTGTGCTTTCTCATCTATTCATGGTTGAACAAATCTGCTTGTGCACACATTTGTCAATAAACACTTGGACATTTAGGATTTAATGATATGGCCTTTCAGGTCGGAGACATTTTCTGCACGGACTTAATTGTTGTCACATTATAGGACATCTAAATCATGGAGACAACACATTTTAGTTATGAACTTCTGCCAACCCAAAAGAGATTCACGCCTGTAAAATAAAATATCACAAGACGAGATTAACTTTAAAATTGCGTCCTAGTTTTGTTTAGCCTACCACTTGCTATTAAAAATCATGGTCTCTGTCAGATTAATGAGTTTTGTTCTTCTGTCATTCCTGACTTTAGGTTCTTCATACCAAGAACATTATTGGGTCTTGAGGTCTTCAGAGCTGACCTCACTGTTCACCCTTTTGGTAAGTCAAATCGTGACTGTCCACATGATACAATATATTGAGGGACAAATTAGTACGTGTTAGAAAACTGAAAGAAAAAAAAACTATTTGGCTCCTGCGGCAAGCCTTCATTGACAGTGATGGATTGATGTTGAAATGAAGCACTGTTCTAGGCGCCTTCTATTGGACAACGTTGTTCTCAATAACCAGTCCCCTTTTCTTCTGGTAGACTGCAACTATGAATAAGATTAAGATTAAAAAATAATCTCGCCTGTGGAAGTTAGTTGGTACACTAGAAAATAGGCTATTCCCCTTTCTAAAGGTTGGCCTATCAGCGAAAGCTGCGCTTGTTGACCACAAAGATCTGATTCAGGCTGCTAAGATGCTAACGTAGTGTCTGTGGCCACTGTCAGTAGAGGGATAGCCTACATGAATTCAGCTGCAAACGGTTTACTTTCTTTTGCGAAATGCAAGAAAGCTTTTATTGGTGGGTCGTTGATATAAGATTTAAAAATAAGATAACAATTACCAGTATTTTTTTCCAACGAATGTATGCGAGTTGTCGCTCGTCGATTGCTGGACGCTTATGTGTAAAATTGCATACGGCATATGGGCATTCTTCAGTTAAAGCTCTAAGGTAAGTTGGACTAAAATAGGCTCTGTTTGTGAACGGTAGAATAGGCCTGTTGTGATTTATCACCATATGACTAAGTTCATCGTGAATTCTCCAAGCTTGGACTGTCGACCACACGTAAACTCATTATGCATATCGCATAGGCTATGTAAGTCATTTTCTCCCCGCTGATGTGACTGCTGGACGCACACAATAACCTTTCTTTGCACAAGTACTGTGATATATTGTTCCTGGTGAAAATATAGACTTCTATACTTCTTTTTTATTTGCCTTATATTATCTACAATGATTCAGAAAACATGCATTGTTTAACGGTGCTTGTTACAAACGGTGTATTAAGTCTTTGAGATGGCATTCGACTTAAATAATTTGTTCTTAATCAATAACTCGAATGCCTTTTTTCAAAACAGAATTGTCTATCGAGAGGGGTATGGATTATGATGTTCGTGGTATTGGGACATTTTTTAAAGGCTAAATGTAGTGACATATTCTTTAATAGCATCCATTTCTAGCAGTGAACATTGTGTGTGGCGTAGGTCTTTATTCCTTATTCCAAATCAAATAATGGTAATGTTAATGGTATAACATTCGTTGAGGAATATCTTTTCAAAGACTCGTCGAATTATTCATTTGTTCTGCGTTCCCGACAGTGTTATGTCTTTGTCTGTCATGCAGACCTCAGTGTAAAGTTTTCTTTTAGAGTTTTGATACTAGTAGAGCCTAAGAAACCCTTTGGCTTTGTAGGCCTACATTGCCTTTAGTGTTAATGATTAATAAAATGATTCAAAGGTGTTTACATTATTTTACACAAGATAAATGTAACAGTTTCCAAACTGATCATAGGCTAATAATCAAAACAAACAGGTTATCAGTAATTTTCTGTATAAAACATTTCGAAATAACCTAATATTCTTGAATATTTTCATGATTTTGTTCCTCCAAGAATTATTTAAAAAGGTTTGTTCATATTCATAGAGGAAATATTGAACTTTGTGTGTATGGATTACCTTCAGTGCTATGTGTTTTTGTGTGATTTAGACAAACTGTTTTAAGCCAGGTAATAGCAAAAAGAAGCAACCATTATTTTATGTGTACTTTAAAAACCATGTGTTATATCTAATTTGCAAAATCATTAGAATGTATAGGCCTACTACATAGGCTATGGGAAGAAAATAAATAGGTCTGTTTGGCGTTAGATGCTTAGAAGAGCACGTGGGTCCTGGTATGTGTCGTTGCATCTGGGAGCCCTCCATTCATGTCAGGAGGCTTTTCAGTGGCGAAGATGGATTTATGTCTGCTTTCTCATTCTGTGGTTCTCCTAACCTTTCAGGTCATCCTCCGAGAGGCTTTTGGAGCGGCACTGTCACGTGACTTCTGGTGCCGATGTGTCCTCAGAGGGTTTAGGCGTCCAGGCTCCTTAGCTGATGAAAACACCTCTGGAGATGCAGGAAACAGCACTCGCGGTCGACTCCTCGGGTTTTGACGCTTACCCACTTCAGGGATTTGGCTTCGATGACGCGCCTCCTGGTTTCCAAGCCTCAGCGCAGTCGGAGAGAGCCGCTTGCTCACTGCAGTGTTTTGATAACTGCACCCCATGCCAACACAGGGAATCTGGTGCGCAGAATACGGGTTGTTTAAGCGCATGTCCACCAAATGGCCTTCCTCAAAGCTCTGCCATTTCAACCCTCAGTTCCGACAGCTCATTGCTACAACCGGGGGTCCAAGAGGAAAGAAATACGACCTCGTCCTTCATTCACAACAGCAAGTCCAGCAAACAAGTCTTTCCTTGGATGAAGGACTCCAGGCAGAATTCTAAAGTAAAGCGCAGCCCCCCAAGCGCGCATACAGTTAACGGTGCGTGTAGGCATGTCACTTATGATTTATTGCAGCTAATGATCGGCACATTAGAGGAGCAGTATGAGTTTATATACATACTCATTATAACGCAATGATATCAGATATAAGTTCTATTTTTTTTTTTTTGTTTGTTTTTTTTATTAATAGGACTGAAATATGTTTCGGTTTTGGGTAGGCAGACAGCCTACCATTACAGGTGTTTCCTACTGTGGTGAATTCAGGCTCCCTCAGTTTTCAACTCGAGATTAAACGTTATTTCATAAATACACATTCAATTTAGGCCTGTTATTGGTATTAATACGTGCTCTGGTATTTTATTTCTTGTTTAGAGGAAAGTGGCAACGGCGGGAAAAGCCCTGCGACTCCATCTGCTTCAAAAAGGGCTCGCACCGCCTACACGAGCGCCCAACTCGTGGAGCTGGAAAAGGAGTTCCACTTCAATCGTTACCTGTGCCGCCCACGGCGAGTCGAGATGGCTAACCTACTCAACGTTAGCGAGAGGCAGATTAAGATCTGGTTCCAGAACAGAAGGATGAAGTATAAAAAAGACGAAAAGTTTAAGGGGATATCAGCGTCATCATCCCCAGAATCGTCTCCCAGTGGAAGTCCCACTCTATGTTTGCGAACAGGCTTTATTAATTCTCTGTCCTCAGCTGGTCAGAGTGATGATATGTTTCTGGCATCGTTGAACATGTCTCAGTGCGGTGGGTATGGTATGCACTCTACATTCTCGAATACCCCAAAGTCGTGCCCCTCCTCACAAAAATACTTCAATTCGACTGCTTATAACCATCACGACGCATCTAATCGCAGTTATCTAGCACCCAGCGTTCATGGAAGCCCAGGGTTTGTGGGAGAGAGCTATGAAAGTCCAGCATCTGTCTACAGACTCAATCACTTGTCACAGATTGAATGTCATGACCTCGATAGCTCCGTGCAAGTTCCAGCCAGCCCACAATATGAACTGTGCGAATCAGATGTGCCCTACATACAGCAAACACAGTACTCGCCTACCCATTCTCAGGACAGACTTATTCAAGCCGATAGGCTAACACATTTGTAGTCATATTTTGCACATTACGTAGGCTATGGACCCTTTCAAGAGAGTTCCATTATCAGCATCATAGTTGGCCCCACAAGACTTCCTTTTTAACATTCCATATGTTATCTTAATGCAGAGGAAGTAGATTGGGGCCCAAATAGAACGTTCAAGCATTGTTTTTGTTTACCTTGTTGAAAGGGTCTATAACATGTTTTCACAATAACAATGGACAGTTGACACTATCAGCGGTCCCTACAGGGGTAACAAAAAGAAGCATGCGCAGGTTGACCAATACTGATAATTCTGAACGGACAATAAGCTACATTTATATTATTGAGTGAATTTTAATATTGTTGTCACGTGGTGAGTTTGCAGTAATTAAATGTATTTAAATGTTTATTTATTTATGTTAATTGCACTTGAATTTAAATTGTATATGACAGTTAGAAAGTTGAGTTTCGATGTTGGCTTTGTCTACACAAATATTCTGGAAAAGTTTTTTTGTGTAGAATTAGAGAATTATCGTTGTCTGCAAGTAATGGGGGAATGTGTGTTTTCAAATAGATTCTTGAATAAAGTCGTCTGTTTTGTCAAATCGACGTGTCGTTGTTATGGATATTGGATAGGGATATTATTTCTTAGTGAAATGATTATTCATGTCATTAAACATTTCTCAAATATCCAGAAGAAATAAGGCACCATAAAAGTTATCTCGAATTTAGCCATGTTCTCTATCGCAGTTAGTTTATTTTCTAGGATGAAAAGCGATAATGGTTCATGAAGAGGCCCTTTTGTTCAGGCCAGGCGGAGTTTCTCAAGAACCAGATGTCACTTGGCTTTTAAAGGTTAGATGGATCACTGCCATTATTTCAGTCTTCAAACCTATAGAGTTTGTTTTCGAACTAACAAGTAATTTTACATTACATTTAGCCTCATTGGATTGTCTTTTTGCTGTAAAATAAGATATTTAATGTGTAGGTCTGTATAAAATGATGTAGGCTAGCGTCATTATTTAGGCCAGCTCTAAACTGAGTAGCCTATGATCATGTAGGCCTAATTGCCAGCTACCTCTTATTAAATTAATACAATGTGGGATGTATAGATGAATAGAAGTTCGATGAATGGGCTATAGCCTATATCTGGACGTGAAACATGCATTTAAAACCTGTTCTCAGCTATTGCTCAATTAGAGCCTACATGTTGTGAATGTGATGTCATTCAAGATCTGTTTCCTGAGTGTTTTTCATTTCCCTTTCATTGTATTTAGATTATCAGTAGGCCCTGTATCTGTTTTGAAGGTGGAGCAAACGGTAGTCTACAGATACGAAACGGCAATCCTGTCAATGATTATCTGAAAGGGAAAAAAACGAATAGCATTGTTTACGAGTAACAGAAGTAGGCTATGTAAGATTATTGAGGTGCTTCAAATGCTAAATCAATAAATTATATAGCCTAACCAACCACGTTGTATCAACATTGGTTAAGTAATCGTGTAGAAATTGTGAGCTTTTATGCATTATTGGTCAACATTTTGCATAAAACATTTCCACAGTAGGCCTAGATAATTTCCCAATTATACAGCCGATCATGATAAAACTTGCAGCTGAACTTTACAGCTAAACAAGAATTTCCATGGCTCATTCAAAAATTTCCACACCTTGTAAACTAGGTAATTGTTCTCTTTACACTTATCTGTTGTCATTCATGCCCCTCCTCAAACTTTTGCAGTTTACCTGTAGGCCTAAACTCTAAATGTGAATGAATGGGTATGTCAGTTTTAGTGCTGGTTGTATCTCTGTTACCCTAATGATTATTATCATTAACCTCACCAACGTTATAATTATTTGACACATACTTGTATATCAGATTGATGGACGTTTGTGACAGAAGTGTTTTCTCATGCAAATAGAATGGGTTTGATAGACGACTGCAACGCCCAGACAAACTTCTGTAGGTCTCTTCCTATTGGTGCTCGGTGGGTCACATGACATGTCACTAAGGTGATATGAGCTTGGTAGGAACTTTTTCAGCTTTGACATACGGCCCAGAGGTTGTAGGGCACGCGGAACAGCCATTAACGAGGACAGATCCATTGCCATCAATTCTGCCTGAACAACCCAAGAATGAACTCCTACCTTGATTACACGATTTACAACCGCGGGACAAACGCCTTCGGTTCCAGGGTTGGATGCCACCCAATGGACCAGGGATGCATGCCCTCTTTATCTCCAGGCTCTTGTGCAACCAGTGATAGTTACAGTACCGAGGGACGGCTCGCCATAGGTGCGAATCCTGCCTCGGCGTTACATCAGCACCAAGGCACGACCTTCTCACATCACCAGCACACACCGCACCACGTGAACCTGGGTCTTCAAGTGGTTTCGAGTGGGAACCCTACTTACAGCGCACAGGTTTGTCCGAACGTAGACTATGGACACCATCAATACGTTTTGGGTCAGGAGCAGGAACTGATGTTCTCCACATCTGAATTCTCCATTCCAAACATGGGAGCAAACGTTGGCTCTTACGCCCAGGGCGCCCCTGGGCCAGTGCCTAGTAGTCAATATCAGACAACTCGGTGTGGAGAGCAGGACCCATCGCAAGGATATAACAACATTTACTCCAAATATTCGCCTACCCAAAACAATGACAGTAACGTGAATTGTAACTCAGAACAAACTCAGTTCGGGAAAACTTTCGATTGGATGAAAGTTAAGAGAAACCCACCAAAAACAGGTAGAGTTTAACTTGTTTTATAATTCAAAACAACTGCTTTGGTTTCTTGTTATAGGCTATTGCTAGAAAGCGCCACTTTACATTGCCACACTGCTTACTTCAACCATGATAGGCTGTCCATTTTGAGTTGGTCTTGTGTTGATCTTTATATGTTTCGCAGTTAAAGTCACTGACTACGGAATCCACGGACAACAGAACATCATCCGGACCAATTTTACTACAAAGCAACTGACCGAGCTGGAGAAGGAATTTCACTTCAACAAGTACCTGACGAGGGCCCGCAGAGTGGAGGTGGCTGCCTCTTTGGAGCTCAACGAAACACAGGTCAAAATCTGGTTCCAGAATAGAAGGATGAAGCAGAAAAAGCGTGAGAAAGAAAGCAGGCCCTCTGTCGCCCTTGTGAAAAGGGGCTCCGCCAGCGACACGGGAAACAACACGGATAACTCGACCACTTCGTCCCCAAGTGGGTCACCAAGCTCGGACACATCACTTCTAAGCTGATTTATGCAAGTAACGTTAGAGCATATGGACATTTATATTAACTTCATAGAAGTAAAGCCTTCGGACTTGACTTTTACCTTCGGCCCTATTGGAGAGGAAGCGGGTTTTAAGTGCACATTTGTCAGATGCACTTTGGTGTCTGAAGTTGTGGAAATGAGGCTCCCATTGATGCTAAATACAGATTGCACATTATGTTTACCATGTAACATTGTTGTTTACTTGGTTGTGGACTCTACATTGTTACACTATTGCAATGCTCAGTGAGAAAGTTTGCACTAGGCTACATGCTGTATTTGTGTGTGTGTGTGTGTGTGTGTGTGTGTGTGTGTGTGTGTGTGCATGTACGCATGCATGTACAGATGTGTGTTTGAGAATGAGATGGAGAGTCTGTGTAATCATACACATGTTCAAGTGACCAAACTCCAAATTAATTTTATATAAAAAAGACTTGTAAATAAATTGTATTATTTTTAAGACCATGCAGAATTGTCCTACATTCTTTCACTCTATACCTACAAAGGCATTTGATTGACTCAATTTTCATTCATACTAGAGAGAGGGGGTGGGTCATTCCCATTGTTATGGGACAGTTGTGCATAGAATTGTACCTTAATTTGAATCTCCTGGGCCACTCTGGATAGAGTGACATGTGGAATGTTGCACGGCACACTGGGTGGCTTCCTCTGACCCTTTCACCTTTGAGAGCCTCCAGGCTTTCTAAACATGTAAACACACTCATGACAGCAGAGTCTCACACCACCTGACTAGATTTACTGCTCTCTGCCTCTTCTCTAGAGAGTCCAAACCTATGGATGATGAGGTTGACTCATGCTATGAAGGTTCGTAATGACGCATTTGTTGGCATTACTTTGATACACTTTGAAAAGTAAAAAGTGTGGTGTTTTTTTAATTTTTTTTTATTGATATCCTCATTGCACCCATTACAGGCCTCTTAAAACACTTTTCCAATTAACATTTTTGATTGACTAATCAGTGTAGTACTTTTATAGATCATTTATGTGAAACTTAAGACTCGTAAAAAAGAACCTCAGGGTTTAAAAGCATCCGCAACGACTGGAGCCGATGAAACTGAAATGAATAAACAAACAAATAAAAAGGAGAGAGAGGAAAGTTCACCGGAAACATCTAAACAGATCATTAGTTTTCCTCTGTTGGTGTCTTGTTGTGGCTTTAAAAAGTTTGCAGGGGCTTGACAACCCAGTTTCACACCCCCCACCTCTCTCTCTGCCCCTGCTCCTCTGATGGACTGCTTCAATATTTACCCAGGGTGTTGGGTTTGCTCACTTCTTGCCCCAACAGCCCCTGCACCGTCAGCGCCCTTTCTGCCGGCCAGGTTCACCCAGAGTTCAGTCCAAAATCAACTCTAAAAACCATTAGATCGCTCTGCCTGAGGGGGATTCAATGAGACAGAGGTCAGATCCAGCTCCTGTACTTCTGTTTTGAAAATACATTTGATCCCAATTTGAATTATACTATATAATTTGAAACAAATAAAAATCATTTTTTTTTATAAGGAAGTTAATAGCCCATTTCCTCCCTGACCATGGTGAGTCTTTAATACAAATATTTGTTATCTAGAGATCCTATAAAATCATTTCTGGCATCAGTATTGTTAACTAAGATGATGAAGGATTTTTCTATTCAAACCGTTCGTATCGACAAAGAATATTTAGAGTAACTATGAGGGGTGAGGTTGTAGAAGGCAATATCACACCACTTTGGGTTAACGGAGCAATAAGACAGCGCAGAAAGCATGCACCACAGTCATGGACTCTGCTCATATACAATTTCAAACCCTCTTTGCAGCCACATGGCATCAAACTTTGCTAGAGGTGCCAGGCAGCACTGCCATAGATGCAGACTCTGAGGGTTTATTCCTCGGGTGCGATGCCTGTCCTTTTGGAGGGGACGAGCTGGACGGAGCCCCTGGTGAGGAGGTGTCGGGGCCCGGGGACAGGGGCCCGCTCCATGGAGAGAGAGAGGGAGAGACAGATGTTCTGGCCGGCAGAGGAGCACAAGGCATTTCACCGCCCTGTCAGCATGTCGCGAAACCTCACACTGGAGAATGCAAAGCAAGCAGTGGACAGGCGAGGGAGGGAGGGAGAAGGAGAGGACACAAACCAGGTGGGTCTGATGAAAAAAGACACACTGACCAAGAGAAACAGACTTCAGACTAGAGGCAAAAATAAAGATGTTTAGGACCCACATACCACAAATTAACAAGTTTGCATGCATATATAAATAATCCAATGTAATGTGGTAAAACTGAATTTTATTCACTGTGAATCAGTAGTTTTATTTTTGAGGCAGTTTCTGCTCATGAACTACTTTTCACAACACAATTTCACGCAATCAAATTTATTTTTTATGGTTGACACTGAAACAGTAGCAGATAACGTGGAAAAAAGACAGTTCCTCGACCGCTCATTTCACAATATTTAGGTTTGGTTAAAAATGTGTCAGCCAAATGTAATGTAATTTATCTCAAATCCTCTCCCACATCCCATTTGAAGTCATCCCCTCAGGGGTGTCAATCTGAATGCCTCTGGCCTCAGATCTATTTCATGGCCATCCTTCCTGATCAGGTGAGTGGTGATGTGACCCTCTACATGTCTTTGTTTATTCCCACACCATTTCTGGTAGTACAGGTAGTAGAACATTCCAGAAAACAAGAGGAGGAAGATACCTCAAACCAGATCAGTAGGATTTAACATTGAAAGTGTTGCTATGATGTGTGTGTGAAAAGAAAAATGTCTAAAGCCTCCACAAACAGGGCCTTTTTCCTTTGTTGTAATCCACCATCTTGAATCCAGCCTCTAGCCCTGAGATCCCGTAGCCCAGCTGAAGGAAGTGCCCTGCTCCCCATGCTGGGCAGAGTTGTTGCAAGGTCTTTTACAAATCAAATGCCTGGCTTGACTTCCTGGGTCTTGTTCAAGTCCCTCTGAAGCATGTCACTCCACAGGGGGGACAGGGACTTAAAGGGACCAAAGGGGCATTGTATACACTATTCATAGACTGAGAGGTGGGGGTATGGTGACCTGCCATTCACCTCCTGCTACCCACACACCCACACACACACACACACAGAGCAGTGGATTGCAGATGTAAGATTCAGGTCACACTCATGGAGCCCACATCACGATGATAGTATCTGAGGCCATCTCCTTTGCAGTGCATTGGTCCCCTCTGGCTTGCATCCACACAATGTACGCCAGCCCATCCCCCCTGGCCTCCCCCACACACACACACACCCCCTGTTTCTCCTTCCCAAGTCTGCGCTCAAGCACATCCTTGCCGCCGCCTGTGCTCGCCATCAGTCTGCTCCCCTATTAGTCTGGTAAGTGAGAGGGACAAGTGATTGGGCTGGAGTTTACATCTTAATGCGATCCCTGGGATTGCATCCAAGACCCCTCGTGCGCGCGGGCCCTGGCAGTTGCCAGCAAACCCTCAGACAGATATTGGCCCTGGCGTTCATGAAAAAAAATGAGGATCTCCATTCCAGTGTCAGGATGAAGAGGAGAGAGAAAGAAGAGGAGAAGGGGAGAGAGAGAGAGAGAGAGAGAGAGAGAGAGGGAGGGAGAGAGAGACAGGGGGCATCTCGCTAACGGAGGAAGATCGAGGAGGCGGCTACTCCCAGGTCACCGCAGTGAGGTGTTGGAGTCGGCGTCAGATTGACACCACCACTCGTTGGCTCGGCTCTTCTTGTGTGCATAATTTATACGCGCCGGTGTTACATGCACCGCCTGGTTCACAGGGGAGCCGGTGATGGACACCACTCGATCAGCTCCCTCGCCACGTGCCCCCGGTGCAGCCAATTGTGCGTCTCCAAGGGTGACAAATGAAAGGTGACAGTTCATTTTGCCGGTGACACTGTGCCGGTCTCGCTGGCTAGCTCCCAAGTCTGTCTCTCCACACACACACACACACACACAGAGCGAAGGCTGAGTGTCAGTGAAGACAGCTTCAGCTTCAGTTCCAGTCTCCCCTCCCCCCTCTGCTTTGCTGTTTGGAGGTCTGTTCTCCCCTCTACCCCCCCCCCCCCCCCTTCTTTCTACTCGTGTTTTATATTCCAATCAGCAGGACAAGCCCAGGCGATGGTGTGCGGAATCACTGGCAGTTACACAGTCCTGGTGACATCCCACACTCCCTCTGATCATTAGGGCAGCCGTATGCTCCATTCCCCCAAACCCTCTCTCTGCTTCTCTCTCTCTCTGCCTTTGTCTCTCCCCAGTTCCAGCATCCAATCTGTCTCTTCTTCTGTCTCTTTTTTTTTGCTAATCATCTTCTGTGTCCAAGGTTCCTTTTTTAATTTGTGCTCTCTCTTCTGCATTTGCCCCCCTGTCTCTCTCTCTCTCTTCCTCTTTCACCTCACCATTGCTGATGTGTTTTTCTGTCACGCTCACATACAGCGTTTACAAACAGGTTCAGATGCGCCATTGGATGAACAAGAAGAATGGTGTATTGATGGAGAGCTGTCTGTTCCATACAGGAGGAACAGTGAAAAGTCTGTGGGAGAGAAAAAAAATTGAACCCATCACCATGGCAACATGTCTCTCATAAGGGACTGATACCACTGCATGTAGCCTACATCATTTTTTCCAATTAAATATATTTTAGTATTATTGACATGTCCTGGACATTAGAGTAAATACTTCAATGATGAAGATTCAAACACAACCAGAACCAGTTAAAACAACGCAATATAATTATTATTTTATCTTAAAATAATGGCTTCAAACACTGATGATACATAGACTTATAACGGGCAGAAGTGCATGTCAATACCTATGCACACCTGGAATACCTGGCATAGCTTTGTTGTTGTGGACTGAACGTGGCCCTTTTCATCACACCTCGATATATTAGGTTCCCATTTGAACTAAATTGGTACCCGGTTAATTCAAAATTGACTAAAAGTGGGATTTCTACATGGTGTAAGAGATAACAAAAGCTCTCCCCTTTGAGCGATTTTTAAGTAATTGCTTCCCCTCTATTTTGTGCTCTCAGTGGATGTATCAGAGAAGAACCTGTTTGTCAGCTCCAAGTTATTTCAGATCTATTCTTCAGGATACCCCCAACCTGTTTGTGGTTTGGGCGAGGACACACATTTATGTCTGAGGAAATCCCTAGAACAAACGATCATGCTTTTTTTCTCCTTAGGAAACTCAAACATTCACCACAAAGGCCCCTAAAGCACAAGCTCACATATCTTGTTGGTGTTGCTAGCGAATTGTTTCTGAAGTGCCTAAGCAGAAGGAAAATTAGAAACAAATAGAGGTTCAAAAGGTCAGTGCTGACAAGCGAGTGTGGCTCAGAATGAACCAGGGGCTTTTCCTGTGTGTGTATGTGTGTACTATTGTGATTCCATAGGCGTCAAAAATCAATGAAAATCAAAATCAATCAAAAGTTTATCAGCTAGATCTTCCCCTTTTACATGGCAGTACCACTGTGGAATGAATGGAGAGAATTCCAGTGACCTTAAGGGTGATTTTGTGTGTGTGTGTGTGTGTGTGTGTGTGTATGGGTGGTTGCTTACTCCCTATCAGATCAGAGACCCAGCCCTCCTGTCCGTGAAACGCAAATGAAAGGAATGGTCAGATACAGAGAAGGAGGGGAGGAGAGGAAAGAGAAGAGGAGAGGACAGGAGAGGAGGGGGAGGTGGCAGGTCAAAAAAAAAGGGAGAAGAGCCTGCTCTTCAAGATAAGAGAGAAGTGGAGAAGAAAAGAGGGAGAGCGAGCGAATGGCAAAGGGCTGCTCTCGGGGAGATGAGAGAGCCAGATGAAGGCGCTGGTGGTGGGAGATCATAGCAGGTTCCTCTCATCAACCCAGGCCAGTGTTTGATACCGGGCCTTTGTCACCCATTCAACGCTGTATTGTTGGGCGGTGTAATCCCGGGTAGATTACAAAGGCAGGCTCCTTTCATATGCCCATGCCCAGCAGGCAGGAGGCTGGGTCCTGAGAGGGAGGGAGAGAAGGAGGGAGAGAGAGAGAGAGGGAGAGGGAGGGGGAGAGAGAAGCAAGGGGCTTCATTCCTCCTCTTTCTTACCTTCTCCAGGGCTCTGGCTGCAGGGACAGTGAGACTGGGATCAAGGGGGCATGTCCCCCAGTGGAATTTCAACTCTGCTTCGGGTCTTCTACTGTTGTCTTTTTCGTTGTTTCTTGTTGAAAGGATATTTTTAATTTAACCTTGAGAAAATTAATGTTGTCTAATGCAACTGTATTAATTGTCATTCGTTACATGAGTTGGAGTCTAAGTGGATAGCCTGTGTAAAACCAGTAAATGTATGATATTTGTTTGTGTCTGCACTCATTAACAGCATACTAGTATTCTAATAACCCCAGGTTGGTTTGTATTCATAACTGCAATGTATGGCCACACACACATAGCATCACCTCAGATCTGACATGTGAAGACACAGTTGGCAATGACAAGTAGGACAATCAAAAATAGGTCTCCCTTCTTATGTAAAGAGCCACCCCCATTGTGTAAACCACCCATTTCCTGCATGGCTAGGGCAGCACAAACAGTTGGTCAGGGTCAACAGTTCAGCCTTCAACGCTCACATCAAGTTTCCAGAGTTGATGAAAAACTTGGAATGAAATTCTGTCGCCAGTCTCCACTGTGATAACATTTTCAAATAGGGCCTACTGTGCTTTTTCCGTTTCTGGTAGATAGAGCTTAATGCCCCCTAGAGGTGTGTGCCGTACAACCCTCATGTCATTACAGCTTCGTTGATATTCGAGAGCTTGCCATCTTTACCAACGTCCTTTGGTAAGTCTTTCACTAAGTAGGCCTATCTGGAATTGTATTTTTAGTAGTTTGTAACTCACCGTAAGCTGACTCTCAGAAATAGGCATAACCTATTATGTGTAAGTCGTATCTCATCAAATATACAAGGTAGGACCTACATGAAAGAAAGAAACGTCATATTTTACATGTTTCCAAAAACGCAGTTTGCAGGGCAACGTAGCTTACGGAAACAAATTAGCAGGTAAGATGCGTCATGGGCGACTGACTGATATCAATCAGACGCCACCACCCATTGAGCAAGATGGCAGTGCAATGGAGTATTGCTCCCATGACAGCATGGCTATCACATTAGCTACTAGAATAACGTGGAGGGTAGGCCTGCACCTGATCCCTTTAAAGTTTGTTGACAAATAAATAAATGAAATCGACTCTGTGGAAAAACAACTGAAAACCTGTGCACACCAGAAGTGTTGCAATATTATGTTTTGTGGTAAATAGCCCCTTAATGTGATGTGTAGGAAACATTTACAATCACTGGCAGGAACTCGGAGACTTGTTCCTTTATTTGAACCATGAACTTCGGAGAACGAGTAGCCTTCTACGTTCACGTTGTATGCTATTTATCTATTCTTCACCCATTGATAACAAATATCAGCAACCAGTCACATTGTAATTGTGAAATGCAGTGTCAGTTCTTGAAAAAAACGAATGGGGGGGTCGGGTCAGGGTGGGGGCACAGACTCAGAAGGATGGCACATAAACGTAAAAGTAAAACAGTATAAATATTAGAGCCCGAGTTTCGGCACTAAAATGTGCATTATTAATAACCAAACTGTTTAGTTGGTAGATGCAATATCACAAGGAAGTAAGTAGGCTTTGTGGGGGTGTCCCTGCCACCCCAAGCCCCTATCAGGCCCTTGTTGAAATGAAAATCAAGGGGAAATTCTTGCAGTGAGTATTGTGTGCATACACCCACTTGAGTGGTTAGTTGCAAACATTTCACTGGCTTTATACTGATAAAAAGGGACAATTAGTGTGTTTTATTATAGTGGAGATCTCAGGTGCACTATTATTTGCTTGCATTTGCCTATCATGCAAAACTGTTTCCTTCTTGGCTAGTACAGAGGTCGCAGTTAGGTCTTGTTATGTCACCTTGTATACAACCCTTGATAATGCCAAATATTACCACACAAATATTCTTGGTTTTCTTTTTTTATGTCTATTGTACAATCTAAACATTGTCATCACAAACATATATGCTTATAAATGGTCTTCATATGAACTGATGATTTAAAGCAAAAGTAAGTGACACATAACAAAACAACATTTAGTTGTCAGACATGTTCCACCATACAATGCATACAGTAGGCCTGTTATTTTAAAAATCTGCAGATTGTGAAACAATTCTAATAATTTAAGTTAGCCATAGCTTTGCAATATGTTAGAATTTATAATATATATAGTTCTGTAATTTATGTTATCATTTCTAACATATGTTATAATGTTTTAGGACAAATGGTTTAGGATGAGCCTCTACCATGGTAGCATCTCTTCTTGTTTAGTACATAAAACCATTGATACAGCATACTTCCTCTGTTCTTTGTTCTCGCTCACTCTATGGCTGTGTATCAGTGTCTCTCTGTGTGTGTGTGTGTGTGTGTGCGTGTGTCTGTGTGTGTGTGTGTGGATGTGTGTGTGACTCATTTACGGGTAACAGTGTGCAGTGAATGAGCTGTGAAAAGCTGTAGTGAAGTTCAGTGAAAAATTCAGTGACGGAGATCTCGCATGTGTCTCAGGTCATCCTTTCTGGACGTCAAAACTTTTTCAAAGACGGACAGACTTTCAAAGACGGACGTTTTTCGAAGCTGCCACTTCATCTGAAGAGGAAGAGGAATGGGGACCCTCTCAGATGATATCAGAAGACTTTTGGAAGGTAGTAGGACTACCAGTAATATGCTCTCACTGACAAGATATCCAAAGTTTTACAGTTGCATCTTAATATCTGACACTTTTTAATGTCATTGCTTAATTAATTATATAACAAGAGACACTGAAGATTTATTGACTTTGTTCAGAAAATATATTTATAGCTTTGGCAAGGCATATAAAACTGTTTTAGATCTAGGGCTATGTCTTGTTATGAATCATATATTGTCCTCAAAAGATGAATATTGAATGTTGTAGTTCCGCAGTAGTATTTCTGATATCCATGTTGAATGTCTGTTTCGTGTGATTAAACTCACTTTTGATGATCCCTGAGTTGAAATGAATCCTCTATCTCTGATTGCTAACCTGGTTACGTTTATTTCATTAATAAGCTGCCTAGTATACCAATATTCTTATATATCTCTCATATAGCAATATGAAAGGAAAGAGTTTTTACCACCAGTGGGAATGCCAACCAACTGTTATCTGATTTTTCCAAGTACAATAGAAGTATTGGTTGGACTGGAACACCATCTGTAGAATTTGCATCAACAGAGTCACCTAACTTGATCCACTGACAGACATTTGCATGGACCATAACACTGATGCTCACTGCTATTGAATAATAATCCTGTATCAGATATATTAGGTAGTCATATTTACCCATAAAACAGTGGTAGTTTCCTACCTGTTTTTATCACAGGATGGATTAGTTTATTCATTTATCTATTTATGTATATGTTGTATAGATTATCCATATTCTGTGAGATGCAATAATTCATCAATTTTTGTGGATAGGATGGTTAACAGTTGCTGACTATTTGTTTCCTTCTTTCTCAGATTGCGAGCTGTTTGTCTCCAGCATTCTCCAGGATGAAAACCTCAGCAGACATGCCAGCGAGACTCGACAGATACTCCTGAAGAACTTCCGTGTGGTCCACACCAGGTAGGCCGCTGTGTATGCACTGTGTCATGCACATCCTCCTATGTGCTATGTCCTACATGGACATGCAACATGGTGCCACCATCTTTATTTTGCAGTCATTTTGTACTCATGTCATCATTTCAAATGCAGACAGTGATGTTAAAGACGATTTAAGAGTCATATTCATTTGAATTAAAATTACCTGAAAATAGAAAGAAAATTGTCACCAGGCAACAGTGACTCAGGGGAGACATTTGATATGTAATTAAATATATGTTTAATGTCTGTTAGAATAGACATGAGTTATTCTGATGAGGTACAAACATAATAATATAGCAGTGAGAAGGCCAAGTGAAAATTCAGTCACTTTTCTGCCAACTGTACAGACGTAAGGAGGTGAAATGCACAGGAAGTGAGAGCTGACAAAAAGACACAGGAAGTTGAATGTTTTGCTAGAGTCTGGTGGGATTGCACACAGCAAATTTGACACCAATACCAGTTAGGTATCTGAGGTTGTGGTTTTGTTGAAAGAGACACGGAAACAAAAACTGTGTGCTGGAAGTTTGAAGGCTGCTATTTTATAGTAGATGCCAGTTTGCAAGAGAATTTCAACAGGTAGACATTGATTGCATTAACATTTTTTAATATCGAAAATATATTATTTTCAACCAAGCATTTTTTAATGCCCCAAATATAAACTACTCATTCATTTAAATGTGTTTGGTTTATTTCACAATCAAATTAGAATAATATTACGCTTAACTGAATGGAATGCATTTTCCAAAGATGTGTTATTCTGACATCTTTCTGACTTCACACCAAAAATGCTGTGCATGTACTTTCACCCCATCACTTGTATGCTAATCTCTAAGAGGTTTATGGCTAAGATATAAACGCTGGCCTATTAGCGCCAATAAGATGCCAGTAGTCGGCCTGCTTCTTTCATGACTTGCTTGGGTTAGTGATTCAGCCCCTGAGCCATTGTGTTGCGTTCACTGGATTATGGATGTAAATGTCTTACAAATTTAATCTGGGTTAATTTGTGTTTTTGCAGAAATCCACAGGAGTTTCCTTTCAGATGTAAGTAAAGCATTTGATTTGAGCTTGTGATATTTTTATATAATATTTTACTGTCAAGTTGTGTGTGGGTGTGTGTGTGTGTGTGTACACGTACACGTACATGTCCTCTATGTGTGAATGGAGAGCTATGTGTCTTTCTCTTAGTGCTCTTTCTCTCTCTCTCTCTCTTTCTCTCTCTCTCTCGCTCTCTCTCTCTCTCTCTCTTCTCTCTCTCTCTTCTCTCTCTCTCAGCTCCTCTGGCAGTCTCACAGTGACTGCATCTCTCATTTCTCATGATGCTGGTCAAGTTTGTTTGTCAGGTCGAGTGTTATTCATCTCCCCTTATCAGTCTCCCCAGATAACACATGACTAATGGAGAAGACATGACTCTATCTTTAACTGACATCAAGACCGTGTCACTGATTTAGAAAACTGCTGTGCTCCGTGGGCCATAGGCTATGCTATATTTATGTGACAACTGCCAATGAATTCTCCGCTGAAACAAATGGGTCTACATTTCCTGCAGAGCATGGGTGGAACGGATCAGTCTCTGCTGGAAGTTTAACCCAGGTCGAATGGCATTGCGCTTCCTCTATGCATGCTATGTAATCCACTCCTGTTGTGTCTTTTGTGTGTGTGTTCTACATGCACGTGTGTGTATATGTGTGTGTGAGAGAGGGTGTTTGCATTTTTTGTGAGCATTTATGTATTTATACTTTATTTACACACACACACACACACACACACACACACACACACACACACACACACACACACACACACACACACACGTGTGTGTTATGTACGTACATGCATGTGTGTGTGTGTGTGTGTGTGTGTGTATGTATTTATTTGTGAGCATTTGTGTGTGCATATGCTTGTATATGTGTCTGTCTGTGCATGCATGTGTGTCTGTGTGTGCGTGCTATGCTGACTCCTTTGTTATGTCCCACAGCGGAGTCCAGACATGAGGATAGCTCCGATGACAATCACAGCAACAGCCTGGGGCGCTCCGCTCCCTCCGACGACCTCTCCGTGGCCTCCGACTACCAGGAGGAGGGATCCTTGGAGTGTGAGTAAAAAGCATTGTGTGGGAGTCTCTCTCGGTGTGTGTGTGTGTGTGTGTGGTTCATGAGTGTGTTGGGTCGTGTCTTTACGTGTGTGAGGGTTTTTGGATGTGTGTTGTATGTTTTTATGCTATGTCTCTTGGAGATAGTTCAACATTTGGCCTCTTATTGCTTTGGGAGAACGTGCTTAATTTGAAAAGGGAGATGAAAGTTCTTTTGCAGGCGTGCTGGAGGAACATCACGCTGGAGGTGTCTAGTTACAGATCGCCCCCTGGTGGTTTCCCACGGAGCTGCCAGCAGACATTGGGGCTGGGGCTGGGGCTGGGGATAGGGGGGAAAGAGCCATGGGTATGGGAAGAGCTGGGATAGAAAAGGGAGGAAGAGCTCCCTCTAGTGGCCAGTGCAAACAAATCTGAGTGGATTCAATAGGCTACTTGGTCTCCTTTATGGCTGGAGGTGCAGGGCTCATTGTGTGTGTGGGCAGTCACCTGGTCACCTCTCTGTCTTTTCTGTTTATATCAGGTTGTGTGTTAATAAATGGCAATGCTCATATTGTGTTCGGTATGAGTTTATGGATTTACAGTGGACGACTGTAGGGTGACTGAATGTATGGAAGATATACTGGGCTATGGGGAATGTATGGGGAAAGAAAAAAAGAGAAAGGAAAGAAAGGAAGAGACAAAGAGAGAGAGAGAGAGAGAGAGAGAGAGAGAGAGAGGTGTTTTTTTTCAGGCGGTGTAAAAGGCAGGATGAATGTGTGTGTTTCTGCTGGGGTGGTCACGTTTCCATCTCCGCGGTGGGCCGTGGTGCGGTGGCGGCGGCGGCATCGGCAGGCTGGTTTCTATCACTCAGCTTCGGGGAGCAGGTACGCCGTGGAGCCGTAGCTCCAGGCCAGGGGGTCCGTGACTGATGATCCCTCTGCTCCTCTGCCCTCCCAGCTGGGATGGAAATACAAGCCGGTACCTGAGGGCCCGCGTCTGGCTCTTCCCTGGGCCTATCTGTCATCTGCTGCAGCAGAGCCCCTTAGAGCAGTGCGAAGGAGAGGGCATTTTAAAACAGCACAAACATGCCACCTCAATGCATCATGGGTGTTGCTATATGTGCTATGTGTGTCCTCCCCACCGCCCCCTTACGCCACTCTCTCAGTCTGGGTTTCCCCCCCATTCTCTCTGTCTCACCCACTCTCCCTCTCTCTTTCTCTCTCTCTCTCTCTCTCTCTCTCTCTGTCTTACTCTCTTACTGTGCAATGATGAGGGGCTAACTGGAGTTCAGAGTTCATCTGGTGTTCACCCCTTGGGAAATGACATGCTCGTAACCCTCCTCTCACAGCTCTCAATTTCAAAAGCCTCTAATTGTATGACTGTGCAGGTTTTGTAGATTTGGATATTGTTTTATTACATCCATGATTTTATTCACACCTGCAGTATTTGCATGTACATATTAGTCCGATAGATCCACATAGTCTATAAATCTTAAGGCAAAACAAACAAAAGAATGTCTGAGAAAGCCATTGTTTCTGAGGTAGTTGTGCTAGACGTTACGCTAATTAGCTTGGTTGCTGCAGTAATCAACCAAAGACCGTGCTGTTCCACTCAAGGCATAGTCTGCCATGACCCCTTCAAGCCCTTCACCCTCCACCCTTGTGTGTGTGTGTGTGTGTGTGTGTGTGTGTGTGTGTGTATATATATATATATATATATATATATATATATATATATATATGTTAGACTTACATTTGTAGCACAAGGGCAAGAGTAGGTCAATGATGTCCCTCTGATTTCTTTTAATGTGCCTCCCTTCAGTGAAAGTTACGCTTTAGTTGAGGCGGCTAGAGTCATTCGGGGGTTGTGGGGGGTTTAGCATCTGTTGAATGAAAATGTGTCATTCTTTCAATAAAGATAATGATCGTCGGGGGCAAGTGCAGTTCAGGGTTCACTTTAGGTTCACCCAGTAGCAGCCTCCAATCAAATGGCTCGTCTCTTTCCTATTACAGAGGGGGAAAAAAGGACTTTGGTGCAATGCGCGCATCAGGAACAAATATGGCCGCCGAAATAAAGCATGTATTACCTTTTACATAAATTCTGAATGCTTCGCTGCCCAATTTCCATGCAGCTTCTGCTCCCACACCTCTCACTAGATCACGCTGGGAACAGAAGCACTAAACAGCGGCGTTTAGTTGTTTTGATTTTTTTCGCCCGGCATGATCATATGTGGTGGATATTTTTCCTGAACCCCTCGAGATTGAGGTCAGCAGTAAAAGCTGAGGTAAGGCTGTGACTACACAGTGACACTCCTTCACCTGCTGTCCTTAGGACGAGAGAAGCAGCAGGGCAAACACAGTTCAAGGGTTTAGCCGGAGCGCCTTCTACCCAAAACACGTCGGCCATTGCATGGCAAAGCGTGGGTGGTAGCAGACTTCCTCTGTTTCTCTTTCTTTCTCTTTCGTCACTACTCCTTTCTGTCTCGCTGTCTTTTTTTACTCCCTCTGTCTTTAACATTCCCTCCCTTTCTTTTCTTTTCTTTCCTTCCCCTTCCATCCCTCTTTCCTTGTGCTGTAAGATGACTGTTGGCTGAGACACACACACACACACGCACACTTAGAGACTCACACACACACACATACAGACGCACACACACACACACATGCACACACAAGCAGGAGGAGTCAGCTTGTGTGTTATTTCATTTGACTCGTGCTTGCAGCCTGCCTTTCTCCCTCTCTTTCTCTTTTTCTCTCTCTCTCTCTCTCTCTCTTTCTCTCCATCCCCAGAGCAGCGCTTGACACCAGATTTGTAATGCCTGACAGGGACAGATGGGCGCTCCATTGTCAGGGCCCCTGTCTGTATGCTAATGTGAACTGCGTTTCACCCGCAGACCGCGCGTTTGACCCGGCCGTGCCTCCCCGAGCTTCCAGCCTCCTCGTGGATGCCTCGTCTGGGTGGCAGGCAGCCTCCACTCCTGGAGCCTCCACCCTCCACGGCAGCCAGCCGCCATTACTTCACCCACAACCCCACCCACCCTTCCCTGTGCCAGATAGCAAAAGGGAAGGGGAAAGGGAAGAGGAAGACTGAGAGTCTCGGGTGGTGGTGGTGGAGGTGGAGGTGGAGGTGGTGGAGGTGTTGGTGGTGGTGGGGTTAGATACGGGAAGTAAATTATCAGGGGCAAATCTGTGTTGTGCGTGTCCGCCGGAGGGCTTTTTGATGTGTCAGGTGAACGCTCTTAATGGATGCTTGCGAGACACATAGCACCAGCACTCCTTGCCTTTGATGACTTGTGAGTCTCTGACTGTGTGTGTGTGTGTGTGTGTGTGTGTGTGAGGGTGTATGGGTGTATGGCAGCCCATCAAAAACCCCTCTCGTCCCTATTGATCAGCTTGATGGTCGGTATGGATCACCCAAGCACTTCTTCATGTACGGAGGGAAAAAGCCAGGAGTCCAGGGCTTCGCCTGTGCGTGCATGTGCGTGTGCGTGTGTGCGCTCGCTATCACAAGTCGCACATGGTCCGCAGCCATTGTGAGGGCTGACTGAGATGTATGTCCTGAAACAAAAGCTGCGGTCCCCAGGCTCCATAACCCTGGCCCCCGCCACCGAACAGCCTCTCTGCCTGACTGAGGCTGCAGCAGGGAGCGTCCGGGACGGAGGTTGAGTGCGGTCGTGCCTCATTTGCAAATTAGATAATCGAAATGTAAATTTGATTTACAAGGGGGCTCACCGGGCCTTAAATTAATTGGCGGATTGGTGGGGCGAAATTGATCGCGCGTAATTCATCTCCGGAGAGTTCAAAAAGAGGTTTCATCGATAAATTAATGTATCGCAGGGCTGCCAATTAAGTGTCACTCAAGCACTAAAAGAGAAAAGCTCGATATGAGCGCATTCTTCTTCTTCTTCCTCCTCTTTGTGGAGGATGTGGAGAACTTGTCCATTGTAGTTGTGGAGAAGAATGTGTTTTCTGTCTGGAAAAACATATAACTCAGTGGAGGGTCTATTAAAGGACGTGATGCTGGAGTGCACCTTATGCCAACTTTGACTACACTAAAGTTAGGTTTATTTTTGTCATTTCACCTAGAATTTGTATATAGCAAGTTGACAAAATGGCCTCACTCCTCCAGATTCAGATGGGTTTGTTGTGGTACAGGAGCTATAGATGCATGCGCTTGAAGGAGACGTGTGTAGTGACGAGCTTGCACCTTGTGTGACCCCGGTAGTGGGAGTGGGGTCTGAGCCCTGTGTGTGTGTGTGTGTGTTTGTTGTATGTGTGTGTGAGGACTGAGGAGTGTGTGTAAGCTGTCCTCTCCAAGAGAGAGAAGGGTGGTGGGTGGGTGGGGGGGGGGAGTGGTCAGCTGGTATAAACACAGTTAGCCACTTATCTCCCGCTTGTGAGGGCCAGGCATGCTCCTCTCGGCCAGAGTGCCCGGACTTCCTCCCCTCCGCTGAACTTTTGACCCCGGGGGTGCTGGCCTGGTCAGCCGCTGACCTGTCTGAACTCTGACTTGTCTACAGCCCGCGCACCATGACTACATTACTGAGAGCCCCAGCCATGGCAACAGGGCCGTACTGACCAGTTGCTTTTCGCAATCCGTCATTACAATACGGACAGTGCTCAAGGGGCGTAGGTATCTGTGCCTGCACTCATTGATTTTGGGGCGTCCATCTATCTGTCCACTTTCATGGCCACTGATGCTTCCATTTGCCTCGCCATGCTGGAAGACAGATCCATTTTTGTGCTGCGCATTTGTGTGGGGCCCTAATGAGAGAAAAGGTATTCGTCATCAGCAGGATGCACAAAGCATGCTAAATGACTGCTGCTGTGATGACGCCACCACTGCCCCTCTCTCCCTCTCTCCCTCTCTGTCCCTCTCTCTCTCTCTCTCTCTCTTCCTCTCTCTGTGTGCCTCTCTCTCTCTCTCTGTCTGTGTCCCTCTCTTTTGCTTCTCTTTCACTCCCCTATTCCTCCTCTCCCCTCCCTTCAACTCGCTCAGCATTAATGAATTGAAGAGGACGCGTTATTAGACTCCAACATGCTCTGCACATCACTGCCTCTGCCGCCCGGGTTCAAAAGTTCACGCTGCTCCCAGAAGGCCACTGTGCTGCGGCAGATGCTGATATTTCTCTGCACCCCCCCCCCCCCCAACCCCCCTCCACCTTCTCCCTCCACTTGCTTGTCCCCTCTCCCTCTCTGTATCTTACTCTCATTCCTTCATTCACTCTCTCTCTCTCTCTCTCTCTCTCTTTTTCTCTCTTTTGCAATTCCCCATTAATCTCTAACAATCTGCCTCTTGCTAACATCACTCGCTGGGATATGAGGATGCCACAGTCTCTGTCATTTTGAGCTTTAAGCACAAGTGAATCTACTGTTCCTTTCTCTGCGGCTGTCTCGCCTGAGCCATCTTCTACTGCGCCGCTTTACGCAGTGAAATATGTAGATGCTCCTTCAACCATCTCTCTCTTTAATCTTGTGAAGTATTGCCATACGTCTCCATCTAATATTGATTGGGTTGTTATCTGTGCCTTTGTGGAGGTATTATGTGGATATGCTTCCTCTTGTATTTATTGTTTACCTTTCGTTGTGGTGTCTGAGGGGAAAAAACAATTCTTAGAGTTCAGCCCGCAGAGAGAGAGGCATCGAAAAACATCAGCGCGATGCACACGAGAGGGCGTTGAATAGGAAATTCCGACCTTGTACGTCTAATCGTCCCCGCGGCTTGTCAGTGTCGTAGACAAATAGCGAAACTATTAGACGTCGCGAGTTCACGGGGAGGTTAGCCTTCCCAGGTACCTGGAGCTTTCGCACCCCTCCTCTCCTCTGCGTCTTGCAAATGAGAATTTGATTTTTCCCTCCACTGGATTCCATTTCTGGAGATTGATGGAGTTTCGATGCAAGGCCCAGGTGGCCCTGCTGCTTTCATAGGGAAATAAATGGTCTCTCTAGTTGTGTGTGTATGTGTGTATGTGTGTGTACGTGCGTGCATGCGTTCGTGTGTGTGTATGTGTGTGCATCCGTGTGTGAACATGTGTTTGTGTGTGAGTGTGTGTGTGTGTGTGTGTGTGTGTGTGTGTGTGTGGGGGGGGGGGGGGGGGGGGGGTTGTGTGAATTAATGCATGTGCATGCATGTTTGAGTATGATTCTGTGAATGTGTGTTTGTGTAAGTGTGTGAGGTGTGTATGTGTGTGTGTGTGTGTGTGTGTGTGTGTGTGTGTGTGTGTGTGTGTTTAGCGACAGACTGCTCTTAACTCCCCCGAGTTTCCTTTGCCGAGTTTCTGACTTACTGTTTTGCTGTATAAAGAGTCTGGGCCGACACCCAACTTTGTCTGACTAGCTGATTTGAATTCATCTCTTCGCACTCGGCAGGCAGGCGGACGTTGGGTGGTGATGGGTTGACTTCTGTTTTGGAATGTTCTTGCCCAGTGTATTCATCTGAATCAGGTGATGCATGGAGGTCTGATAATTGATGTACTATTTGTTTGAGTACCTATTGCCTTTCGGGGAGAAAATTGAGGATCTATTTAGTCGTGGTATCCCTCGGCGGCTGCCCAGGTGAACTGTGCCCTGGCTTGTGCCCACACATCATTCCTTGTGTGCCCACGTGCCAGCTGCACAGCTTTCTCATCTCGCCAGCCTCCCTGGTGAGTTAAAATGAATCACGATCCATTTTGCTTTGTCCATCTTAATCACACGAGGTTAAAAAAATCAGCTACACGCCCGGGGAGCCACAAACAGGACGATTTAGAGGTGTATCGACATCCATGCGTGGTGCTTGCGAATTACACTGAGTGGCTCAATAGCTTTGTAGTGGGCTTGATTGAAATGAAGTACAGGGTAAGGAGTGTCCTGTGAGCTGTACTGGAGAGGTCTTCATCAGCGGCCAGCTCATGGACTTGGAGTTTGACGAGTGGCGAGCCGGCCCGAGGTGTTCCGCTTTGCTTGTTTTAGGTTGACCTGGCCGCTCACGGCCCCCCTGCCCCGCTTGTTCAAACACGGCTCCCATAGACGGCCAGTGAACCAAATGATTAGCATTATGGCTGTCAGGGAGCAGCACAATGAGCCAGGCCAAGGTGAAGGACTGGTAATGGCACCATGGAGCAGGGATCGAGTTCAACGCCATTTTTCAGTGGCCGCTATAGCTGCTGGCCACAGACCAGAACCTGAGGGAGAGAGAGAGAGAGAGAGAGAGAGAGAGAGAGAGAGAGAGAGAGAGAGAGAGAGAGAGAGAGAGACTGTCTCAGCAACCCTGTGCTGCTCACACACAAATCTGTGTTATGTGTCTTGAGATGCGGTCACCTTACCTGGGAAAAAATTACCACTGTGTGTGTCCACAGAAAGTCATGCAGAGACTATTTTACTTTAAACCTGTAGGGACAACATGGCAATTTAGTTCAGATAAAAAAAAAGTCCTCACTTGTTGACCATTTTGAAAATGCTACAGTTGATTATTGTGAAAGTCTAACAGATTTTAATTTTAATTATATGAAATTTAAAATTTGCACAATACTTCTGTATATATATATATATATGATATATCTAAAAACAAATTAAGAATTGAATTTGATTTGGCTCAGTGTATTATATAGCATATGTACAAAGCCTCAAAGCTCAAAATCAATATTAATATTTGCAAACAATCATAAACTTGCATGTAGCATTCATTTTGAAATCGAGGCTTTGCAAGGATGAGGTAAGATAATTATTTAACTACTTTTTTCAGCGTCAGCATCCCGCATTCTTTACTTTTACAATGTCTTCAGTTTGGGAAATTAGCAATCAAATAATGAGCAAAATTAGTTCATGCTGACTCAAGTAGCTTATCATATCAATATTTACATTTTTATGTAGTTAAAGTATATTGCACAGAAGGAAGGTTAAACAGATGATATCGATAGCATGTTGCTTCCTATTGACATCGATTTACTGACAGAAAGACGCCGCTTACTGCGGCCTAAAAGGGATGAATTATTGCATTGCTAAACAAACTTTCGTGTGACTGCGAGGTTAAAAGCTTTCTTTCAATGAACATAATTTAATTCCTAATTTGTTTCCTGCAGTATTCTTGTGTGCGCGGCAGAGTTGTTATGGCATGAAGTATGTTCTGCTGAAACGCAGTCAGAGAGCATTTGTTTATGTAATAATTATTTGATTAAGTTATTATGTAATTTTAATTATATGTTCGAAATGTAAAGTTTATTTATACATTTGCATTTTACTCAGATGCGTTTTGTCTAATGCACCCTTGGCCTAGATGTAAAAACGAATAATTTGTAGCCTACCTTAAAGCATACAAGTAGGCTAATAATAATGATAATAATAATAATAATAATAATAATAATTTCTCGTTGTTGTTGTAGGAAAGATTCAGACAAAAACATTCAAGAGTTTGAGCCTTTGTTGGTTGCATCGATAGAGACATTTTGGATTCGTTAGATTTTTGGTTGGTTTGGTTTGATTCATTTGACTTTTTCAGATATATTAGCTTGTTTATAATCAATATGGCCCCTTCATTTGAAAAATTACATACAATGCCACCTGGTGGTTAGTGTAGAGAGCTAAAAGTGCTGAAACTCCAAATGACATTCGAAAAGTTACCAACAAATCGGAGGAAGGTTAAACACCGCTGTTTTCTTCCTAATAATGTGTGCTCCTATCCGAACTTCTGCGTGTTTTGCTTACTTCTTTATGATGCATTTTAGTCGTTAAGCATGTTTTTCTTGTTTATTAATTAGGCCTAGTTTTAGTAAACGCAGAATATGTCAATCAATCAAACGTTATGACAGTTGCATTCCTCTTTTAACATAGAGCAATTAGCATGTGTAGGCTACTGAATTGATTTAAGCGTTTTCCCCGACAACTGACATAGCCTATGTTTTATTCTACGCAACAAATAAAAAGTAGGCAACACATCTTTATGTGTGAATGCAGGCAATTATCAGAATGGAAACGTGTGTTTGGGGTGGCTACCTGATGTAGGCCTGGACATTCAATGACAATATGGATTAGGCTACATAATTCTTAGGCGAGGGTATACTTACAATGCCCTCGTTGTTTTTCAGCGTATTCAGTCTTCACATTGGCCATAGATTATGTGCTTTTGTTAGTCTATTTATTTTTTTGTGTGAAGTATAAAAACAAAAACTCGACGTAGGCCTACCTAAATTGATAAGGAAAAATATGTCAGTTGCCATTTACGCTGATCATTGTTTATCAGATCAAACCGTGTAACTCTAATTTTTCACAGAAAAATAATTGATAGTAGGCTACAATGCAGTAGACCTAGCCTACTGTAGTATTCTGACATAGGCCTATTTTTAAATTGGACCTTGTGTTTAATTTGGTTAATTTCTTTTTATCAGCCTATGAACAAGAGGTTGGCAAAAACGTTATGTTTCAGTGATGGGCCTGTGAGACAGTATTTTTCCTCTATTCACTTTAAACGAATTTGCAGTTTGATATCCTAAGTGGCCATAATATTGTAGTGTGAATTTCCCTAATATTCCATCATATTTCCCTTTTTTAATCATTTATTTATGTCTAATTATTGCAGTCCTGGCTGGCAGCTTATTACACACTGAACAATATGGCTCCATTCCCAATCTCATGGGTGCTGTTATCATATTGCGGGCATATGTATTCCCCATATTAGCTGTTGATTGAAAATATGACCAGGTTGTGATTTTATTTTACAGTCTCTTATTATGGTTCTCTGGGAAGGTGCTAGCACGAATGACCCGAGAGTTGCTGAATTTACTACCGGCCCCAGAAAAGCAGCACGCCATTGTGTGCAGCAGGCTTCCTCCAGCTTGTTAAATCCTGCTACTGTTCCCCAAATGAAAAGGAGTCTACACCAAAATGATTTATACCCCTGATTCACGAGAGGTGATGTGACAGTGACCTCTGAGCAGCCTGGGACAGCACAACACATAACACACCTCTAACTGTGCTGCTCGGTGCTTGGCTCTTTACTATGGTGAAATTGTTGTTACCGTTGTTACCATGGTGAAATTGTTGAGCAGCAGTAAACCGTAATTTATCCTGCTATCTCTATTTTAGTATGTGGTCCTATGGTTTCTCTGTTGACCTATTTTATCTGGCATAGCTTGAATATTTTATAATGGTCCATACACACACACACACACACACACACACACACAGACACGCGCATACACACACGCACACACACACATTCTTAGCCCTCTATTTTATTTCACCGTGGTGGTATATATACAGTAGAGATAGCGCTTCGGTGTCAGTTCTGCACATTGGCCCCTGAATCTGTCCCCCTTCTCTCCTTCACCATTAAAGGATTATTGTATTTGCCGTTACAACGTCTGAATGGGCATTGTAAATCAGCGCGGGAGGCTACAAAAAAATTTAGAGAGTCGTAAGACCATTCGGATCCGTCCAAAGAGAGGGGGGGTCCCCCCTTTTCTCCGACCCACTCAATGGCACACCGTAAATTCCCCCCGCTGTCCGCCATCAAAGGCAGTGGGTGTAGAGGAGAGCCAGGCCCTGCTCCTTGTTTAAAGGGGTTTCCCACACCGTGCCTGGCCCTGATACAAAGGGCCCGGCTGGAGCAGCGCGGGCCCCGACTCCGCACCGCATCCTGTCCTGTCCTGTCCTGTCCTGTCCTGTCCTGTCCTGTCCTGTCCTGTCCTGTCCTGTCCGCACCTCTCACTGAGTCCAGCGCCTGGACAAAGACCGCTGTGTCTGGGATCCTATTAAAAGTTTGTGTCCCGGGAATAAAAAAGGCACATCAAAGTCTGGCACTTGAACAGAGAGTGACTTTTGAGGTGTCAACAAACTGATTGTCTTCATCAGCACAATCCACTCTCTTTAAACCGACATCCTATATGTTTATCCACCTCAGCCCAAGTTCAGATAAGCACGTATCGATTTAATTTAACTTTAATCAGTATAGTTCTTTTTCTGATAATGTCGGTGTGAGAGAAGGGTTCCGGAGTGCATCAGAGTTACTTCTGGGTGTATATTTTCGGCCGTGTTACTGTGACCAATGGCTGCTCGCGGTGGAAAGCGATGCTGCAGTCTTGTGTTGGTGTCTCATTAGCATGCATGCAGTATTTCACTGCGAAATGCCCGAAGAATGAATGCATCTGGGCAGATGGAATCAAATCAAGCCCTGATGGTGGTCCGTACCTGTGGCTGCCTCATCATTCCTATCACCCAGCCATTTCTCTCCCTCTCTCTCTCACTCACTCTCATACACATCTTCTTTCTTCCTCTTCTCCTCATCCTCTCATTTCTCTGTTTGTGTGTTGCCTCTCTTTTCGATCGCCCACCCCCTGTGATGTGATGCTTTGAGGAAGAGGAGTCTCTGAGGCGGCTGCCTCTGGCCTCTAATGAGGACAAATGTGTCAATTTAGTGAGCGCAGGGGTGCAGATTGAGCACCCGGGTGGGATCGGAGTGGATCCTATTTCCTAATAAAGCCTATAGCGTTGGGAGAGAGAGAGTGTGAGTCTCTCTCTCTCTCTCTCTCTCTCTCTCTCTCACTCTCTCCCTGATCAGCATTCCTCCCCTGTGCCTGCCCGCTGCCCCAGGGGACCCTGGTGCCTCCTGTTTCACCTCATCAGGCGGGTTCACCGGCAGGTCAGCTCCCTGCCCCGCGTCTTTCTCTCTCTCTCTCTCTCTCTCTCTCTCTCTTCCTCCGTCTGCAGGGGTGGGAGCGCTCCTGCTGAAAGACGTTCACGGGGTGTGTGTGTGTGTGTGTGTGTGTGTGTGTGTGTGTGTGTGGAGTGTGTGTGGAGTGTGTGGGGAGTGTGTGTGGTGTGTGTGTGTGTGTGTGTGTGCGTGTGTGTGTGTTGGTGGATAGAGAGGGCCACAGACGTGGTGGGGAGGGAGTGGTGAAGTTATATTCATCAAAGGTGTGAGTTAGTACTTGGAATAAAATGTAATGTAAAATGTAAATGTAGTTTCGGTGATCTCATTGTCTTTTTTGTTATTTAGTTTATTTTGTGTTTGTTTGCCCCATCCTTTGTTCCTTGGAAATTAAATCCCAAGAGCACAGTTTTCAAGCTGCAGCTCCAGTCTTGAAGGTTATGTAAAGTCCAGAGAGACAATGATGGGCTGTAAGCATTAGCTCAATGGCATATGAGGAGGGTGCCTCACAGCTAGTTTAGCGAGTCTTTGTGTCCGTGTGTGTGTGTGTGTGTGTGTGTGTGTGTGTGTGTGTGTGTGTGTGTGATCTCATCTGCCAAAGGTCTGTGATGTTGACCAGCTCTGACACAGCGAGTGCGGCTTGCGTGCGGCCTGGGCGAGCGACGTCGCCTCCGGCTGCAGCCATGACGAAAATAAGCCCACCCAAGTGTTTGCATGGCAACGCCCCCCCCCCCCCCCCCCCCAAAAAAAAAGCCTCACCGTCCCACCCTCCCGTTGGGCGAACGGGAGGTATTCAATCAGGTGGGGGTGTCAGGTTACACCCTCCCCCCCCGGTTCTATCCCAGCTTCCCAGAGGAAGCCCCTTGAAAGTACCCCTGCAGCCCCCCTGCTGAAAGCATCCCCACAGTGGCCTTCCTCTCACTGACACACATGGGCTTGTTTTACCCCATTAAGCGCTACTGCAGGGCTGCGAGGCCGCCCATCCGCTGCCATCATGGCCTGAGTGGCACTTTCACTCCCACCAGCCCCTGGAAGCCCCATCATATGGGGTAACACCGTTTGCGTTTTTCCCCCCTCGCGTACGACATATGATGCTTCTTCTCAGTGGATATGATGATGGGTTTAGTGTAGTTTATTTTGCTAAGGTTTTTATGTAAACTCTGGAACATTCAAGAATATTGGATAGACACAGACAATTTAACCTCAAATATGTAAGCACATGTGCAAAATACATATGTGTATAAGTATGTATGTATATATGGATATACATATATACATGCATACAGTATATATATATATATATATATATTTCATATATACAGTATATGGATATGTATATACACACACACATATTCAGAACACATGTATTTCCATATGCAGAGACATTAATGTGCTGCCATAAAGACAGACAGACACCCACACACACACACACACACACACACACACACACACACACGCGCGCACACACACACACACACACACACACACACACACACACAGTACTCACACACACACACACACACACACACACACACCCTTAAACAGACATGCACTTCCGTCCTCACTTCCTTCATTTGGATTCCCTCTCGGCGCGGCCTCCTGATTGACTTGTAGCCAAACTAAAGTGGGATTTAATGGGCGAGTACATTAACTCCCTCAGGTCATAATACCATCAATCACCTTTTTTATGGCGGGGGGATCAACCGCCGAGCCCCCATAACGCCACGCTGAGTGCTGCATTACGAGTAGGTGAGACGGAGAGGGAGACAGAGTGCAGTCCAATTTACAGCTGGGAGACGAGCCCGGACTCGTCAGCGGCCTGCGCGTCGTCCACTCCCACTTTTAATCAGGGACGGCGCCGGAAACAGATTGTGCGCGTCGTTCGTTTGACTTGTGTGGAGAGTGATGTATGCTTTTCTTGAAATATTTAATTAATGTTTGATGTGAGATGGTCTAGGTGGGTGTGTGCAGGAGTGGAGGTGAGGAGTCTGAAGGTGTCTGTGTGTGTGTGTGTGTGTGTGTGTGTGTGTGTGTGGGGTGTGTGTGTGTGTGTGTGTGTGTGTGTGTGTGTGTGTGTGTGGTCTAATCAGCTGAGTTTCAGGTGGCCTGTCTGGCGCAGGGCCATAGTTAGGAACATGAATCTGGATCCAAGGTGGGCATGGTGTGTATGTGTATGTGTGAGTGAACCTCTGTGTGCATGTGACTTTCTGTTTATATGAGTGTGTTTGCGTCTTATTTGGGGTGTGAAACAGTTCAATGAATGTGTGTGTGTCTGTGTGTGTGCGTTTGCGTATAGCAGTGAGGTCCTGATGTTGATGAGCATTACTCTATAGTTTGGTTCCCACAGAGAGGCTTCAGCAGCATACATACATTATTTGGGCATATGTGCAGTTGGGTGTGTATGTGTGTGTGTGTGAGAGAGATATTGTTTTTGTGTGTGTGTGTGTGTGCATGTGGATGTGGCTACACACGTGTATTTGGGGTGTGTGTGTGTGTGTGTGTGTGCCGCCTGCACGCCCTGCCTCTGTTATGGCACTGATGAACATGCCCCGTGTGCCACGCTGCGCGCCCCCTTTCTCCACCAATCACATCCTGCCATCGGCACACAGCCATGCCATGCATCACCCGCTAGCCACCCACCCCCCCTGCCCGCCCGCACCCACCCCCACCCTCAACCCCCACCCCCACCCTCAACCTGCAGCAGACACAAAGAGCTGCCCAGAGAGGGGGCAGGAGCTGTGTACGCAACACCACCTCCGTCCCACCCTCCCCTACACACGCGCCTGTACCACTGTGCTGACAAATGCCTGCTACAGCTCTGAATAACCAGTCGTAACTGATAGGTTTGCGGTAGGTCAGAGAGTTGTCATTGGCACTTGTGAGGATAATTTGTTCGTTTATATGTAAATAAAAAGAGGACGCATCCATTTATTTAATTTTGGTTGATTTGAACTGGTCTGGTTTTGTTTTTCAGGCAAACAGAGTTAGAAACTTTTGTGAGCTGAGGATTTTTGAGCAGAAACAGATGTGTGTGTGTGTGTGTGGTGTGTGTGTGTGTGTGTGTGTGTGTGTGTGTGTGTGTGTGTGTGTGTGTGTGTGTGGTGGTGGTGGTGGTGGGGGGTGCTCTTGATGGAGAGTCTCTTAAATAAGTTCAGATATCTCCCTCCCTAAACACAAGGTATTCACGTCCAGCATTATTATTTTATTTTCCCAGTTGGTAAATGGAAAGCGCACATCAAATGTCTGGAAACAAATGGGCATATTAGGCATCTGCAGATCTTCTCCCTGAATAATATGGACAGTGTAATATTGAATAATTGATAGACGGCCATAACAAATTAAACAGTAAATGATTTCTGTGGCACTAATTAAAAAGAGGAAAAGGAAGAGAATGAAACCCAAGTCTCCACATGCCTGTGAATAATTAAATACACAATTTATAGTTGAATTAAAAAATCACAGCCTGGAAGATTCATCTAATCAGCCGTTTTAATGGGGCCCATGTTGCTTTCGAGAAAATCATTTGAAACCCACAGTTAGTTTGTGTGTCAAATTTTGGTGGTCTGTTTACCATGACAACTGTATAGAACAGCCCCTGGGGGTAGACGAAGACATTTTGTTTTTTATCTTTTCTGAAAAAAACTGAGCTCCTTGTAAAATTGAAGGTCTTCCCAACTGTTACGATTTTTTGGGGGGGTTGGGGAGAAATCGAGTCACCCCATCATTTCCTTTGCTTATCTCTGTAAGGCAGCCTGCTGTGTTAGAGGCTCTCATTCGATGGATCGTATTGGCTGTCACTCGGTAAATTTCCTATCCTATTGGCTCGCGAGAGTCATCGGGTTTGAGTGAGACGTCGCTGGCTCGCTGACCTATCGGAGGCCGGCGTTCGTTTCCGGAGGGTGGTAATGAAGAGAGAAGGCATTCTTTTTCTTTCCGCATGCGTGAGTGCTTAATTTTTAGGTTAGACTGCTACCCTGTGGAAGAAGGATAGAATGGACGGCCCCTCCGACTGGCCACTCGCACTCACTCACACCTCGGCCGAGAGGCGGGATGATCAAAGGGCCTCCTGGCGGACGTGAACTCCGCTTCCTTCCTCTCCGTCCCATAAGTCAGTGGCAGTTTGACCGCACCGCGCCAAACAGGGCCGGATGGAGGCCTCTCTGGCTGTCCAGAGATGAGAGCCGGCCCTTTAAGTGTCAGCTCATTTTTAGCCCGTCTCGCCCGGGTCCGCTGTTTGTTTTATTCCGCCGCTAACTATTACGCCGGGCTCGACCTCCAAGACAAACGAGGAGAAGGGGGAGGGAGATGGATTGAGGGGATTAAAAGGTGTCAGCGTCGGAGGAGGAGGAAGAGGCGAGAAAAAATGAACAGAGACAGAGAGAGAGAGAGAGAGAGAGACAGAGGTGTGAACAATAGGAGAGAGAGGAGAGAGAGAGACAGAGAGAGAGAGAAAAAGGATGGAGAGGGGGATTAGGGTGGAGAGAGGGAGAGAGGCAGACGGACGAGGTGGGAAGTGGGGATATGTAAGGGGTTGTTTTGGGGTTGATGTAGACGGGCGAATATGAATGGGGCGGCTATGGCACGGTCACGTTCATGACAACACACATCCTCTCCTGATGGGGCCGGACAGCAGTGAGGTGGGGGTTTGGGGAGGGTCACTGCGCCCTCACTGCCCTCACAGAGCCCCACTGAGAGAGAGAGAGAGGGAGAGAGAGAGGGAGAGAGAGAGAGGGAGAGGGAGAGGGAGAGGGAGAGGGAGAGAGAGAGAGAGAGAGAGCATGGGAACGATGTTGTTCACAGCTCACAGCATGTTTTTTCCATGGTGGGAATGAGTAAGATGTTATTCAGACAAACAGCTGAGGGCAGGGGGTGTGAACATTGTTATGGATTATATTCTTTTCAGCTTTAGGGAAGGAAAAACAAGGCAGAAACAGGTGGTTGGTTTGGCTCAATTCAAATTAAGTGGTTTTATTTCATAAACATTTTATTCTGACAGCACATAATCTCTCTTTTTTACTGTTCACCTTCACTATATAACCATCATGTAAAATACCACAAAATATTAGGAGAATGTTATGAGAATCCTGCAGTTTTAGAAGTCTTTATTTCAGATATTCACTTGAGAAGGTCATAACATCCAGCACTGCCTAAAGTATCGCAGATGTTTAAGTGTGTATTTGTAATCATTATATCACGGAGAAGTATCATCTCAACTGGCCTAGAATGGGCTCTGATGCATGTTGACCAATTAACCCCCGAGACAAACACAGATGACAGTGCTTGGCCCAGAATCACACAGCAGCACTCTGAAGCACACACACATTCCGAAACTGACACAAGCATGTGAACTTGTACACCCACACCCACTCAAAGAGGCCTGTGCACATACACAGACAAACACACAAATATCTGCCCCCACCCACCCAGTCTCTCTCACTCTCACACACACACACACACATACACCATACCTGTCAACACTCCCGTTTTTCCCGGGTTCTCCCGTATTTTAAGGTCATCTCCCGGCACCCTCCCGTTTTGTTATTTCACCCGGAAAACTCCCGTAATTTGCATGGCCATAAAACTTCATTGATCCATTCATTTTTTCTATTAGTCTGACATCTCCCAGGTTACCAGATTGTGTATGAAATACACCCTACACATACACGATCAAGCTGGTGGATACATAACTGGCATGCGTAAGGTAATGGTAAGGTAAAAGCAACGACCGAAATGCTAAATGTTGACAGGTATGACATACACGGCTTACACACGCTCACACGCTCACGCTCACACACACACACACACACACACACACACACACACACACACACACACACACACAGACACACACAGACACACACACACACAGACACACACAGACACACGCATACAAACACACACACACGACAGTGTTGGTACACATTGTTTTGGTTCACTCGGCCAAAAGCAGATGCAGTTGAAAGGGACTGGATTCCAGGCTGTTCTTTCTGTCATCAGTAGACTGGGCAGGAAGGCCTCTGCACCTTTACAAATGTCCTCCGAATCGCTCCCGTCCGCCCACGCCAGAGCCCACCTGCTCCTCCTACCCCCCCCCCCCGCCAACACACACACACACACACACACACACACACACACACACACACACACACTCTCCCCCCTCTGTCTGAGCCTCTCGCCTGATGACAGACCGATCGCAAAGTTGTGTGACCTGAGCTTTGTTTTCACATCTGTAGCATCAGTAGCATTCCTGTCACTTCGCCCTAAACAGTGTTTTTTTTGCCACAGCTCTTTGCTTTTTGTTTAAGTATTTTGAATGTTCTCTGCTTCTTGTTTAAGTATCAAGGCATGTTGGCTGTAATGCCGGCAGTTACCAGCAAAGTGCCCTAAAATGAAATAAAACTAGTCTCTCGAGACCCTCACTGTAATCCAACCATCTAATTCATATATGAACATTTCTTCTTCACCATATTTATGGGTGCACTCTACCCCTCTTTACCATCGTAATTTATGTAAAAGACTTGGTGGACTTTGATGATTAATAGCAGATAGCTTTATACACGGTGAGCAGTTACATTTTATACGGAGATGATGTGACGGAGGGGGTAGCCATGAATCACTACATGTTAATTAATCGCTATCGTGCGCATACAGGAGCGGTTCCTGTGTTACACAAGTCCATTAACTCTTATTTAACACAGGCAGCGGTCTAAACAGAGATGAGAAACGCATTAAAGCATGCCAATGCAGGTGGAAGGTGGGGACATTACATTAACGAGGCCATGATGGAAGGTGCAGGCGTGTGGGTGGGTTGGTGCTCTTGATAAAACACACTGGCTTGAAGTCCTGGCTTGGTCAAGGATCCTGGAGGAACTTTACTGTTAATTGCGGGCACTTAACTCCTATTTATACGAATTTGTACAAGTGTTTTCAACATTCACTTATAAGATATATATATACTAAAACAAACCAAATGAAACTGGAAATGAATGATAATGCAACACTTAATGCAATCTCATGAACACAAATATCACACCTACTGTACATAATGATCAACATAACAAAGTCGCCTCCTCTCAACATAACAAAGTCGCCTCCTCTCTCTCTCTCTCTCTCAGCATTAAACATATTGATCTGAGTTTTAGTCCAAAGCTGCAGTGGAGTATCTGATCCCAGATACAGGAATGCGTTTACTCCTCATGACCTCTGTGTCCCAGATATACTCCCCCAGTTATTCCACCATGTAAGGAATAACTTCTGAAAATGGACACACACGTTTGAAGATAATGCTGTATAGATTTTCTATTGAAGTTTTAGTGTACTACATTGCCGGTTGTGATGTTGCTTAAAGACTTTAATTGAAGTCAATGTGCACGGTCACAGAGGCGGGGTGCTTCATTGATTATGGTATTGGGCCATGTACACTATAGGCAAAGTCCTTTTATGCAAGTCCCTCCACTCGGCGGCCATATAGCAACGCTTTTTGGGCACTCATCGGGCATCCTATTCAGCAGAAATGCGTGTGCGCAAGGCTTCACAACACCAATCTTGCTCTGGCGGCGAGTTCACAACACATGATTGGGAAGATGTCTTCACAACACACCATATGATTGGCTCAATGTATTCACATCACACCACATGATTGGCTCAATGTATTCACATGTCAACGTTTTGCCGAGGAAGGGGTGTGATATGTGTAGTAACGGCCATATTGGCGTTACAAACTAGCCCCATGCATTTCTATGGAGGGTTTTTTGAGTGCTGTGTCTCCTCATTAGAAAGTCTCTGCTATAGGTAAACAAATGGTAAAAACCTTTATTAAACATATCCTGAATCATGATGTACAGCTTTAAACTGAATTTTCAATTCTGAATTAAGTAATTCTGACTGATGCTCTGTTTCGCAGATTTTAAGGAGATACCTACGGTTGCAGCCCAGGAGCTGGGGAATATTCTGAAGCAGGGCTACCTGGAGAAGAAAAGGAGAGGTAAAACCACTGAAATGCTACATTATCTCACAACTGTTACTAAATAGATCTGTCTTTTTCCCCCCCACTGATTTTTGATGTTTGATCTGTTTCTGTCTTCATAGATCACAGTTTTCTTCGAATGGAGTGGCAGAAAAGATGGTGTGTCCTCAACAACACCATATTCTACTATTTTGGCAGTGAGAAAGGTTGGTGTCCCACCCCAGACTGTAAGGGATTGTGTGCCTTTGTAATTCACTTATTCAGCCCAACCCAGTTTATGGAGACCTGGCCTCTTGTACGGCTTAAGTGCTACCATAATTTAGCATCTTGATCTAATGGAAGTCTCTTGGAAGAAGAAATTGAGTTATAAAGTAGATGGTTGGATCTTCTTTGTACACCTGATCAAAAAGTAATCTAACCAGCCTCAATATATCTCAGGTACCTTTTAATGTTGTTGTTTTATTGTGGCTGGCTAGATCATATAATTTCAGGAACACCTGATCACAATGGTACACAACCACGTACAGTACACATGCTGTTGTTGTTGTTCTTGCAGTCCTTGATATTTTGCCAGTTCTTCCATGTTGACTGAATGTGAATGTGTGTATATACAGTAGGGTGCTGATTAATGAGTGTGTTAAGTCAGGGGCTCACTCTGTCTTTCTCTGTGCAGATAAGCAGCAGAAAGGCTCCTTCTATATCAATGGCTACAGGGCAGAGCTGGTGCCCAACCTGCGCAAGGACTCCAAAAAGAATGCCTGCTTTGAGATGATCGCCCCGGGGAGGCGCTCTTACCAGGTGCTGTCTAGTTGGTTCTGGAACTTAAAGTTCAGGAATAGTAGTCTTTGCCAGTCATGGGTGTGTCAAGTAGGGCAATGGGGCAACCTCTTCTTCTTCTTAAACTGCTCTCTATGGGTGCTACTCTCGTGTCCTAGTGTCCCGAAGTCCAAAGTCATTAACATGAGAGTGAGGAGAGGCCTGTGGTGTATGTGTGGAAATCGCATGCAGCATGTACATGACTGATGGTCAGTCACATGTTCTTCACAGTTCACCGCCAGCAGCACTCGCGAGGCCAGAGAGTGGGTGGACCAGATCAACTTTGTGCTCAAAGGTGAGGAACTCAGACAGTTCAGCCACCAACTGAACTTTTACTAACATATCGATACATTTAACTGTTTTTCAGTTCACAGCCACATATGTCCAAATAGACTAGCCATTAACACAAATAGTTTAGTGAACAAGTGATGATTTTGAGATAGGGCGGTTCTAAAAAATGTAGCCCCACTTTCACTAATGTTGTGCGATGCAGCATTCAGCCTTCAGCAGAATTCTTTACTCTTCAAGTGGCCTTGAAGGGAATTGGAAGTCACCTATGTATATTAGTCAATAGCCACATGAGGCACAGTGTCCATGATTGTAAAAAATGACATATCATATATTAAGGCACAAGAAATAACTAATATTGTGTCACTGTTTGGCATAATTTGTGTTTGGAATATAATAGCTATCATATGCACACTGATTGCCTGCAGTTGCATTGTGAGCTGTGCCGGTTCACCTCAGGTGAAAGGGGAAAGGTCTGCAGGTAAAAAAAGATCGCCTTGTTTAGGCGGTCTCGGGCTCGGTGATGAGAAATCGTCTCGTTTCCTGCTCAGCCAATCAGATGCGCGACAGACCTCCTCATACCTCGAGGCACGCCCCCTCCGGCGTGGCCACATGTTGCCTCGTGGCCTCCCCTTCCCCGCCACGCGGCGCTCCTTTACGGGAAATTGATTGGGACGATCCCGGGGCCATTTGTCAGGCACATCGACCCAGGCCAGGGCCGCCGGGGTGTCAGGGAGGATACGATAACCTGTGTTACAGGAGGCTCGGTCGCCCGCAATCTCAGGCCCACTCCATCTGAAAGAGTGAGACAGAGAGAGCGAGAGAGAGAGAGAGAGAGAGAGAGAGAGAGAGAGAGAGAGAGAGAGAGAGAGAGAAAGTAAGAGAGAGAAAGAGAGAAGAGAGAGATTCTCTATAATAGGCTCAACCCAACTGATTTGCGGGAAGTAACGGACACTTCCTCGTTCCTCCTCCCTCCTCATCCTTCCTTCCTCCCTGCGGCCTTTGCTGTCCTGCTGGTACTTTTTAGAGCCACAAGCCCCACTGCATGGAAAGTTGTTGTGTACAGTACTCTTGTGTACTCTTGTGTTGTGTACTCTTGTTGTGTGTTGTGTACCCCTTATGTGTACTCTTTCTGTTGTTTGTGTTGTTTCTTAAAGACTTTTGTCACTTGCATTTGTCACATTTGTAAAATGTCTTCATTTACTATTAAAAGATCATCTAGATATTTGATTAATACTCATAGACATGGTGCTTACAGTTTGGAGACTATTCTGATTGTGCCATGGCTCAGTTGTTGAGCTCAGTGCTGTATTGATAATGAGCTTTTGTCTTCTGTTGTCTTCTGCCTGTTTTGCTGTCTGTTAGACCTCACCTCCACCTTCATCCCCTTCGACGACGATGAGGAAGAGGAGGAGGAAGAGGAGGAGGAGACTTACGACGACATTGAGAGAGCGGCCAGCCCTCCTCCTCGTCCCATGCCCGTCTCCAACCCCACTGCGTCCCACGGCCCCTTGCCCCCGCCCGCACCCATCTCCCACCGCACGCCCGAGGCCTGGAGGACCCGGCCGGTGGCCCAGGAGGAGGACATGCTGGAGGAAGAGGAGGAGGATGAGGAGGATATTTATGAAGTGCTGCCAGGTAGCCTGATCCTCTGGTGTCTACCTTCACGACACTACCTGTTCATGAATTAAGATGAACTCCTGTGAAAATTCCAGTGTGTTGTAGCATCTATAATCACAATGGTATTAGGCAGACACCTATCAAACAGGTGCATGAGATTTGATATCTGTTTTGCATTTTCTACCAAATACATCAGCTGCAGACAGCTGAGGCTGTGGACTGATGAGAGTGACCCTACATTCTTATGAAATCTTAGCGACATCAAAAGCAGGGCTGACCCATGTGTATCTGGACATGCCATTGGCAGTGTGGGATGAGGTATTACATGAAGGCGCACAAGGTTTTTTGGCGTACGCCTGGTCAGATGTCTGGTCAGGTCAGCCAGGTGCGCTGCCGAGGCCTCGACTCCCACTGTCACCGCACCTCAGCCGGGCTGTCGCGCGCAGATCCATCAAGATTCAATCACCCAAAGTCGGAGCGGCCGTCCCTCACGGCACTTAACGGCTGGACAGCGGGGAGAGAGAGAGGGACATCCGTCTCGCGAAAGTGACAGCTCTGCTCCATGCGGCCATGTGGTGTGGGAACAGACCCTGGCCACAGATGGTGGATCGGATGACCGTCTCTCCTCTCTCTCTCCCCTCTCATTCGGACCATCCATCTCTCTCCTCTTATCAGCTCTCGAATTCTTACCATCACAGTTACCCCCCCGCCCCCGCCCCCCCACACACACACACACACACACACCACCACCATCGAAAACTGCTGAGTGTATCCCCATACTGATATCCTGAAGAGGCAAAACTGTAGAATGTGACACAACTAAACTGCCTGTACCACAATGCACAATGTTGACAAATGTATTAGTTAGCACACACACAACCCTTGATGACCATGACCTCTGATATCACAAACACAATGCTTTGTGTTGTCATTTGACATCACTGTGCTTAAGTTTTTAAACTCACTGCCGTGGGGTGGTTACAGAATTCGACCCTGGTGATGGATTTAGTCAATTTCTCGATGGTGCGGAGAAGCATAAAGAAGCTCATTAAATGCCCAGTGTATCGGGGGAAGAGGGGGGGGGGGGGGGGGTAGGGCTCAGACAGCAGGCAGCCGCAGCTTTGATGGGTTTATTGAGTGGAAAATTGAATCAAATTGATACGGAAACACCAGGCCTGCGCTGCGACTCCTCTCCTCTCCTCTCATCTCAGCTCCCCTCCGCTGCACACGGGCTGGACATTACGGCTGGCAGGGGAGCAGTGTCCAGTGTTGCAGACAGGCAGTTGTCCAACTCTTTGATCTTTTACCCCCCCCCCCCCCCCCACCCCTCCCCCCCAAAGTTAATTTTCTTGCAAACAAGTTGGAGAGGTATGTCCAGTGCAGTCCTCGGTGCTTGCTGGGCGTGTTACCCTTGAATTTTGTGAGAAGTTTTTTTCTTTCATTTTCAGCTTCATAATGAATTAAGAAAATCATAGTGGGTTCTTAGCCATACACAGAACAGTGATAGTGAGAGAGAATCCACTGGAACGACATGCTGGAGATCAAAGATTCTACAGCGGTGTGTAGCGCTCTAGAATCTTTGCTGGAGATTACTTTGGTATTTGGACGCATGAACATCCCTCTCTCCGTCTCATGCACTGCCAATCAGAGGAACTGTAAAGTCGTCATGATATGAAATCAAATTTCAGGCTTTGATTGGACTTCAGTTGAAACTTCTGTGATGGATGGGCCAGGCCATGGGCCTTGTCCTGACCCTTCCTTCTTGTCATTTTTCCTGCTGGTCCTTACTGGAAGTGTGGGTCCCGCGCCGGGCCGTTGGAAGTATAGGGTTGCTGGGAGCGGCGGTTTTATCGGCAGGCTGACAGTGTGAGGATGGATGTGAGAGGCAGAGAGCAGGCGTATCACTGTCACCTGACAGACACACTGGTGCCACGCCCAGAATCAATGCCCCGTCTGGCAGGACACACACACACACACACACACACACTTACTGACACACACACACACTTACTGACACACACACACACACACACACACACACACACTTACTGTCACACACACACACACACACACACACACACACACAAAAACACACCAACATGCACACACAAACACCAACATGCCCATATTTCACCAGGGGAGTTCAATCTCTATGAAGGACATGATTATTTGGTAAAGGGTGGCATGTGACATAGACAATAGCACCTGATACACTGGGAAAACGCCCCAAACTTTTAGGAGTGTCATTTCTTATCCACAGTATTTAGGATGCGTTTTTGTTGACAGACTTTTTTTGTAGGTAGAAGAAAATGTGATCTTTACAAGTGGGATCTGCAAATAAGGAATTGTTCAGCTCAGTTTTATTCAGATAGCGCTTTGAATAATGAGTATATTTGGTTTCAAGCAGCTTTACAGGAAATGAAACCAAAGCTCACCAAAACGGGCTTATCAGGCACGTTGACAAAAACCTCCTGCCATATTGTTTGAGCAATAAATTAGCAGCTCTTTCCAAATATGTACTTTACGAGCTGAAATATTTTCTGTGATCATTGCCAAGTATATTTTGTATGATTGTTTTGTTTGGACAACTTTATAGTTACAGTTAAATTACAGTTAAATTATTTGAATAATAAACCGTTGACTTTTAACCTCTAACTTCTGTTTGTGCTTCAGAGGATGACCTGTCAGACAATACAGAGGATGGAGCTGATAACAGACCCAAATCAGGTGAGATCTGAACACAACAAATGCTAGCCAACAGCTGCAGAATGTTATGAACATCCAGACACCACACTGACAACACTGGTGGTGGTCAGGTGTGCAGTCACTTTATTGTTTATTTATGTGTGTGTGTGTGTGTGTGTGTGTGTGTGTGTGTGTGTGTGTGTGTGTGTGTGTGTCATAGCATGGTCTGAGTATGCAAACTACTACCAAGGATTATGGGACTGTGAGGCTGACAAGCCAGATGAGCTGGCCTTCCAGAGAGGAGACCTCATCTACATTCTTAGCAAGGTAAGTGCAACAGCACACACACACACACACACACACACACACACACACACACACACACACACACACACACACACACACACACACACACACACAGATATACTCTGTTAAATTCACAGTGCTAGATGAATATGTTCTGACATTCAGCTCAGTCAGCCGTCCTTGCTTATTGAGAATTGTGGGTCTCCTCCTCTCTCCTTCCTCCTCTACCTTTCCACCACCTCCCCCTCTCCTGTTTTCTCTCTTTCACTTTCTTTCTTCATCTCTCTTTCACCCATTCTCTCTCTTTTTCTCTTTCATCTCTGTGTCTTTCTCTATTTCTCACCCTCTTCCACTCCCCATCTCTCCTCTTCCTCTATTTACCCTAATGATGAGTAATGGGCCGCAGGCCACCAGATAAGTCACATCAATCTTAACCTTTCCTGAGGGGGGGGGGGGGGTGTGTGTGTGTGTGTGTGTGTGTGTGTGTGTGTGTGTGTGTGTGTGTGTGTGTGTGTGTGTGTGTGTATTTTTGTGTCTAAGTGTATCTATTTGTGTGTGTGCGCGTGTTTGTGTATCTATTTGTCTGTATGTGTGTGTGTATGTGTATCTAGTTGTCTGTGTGTGTGTGCGCGTGCTACAGAGCATTCTGTTGTACAGTCCTGATGCCTCTGTTCAGGCTCCATCCCAGCCCAACCCAGCACGGTTGGCAGGAGTTCACCTTGAATCTGAAAGCACTTTTCTCATTCATACCTGTCCTCTCTGAGAAGTGTCACGTGTCCTTGACTGAGGTGGGATATAATGGCTCGGCTTGGTTGGTGAAGGACTTAGTGGCAAGATTCTCAGTAATGATCTTTAGCTTCATTACAACTGTAATCTTGGTGAGCATTGAGTGTTCCAACCATGCAAAACATTTCTTGTATATAGAACTAGCAGTCAGCTGTTTTCTCTCTCTCTCCCTCACTCTCACTGCCTATCCCCTGCTGTTTTGTGATTGCTATGTTGTCTTTAGAGACATACTATGTGTGTTTGTGTCTAGAAAAACAAGATACTGGAAATCAATGAGTTTTAATTTGGTCCTGTGACCTCCTCAGACTATTTTTAAAATCAAATTGTCTGTTAAATCTGTTGGTTTATATCTCCTTTTGTCCTGCACTGTAGATGTGTTCTGATATGTTGTGATAAACTTCATCATGTCACTCAAACTCATGGACCTCAACACTCTCTGTAAGACTGAGAAAATTGACAATAAAAATAATTCTACAAAATGAACATTTTAAAGTAGTCATATAGCCTACATAAAATGCTGATAACAGGCTTAATCATAGGGCATAGGCTTAATCATTTGAATAGAATAATAACAAAATCCCAAAACTATCGCTAGAATGAAGTACATTACATAGACGAAAATGGACTGCAACCTCTTAGATGTAAAATAATTTAACTGCCAAGTGGAAATAACTTCAGATGTTCTGTTGCTGCTTGTCATCAGTCGGTCTCATTAGGTTGTGTGTGTGTGTGTGTGTGTGTGTGTGTGTGTGTGTGTGTGTGTGTGTGTGTGTGTGTGTGTGTGTGTGTGTGTGTGTGGTGAGAGGAGAAACAGGGACAAAGGTGATGGGCTCATCTCAGCACACACACACCTCATTTCACCCAAAAGATAATACCAAACCCATGTGTCTGGCGGAGAGTTGGAGCATAAACACTTACTTACACCCCCCTCCACAAACACACACACACACACACACACACACACACACACACACACACACACACACACACACACACACACACACTCACCACCAGCCGCATCGCTAAAAAGGGTTGTGGGGTTGTGTTTGCAGTGTGTGGCGTTCCGTCGTATGCCTCCCAGGCATGCTGCGTTGACAGGGTGGTCTATCACTGGGCAGGATCTTTGACACACATTACACAAACAGGGGCTCCGCTCTGGGTGGGTGGTGGCGCGCACAGACGTACCTGACGACTGAGACGCCATTAATCTGGCCTCAGGCGATTACACTCCAGTTTAGAGAGCCAGTAGTTCAGGTGAGGTAGGCTTTTTAATGGTCACAGCCTCTGTAAACACATCTGTAAAGGCTTATTAATTATTAAAACGTTTTGGCAGCGCATGACTATTATTGCCCTGTGTCCCCTACTTTGCACACAATTCTAGAATGTTCCGTGGAAGTGCACTGCCTGACATAGGGTTTTGGTTGTGTGTCTATGCATGATGTGGTTATGAGGGTGCTACTGCTGCAATGGGGGCATAAATCTCGGTGTATTCCCTCAGCTCATGTTACCTCGGCTTTAAGAAAAGGGAGCGGGTCCGGCGTATTTTATGTTGTTTTATGGGGGGTTCCAGGGGAGGCCCGACCTTGATGAGTGAAATATGGGCAGGTGGCCAGCAGCAAAGCTAAGTGCTAATGCTCTCTCGCACACGACGGACGCCGAGTAGCCGGGGCAATAAACCCACAACACATAAATCCACGCCGGACAGGGGCGTAAGTATATTTGTGTCAGCGGCGAGCATAATTACACGGCGATAAAAACGTGTGAAGTGTCAAATCAATGGTGCTAACTAACAAGAGGAATCCCCCCCCCCCTCTCTCCCCTTTCAAAGCTGGGCTATGATTGAGCCGCGTCAAATCGGAAGGGCTCGATCGGATTGCCATGGCAACGGCGCCTTCTGCCTGGCGACCGAAGGGAGAGCTGGCCAATTATGAAGAGCTCAGTCATCAATCACTATTGATCCCTCACTTACTGTAAGGAGGCCGTGCTCTGTGGGTGTTTACGTGTACACACGTGTGTGAATATGAGAAAGGGAGAGTGTGAGTGGGAGAGTGTGACGGAGAAGAGGAATGTCTCTGTGTCTGTGTGTGTCTGCGTGTAGAGGAGAGATGGCTGTTTTGACGGGTGTGTGAATGTGTGTATGTACTCAAGAGAGACAGAGAGAGAGAGAGAGAAAAGTGAGTAATTGTGTGTGACTATACGTTTCCATGTGTTAGAAGAAGTTGAGTGTGACAGAGAGAGAGAGAGAGCCCTTCCCTGCTGAGCGTTCTGTATGTCTTCATCAGTACGTGAGAGCGAGGGCCTTGCAGGTCGTAAAAAAGCCCTCCGCCTGTTCCCCTGCCTGCATCTCTGCTTCATTTTCCATCTCGCTCTTATTAATTCAGCCGAGTTAATTTCGCACAGCCCGCGAGCTCGTCGCCCGTGGCACGCCAGCTGAAACAGACCCATACCCCCACCCCTCCCCTCTCCACCCTCCAGCCCTCCCTCTATTTCACCCCCTCCAGTCCCCCCCCACCCCACCCTCCAGCCCTCCCTGTGCTCCCTGTATCTGTGCCCACCGCTCTCCAACAAGACATAGTGCCCAATCCCAGAATCCATCTGGCGGCCATACAGGGCTTCCTCAGTGCACTGCCTAGACGGATGATGATCAGAGAGCTGGAGGCTGGAAGCGCTGTTATTTCGCCTCCCCAAAAAAATCCACCCCGTTATGTGCTTCGCTGCGTTGTGTCCTCTGGGTGTTTCGGGGTACTTAAAATAGACGAGAGGCGTATAAAACATTGCAGGCTGTGTTCTATTTAAATGCCCCTGTATATGTGCAATGCTGCAGATAATTGAGGCGCAAGGGACGGGCCTCACTCACACATGGGGTTTCTGAGGTACTCAGAGGTGTGTGTGTGTGTGTGAGGTTGTGGGGGTCCAAAGAGACTCCTTCTTTAACTGCGCTCTTCCTCAATCCATCCAGTTACGGCTCACATTCCACAGCCTCTAATTTATGTCCTTCGGAATCAAAGTACGTGACTCCCGAGGTCAGCTCCGTCACATTCCTGTGCCCCCCTGAGGAATCCCTGTAAAGTCCCGGGTCGGGGATGGGGAAAGATTTACGAGGCAGGAGATGTAAGCCAAACTCCTACAGGTCCCCCTCTTTTCTTTTCTCCTCTCTCTCTTTCTTTCTCTCTCTCTCTCTCTCTCTCTCTCTCTCTCTCTCTCTTTTGCTCTCTCACGTTTTCTTTTTTTGTCCTCTTGTTGGACGCACTGGCCCGCCGACACTGTGGTCTTTCTCATTGGGCGGGAGCATGCGCACAGCAGCGAGAGGCCAGCGGGGCCCCCTTCTGGACTGGGGGTACTAAATGAGCTCTTGAGGGGGGGGGGTCCAGACAAACGCCAACCCTCTGCTGCCCCCCTTTCCGCTGCCAGGGCTGGACGAGTGCCCCCCCCCCCCCCCCCCCCCCCGCCTCCACTTGACCATCAGCACACCAGAGCATAGACACTCCTGACACCTAGTGGCTGCAGTGGGTAGGGTTCGTATTTTTAGTGGTGGAGTGATTCACTTTCAAGTTTCAAATACACACACACACACACACACACATGCTTCTGAACAAATGACACCCAAACAATGGCCAAGACCAGGGTGGATAAAAGACATCACTGGAAATAGACATAAAGTCAATTAATGGGTTAGATTATTATTTATTCATTGAATTGCTTTTTGGTTTATGCAGTTGCTGATGGCGGCATTATTGTTGGCCATGGCCATTTTACTCCATTGAATGGGCTTTCGGTTTATTCAGCGACCACTGTTGATGTCCTACTGTTTGGCCGTGTACATCTCTAAGATGGCCACCTTAACTGAGATGGCCAGAGTGAGTCCCCTCAGCCCCGCAGGGTCGCATCCTCCCAGCGCTCAGACGAATGGCCACCCCAGCTTGCCCACTACCCACAGGAGGTCACCCCAGCTTGCCCACTACCCACAGGAGGTCACCCTCCTCTAATGTGCGGGGAGAGAAAAAGGAAAAAGGCTGACATGAAAGGAAAAGGAGAAGCCGTGAGTGAGTGAGAGAGAGAGTGTGAGTGAGAGAGAAAGACAGGGAGTAATCTATACTTAGATCCTTGTACCCCCCCCTCCTCTATACAAACCAACCTCCTCTTTTCCTTCTCTGTCCTTCCCCCCTCCTTCTCCTCCTCCCTTTCTCTCTCTCTCTTCTCTTCTCTTTCTCTTTTTAACCCCCCCGCCCCCCATTCGCGCTCACATCCACCCAAAGACCTGCTTGCTGTGGGGCAATAGACACCCAGGCGCTGTATAGACACATCGGGGGCATTCTATTTACCAGCACAGGCAGCAGGGGGTGAGTCTGGGGTTTTGGGGTCGTGCAGAAGGCAACGGTCATCCCCCGGTCAACTACAGTAGGTCATTATTCAGCCCCAGCCAATCGTCCAGAACTGCACAGCGGCGGCAGTGGCAGTAGCAGCAGCAGTCGAAGCCGCGGCAGGCCCCTCCTGTCTCCCACTGCCCCCACCTTGCCATCCACCCACCCCCCTGCCCATTCTGCCTAATTATTATAAATGACAGGGGCGCGTAAACAGCCATCATTACGAGCACTCAGCAGCATACACAATTCCACTTTAAATGGCTATTAAGTTAAAGAGCCATCAGTAATTTCCCCAGTGGACTTTTAGAGCCTCTGCGATTTTATTTTTCGACCCCTCGCATATTTCGGCCGTCGCCGCGGTCGAGCGTCTGGGCGACGTTGTCACGGTGCTGCATTATCTTTGTGTGTTTTGTGTGTGTGTGTGTGTGTGTGTGTGTGTGTGTGTGTGTGTGTGTGTGTGTGTGTGTCTGTTTTTCCACCTTTTTCTACCAACTTCTCGTTAAGAAAGATTAACATGTTTTGTTTTGTTTTGTTGAAAAGGAAGAAGTTGGGTCATAATGAATGAATCTGACCACAGTGCACAGGGCTCTCTGTAATTGCTCAGCACTTGCTTGTTTGTGATATATATAAAGCGCCTGTAATGAATGGAGTGTACCAGTTTGGGGGCATGTTCCCTTTAACTGGGTTTAGAGGTAAATAGATAAACCTGGAGAGTGCCTCCATGTTTCTTTGTTAAGTGGGCTCAAGGAGAAGGATGCAATGCAGTACTCTCAGTGTGTGTGTGTGTGTGTGTGTGTGTGTGTGTGTGTGTGTGTGTTGTGTTGTGTGTGTTTGTTTGTGTGTGTTATTGATGCTCTGGAGTGTGTTGGAGGTTGAAGGGGAAGGAGGGAATTGGGAAAAGGGGGAGGGTGGAAGGGAGAGTGAGTAAGGATGAGAGAGAGAGAGAGAGAGAGAGTGTGTTTGTGTGTGTAAGAGAGGGCGAGAGAAAGAATGAGAAAGGGAGGGAGAGAGAGTGAGTAAGGATGAGATAGAGAGAGAGAGAGTGTGTGTATGTATGTGTGTGTGTGAGAGAGAGGTAGAGGGAGAGATGGAGCGAGGGAGGGGGTAGATTGTAGAGCAGGAGTGGTGGGTTCAGCGGCAGGGCAATGAGAGACTTCCTGCGCTCCATCACTCCCAAGGCCTGCCTCAGTCAGCTGGTGGCCCGCGGCACAGCCCTCATGTGTCATTCTTATTAGCATCTCTCCTGGCTCCTCTCACCCACAGCGGCTGTGTGTGTGTGTGTGTGTGTGTGTGTGTGTGTGTGTGTGTGTGTGTGTGTGTGTGTGTGTGTGTGTGTGTGTATTTGTATGTGTGTTTATGTGTTGTGTGCGAGAGAGAGAGAGTGGGCATAACACGAGCCTCTTACCATGTTATGTATGTGATTATGGATACATTTGCTAAAGACATAAAAAAAAAACAGTGAGAGGATTTGACAGACAAAAAAGTACTGAGACAGAAGGAGAATATATGAGCGGCGACGCACACTGCATTAAGTTAGTGAGAATGTAAGTGGTAATGAGAGAGATGGAGAGGAAATGAGAGAGAAAAGAAGGAAGAGAGAAGGAATGGTACAAATGAGGACAAGAACATTATGGAGTGGAGGACTGGAAATGAAATTTAGCCAGCTGTTGTGCCCACGCCAGAGAACACCCCACTCCACCCCATCTCTCTCCTCTCTCCCCCCCCCCCCCCAGCCCCCTGCACGCGGTGCTGCGATACTTCAGCGTCTCGAGGCATCATTAGCTGTCAATCTGTCCCTTCTGCCAGCCCTGGGCGATGGGCACATTTTCGGCACCACCACTGGGCAGCGTTTCCCCCCGTAATCTCGGGCGCGAGCCCGCGCGCCAAACAAATGATCGCGCTGGCACACTGCAGGTGTTGTCATGGTAACCCGCCCTCGCTTTCGCTCGTTCTCTCTCTCTCTCTCTCTCTCTCTCTCTCTCTCTCTCTCTCTCTCTCTCGCCTGCCAACCCCGCCCACCTGCATCCCCCCCCCCCTCCCTCCCTCCATCTCTCCCGAGGAGAAGGAGTCACGCAGAGGTCAGCCTCGTCGCAACGCTGAGCAGCCTCATCCCTCTCTCCTCTCCTCCACCCTCAGCTGCCAAACACCGTCCTCTCTTCTCGTCTCCTCTCCGCCTCCCTCCCCTTCACCCCCCCCCCCCAAATGCCCTCCTCTCATCCTCCACTCGTCTAGACCCCCGTAACCAAACGTAAACGTAAACACCTACCCACCACCCGTGGCCTCCCTCCTGGGAACAGGCAGAGGCTATCAGTGCGCGTGCAGCATGGAGCTGATGGCTGGCAGTTAGAGGAGTAGGACGAGGCTGAGGGGAGGGCGGTCGGCGGAGGTAATTAACCTAGATACCTGGCCTGTTGCTCAGTCTCCTCCAGTGGCCATGATGCCGCCCCTTCAGGCAGCCTCCCCCTGGTGATCGCCCACATCAGCACCAGACGCGCCCGCCACCACCAGCTGATGGCCATGAGCCACGTGCTTTAAATAGACATGTGACATTTTGGTAATTCAGACAAAGAAAGAGGGTGAGAGAGAGAGAGAGAAAGAGAGAAAGAGAGAGAGAGAGAGAGAGAGAGAGAGAGAGAGAGAGAGAGAGAGAGAGAGAGAGAGAGAAGTATGAGCTTGTGTGGAGGCGAGTGATTGAGGCAGGACAGCCGTCATTAGGGCGCGTTCACTCTGCGCTTGCCACGTCTGTGCCTACTCCACGTGCACTCCGTTTGAACCCATCAGTCCTCGGCATTTTTTGGTTTGTGCCGGTGGCGGTGTGGGGGTGGTGGTGGTCTGGGGGTGTGGAGGTGTGGGGGTGTGGGGGTGTGGGGGTGGTGGTGGTGTGGGGGTGTGGGGGTGTGGGGGTGGGTGGAGGATGTGGGCGAACAAAAAGAGGAAGCCGGCACTCGGCGTGCCACAGAAGCTCATTGAGCCGGTGGCACGCCGGTGATTTAGGGGAGTATTAAGATGACTGTGTTGATCATCAAAAGGACCTTTTCTCAGGGCGAGTTCTCAGCAAAACGCTGCACAGATGGAGCGCCGCAGATAAATAAAACTTTCTGTCACGCCCAGGCAAGAGGGAACCGCGCTGCACTGCCCCCAGGAGAGACGAGAGAGAGGGAGAGAGAGAGAGAGACTCTTCCCCCCTCCACCCACCACTCCCTCCTTTCTCCTCTCCTCTCCTCGGTTGTCCCCCAGCCCCTCTGTCGTTCTCTCTCTCCCTGCTTTTCCTGTTTCACCCTTTCCCTCCCTCCCTCCCTCCGCTCTCCATGTGTTACTGTTGCAGGTCTCCTAAATGTTTGGTGCCCCTGCGGATGGTGTGTTGAGTGTGAGGTGCGGGTGGTGTGTTTAATGTGAGGTGCGGGTGGTGTGTTGAGTGTGAGGTGCGGGTGATGTGTGAGAGTGAAGTGGGGGTGGTGTGTTAAGTGTGAGGTGCGGGTGGTGTGTTGAGTGTGAGGTGCGGGTGGTGTGTTGAGTGTGAGGTGCGGGTGGTGTGTTGAGTGTGAGGTGCGGGTGGTGTGTGAGAGTGAGGTGGGGGTGGTGTGTTAAGTGTGAGGTGCGGGTGGTGTGTTGAGTGTGAGGTGCGGGTGGTGTGTTGAGTGTGAGGTGTGGGTGGTGTGTTGAGTGTGAGGTGAGGTGGGGGTGCGAGTGCAAGTGTGGGTGCTGAGCTGAGGGTGGGTTAGATTGACTGTCTAGTTGGCTCCCATTCCTCAAAGTGTCATTAACACAGCTCACAGCTCATCTGCATGTGTCTAGAAACACATTAGGGGCCGGCTCGGTGTGTTGTATGAATGTGTGTGTGTGTGTGTGTGTTTGTGTATGTGTGCTTTTCTGTATGTGCATATGTGTACATGAGTGCTTGTGTGTATTTGCACATCAGTGTGTTTGACGAGGTTGGTATATTTGTGTCTGTGCATGTGTGATAGTGTGTGTGTGTGTGTGTGTTGTGTGTGTGTGTGTGTGTGTGTGTGTGTACTGAAGGAGAAAATGGTAATTAGTTCTCCCCCGGCCTCTTCCTGCTGTGGGGTGCTGGATGGATGACACGCTCCTCACAGCTAAATGTACAGTACGTGCTCTTCTGAATGCTTAAGTGGGGTGGAGAACGTGCTGTGTGTGTGTGTGTGTGTGTGCGAGGGGAGTCTTCGCCCATCACTCCTTCCTGCTGTTACCTCTATCCCCACACATTCATAACCATCCCCATCCCCATCCACCCACACCCACACCCCCACCCTATTCAACCCCCACCCCACCCTCCAACCCTGTCCAGCCTCACCTCTCTTAAGGCCAAAAGTCTGGTTTCCATTTCTCCGTCTTCTTTTAAGTGTCACAGGCGCTTTTGAGGTCTCTGGGATGAGAAGAGGCCAGGGGCTAGTGAAGGCAGCTGATGGATGAGAGGGAGGTGTTGGCCACGGACCATAGTGCCGAGTGGCCAAACTCAAGCAGGAGAGCAGGGGATTGTGGGTACTGCTTTACATAGAGGTTATTTTGACCATGCCTGATGTGGAGGAAGGTGTTTCCTGAGCTCGTCAAATGAATGTCTAAATCATCGAACACTTCAACATGGGTGTGCCAGTCAGGATAGACTTCCTCTGCCTTGGAAGGGCTGTCATGGCCATTCAAAAACTGGCCCTTAGGGGAAGTAATTTTTTTTGCTTGCACCAATATTTATGAAGGATTCAGTCAGGTGTATGCAGCAATAGTAATAATAGTAGTGTGTGTGCATGAGTGATTGTGTGTGTGTGTGTGTGTGTGTGTTTGAGGCACTGCATCGCTCTCTCTGGTAAAGGAGACAGACTGCTCACACACACATTCTCCATCATGGGAGACAGACTCCAGAGATAAGCATCTCCTCTGTCAGAGAATAAAGGAGTGTGTGCAGGTGGGCTGTGCTCAAACCTGCATGAAACCCCCTCCCTACACACACACGCACACGCACACGCACACACACCCACACACACTCAGAACGAACGATCCCAGCCATCATGCTAAGCACACACATGCAGAACACACACACCAGGACTCGCATTCCTCCACAAACTGATCAGCAACTCTGAACATAAATCAGCGGTGCAGGAAAGTGAAGAGCACGGTAGGGGGGGAAAATCACACCGTCGTGCCTCATTCTAACCAACCACACTTGCTTTCTCTTCATGTTGCTCTCAACACTCAACACACACTGCTGGTGTCATATCGCTGCAATTCAATGCAACATGCAGTTTCAGGCTCTAAACACCTTTTGTGTGTAGGTGAATCTGAGCCTTGTGAGTTTGAATGGCTTCAGGAAAAATAACCCATTTGCGTGTCCTTCATGTTCTTTTTACAGGAGTACAACATCCATGGCTGGTGGGTAGGAGAACTGGGAGGCAACATTGGCATTGTCCCTAAAGAATACCTTCATCCAGCTTACATCATCTGAGCTCATGTACGTCCCTCTCACCTGGATAGCCACAACTGTCGCCATGATAGCCAAACGTTCAAAAAGGCTCTTTTATTGCAGCATGTAATTAAAGCCTGGATTCTTGGTCTGATATACTACTTAATACTACCAATGCAAAGACTAGGTCCCAAGAATAGTATTCGATTGTATTCAGTGGCAGAGCACTGAGCACTTGTTTGCATTTCTTTCTGATAAAAACACTCATGACTCGTGACATAAAATATCTTAAGTGTCATTCAGTAATTTCATTATACTCTCTATTCCATATTAACCCCTGAGTGACTCTTTTAATAAACTTCACATTATGCTGGCACGCATCTGCACATATAAGAGGAGAGAGGACTGAGTTCGCCTCATCTGAATAAACACCCCAAATACCTCTCCCAGTGATGACACCTGCTGGCTGAATACTGAACTACAGGCTGGCTGAATGTAGAGCCACTCTCTCCCTAATGCAGTCTGTATAGCCACAGCCCCGGCAAACATTCTAGACCAAAGCAGATTTTAAGAGATTTTAAGAGCTAAGCCTACAGATGCTACAGAAATGTTATTCTGCGCCACTAAGCATTTGCCTGGTAAAAGGGGCCCTTGCTGAAATCCCCCGTTGTTAAACTAAAGAGAATTCTCCACAATGAAAAGGATTTTAAAAAGCATGACAAAAGTCCAATAAGGGAACCCATACATAGTTGTGTCACACAGTGTTGTCATTAATATATTTGGACCATTTTGTTTTTGTGGATATGCTCAAACCCTCCACCTGTATGTTTTTCTCTTTGTCCAGGGATTGCCCAATGCTGGACCTCCACATAGACTCTTACAACACTCGACAAGAACTACAGACTGAGAATACTTTCAAAGCTTTAAACAATTATTTTATATTATCAGTATACATACTATGAAATTATATAGACCTACCAAATCTTTGTTTTCTCTATTTTTGAATTGTGTCTGGTATTATAAAGAAAATGTAATAAATACAACATGAATGTTTCACATGGTGCCATTTTGTTTGTTGTTATTACACTGGGTTCTTGGATTAAATTGAATTACCCATGGGCTGCAAAAAGTCTGTACTTAATTGTATGCTAATTGGTACGATGTGGAAAGTAAAACTAAGGCCAGTACCACGGCATTTGGCTTATTTCTACTTAAACCAGAAAAATACAAACTTAGAAGTCATAATGAAGATCATAGATAGGCAGTGCTCTATATCTTTGTTCACATTTCCATGGAGAAATGCAAAATGAAATTGCATGATACACCATCATCAGACATAAGATGGGGGCACAAAAACATTTAAGCCACCTACTGGCCAAAATAGGCACTTCTGGTTAGACAACAAAACTCTCGACCTTGAATATCACAACTAGAGTGCTCGCCTTGTATCTTCTGCCACTTAATTGACAAAAAGCAACCATACCAAATTAACAATGCTCAGTTCACCACAAAGGCATGGCACCCCAGGTAATCTTCCCTAGTGAGACCAAATTAAAACTACAAACGATTTGTCTATGTGATAGATTTGACTTTTCCCTTCTATTTTTCTGGTATTCTTTCATCATGAATGTAAAATATTAGAAACAGAAAGTGAGGATACCAATCTTAGGTCATTTATATTGTAAAAATCTTTTTATTGAGTAAAACATGTCACTCTTAAAACAAAACAAACAAAAACACTTGATAGCATTTAGGACCGTACGGCAGCTCAGCAAAATAAAACAAGTTTCATTTCATGTACATTACACTGTACTTAAATGATGGCAAAATAATACCACCCTAACTAATTCACATTGTAAAATGCAAACAACAAAAAGTCTCCATTTTGGATTACGATGAATGGGTGATCCACTTATGTACTATAGTACTGTAAGTGATCACTGCAGCTACAACACTTAAAAAGACCTCCACCTCCTTACTTCATGTCTTAGAAATGAGGATCCAGTATTGGCCAGAGAGGGCGATTACTTGTCCTTGATAATGTTGACAAGTAGACAAGCCGACTCAATCACAAGCTTGAAGACATAATTAAAAATGACCCATGTTGTTCAAAAAAAGGAAAACTCTGATGAAATGAGTTTCTTAGGGGGAAAAACAAACAAAAAGAAAGTAAAACAGGACAGAATGGAGTTCCCCGTCTCGTAAGTTAAACCATCTGCCAATGCAACCATACAAGTGCCTCTTAAAGGGTTTGTGACCACATTTTACAATGCCAATGTAGGAACTTTATATTAAGTTTGTTTCTACCAGACCAGGGTGCTGGTATACATGTATATGTGTGTTGGTTCTGGTTCTGAAATAACCTGGGCCAATGGTTCTGGAAGCATCTCGGTACAAAGGTCTGCTCTGAGAACATATTTCCTCTGGCCCTACTGGATTCCTTACTGACACAGAGGTGCTGACCTCAGACCAGTCCAGTGCATCTGAGACGCTTTCTGAGCGACGGACCAGAGCACATTCAGAGGCCAGACCAGAGCTACTGCCGATTCCCCAGCTCTAAGGGGCAGAAGTGGGGCGGTGGGGGTTCATGGAGGGGTAGGACTCAGTAAAGAGCATCAGAGTTGCTGCTCCGTGGCCTCTTGATCTTCTCTATGTTCTTCAGGATCATGTCATGTAACGTCACCTGTTGACAGAACAACAACGTGTGTCAGACCACATTTGATATAGTAGCATTCCATCAAAGACGAGCAATATGCACCAATTTGAATCCACAGTGCACCGTACGTTCCAAACTATGACAACAGGCAGTGACAATGTAGCACCATAATAGCGTTTTACTTGACATCTAGGTCATGACATGCCAGTGGTTGACTTTAGATGACAGTTTGACGTCAGACTTTTAGGAGTCTCCAATCACACACAAACATTCTCTTGTGGCTGCAGGAGTCTCCAATCCCAAATAAACTGCATCTTGCATGAATTTTTCTTTCCTGACAGGATGGCTTTAGAAAGACCTGGAAATCAGCTGACTAACCTAGAGGCTACAGAAGAGTCAAAAATTGACCTGTGATGACCTTCAACAACCAAACAAACTTTGCATGCATACTAATCACATGCATATGCCATGCAGTCTCTGATCTGAAAACCAGTCCCAAAATAAAGGGACTCTCTTTCCCGTTCATACACCATCACATAACCTGCAGAGATTGAGTTGCATAATCCAATTGTTTGAACTCCTATGACTTCTCCTAACTCAAGCCTGGTGTGAGGTCAGTGTTCATGGCAGGGTCAGAAAGGGAGGAATATGAATTAGTGCGATTACTCACATATTGATTTCGGAGCTCTGACACTATGATCTTGAGACTGATATATTCCTTCTCGTCAATCTCGGTCACGGTGCGACGATAGTCTTCCTGCAGACAAAACACAAAGACAATGTGACTTGTGTACATCAACCACTGTAAATACTTTTGCATATTATAACAAACATGCCACTTACCACATGAGGATATTTTGCTATTTTGGATACCAACTTTGCCCTTGTAATGTAGTACCTTGAATTGTAAAAAATAAAAGTGAGAATTCTTGAGTTTTTTTAATATACACAACTAATAAGTGCTACATGACAGCATTATGGTGCATTGTTGCTCACCTTGATATCTGGTCTAGATATGATGCTGCTTCTCCCTCCACTGTTCTCAACTCAGCCACAGTCTCCTCCTGCAGGAGGAAAAGCTCAGGGTCAGTCTACGTTTGGCACCAAACACAAAAACATGTGCCACATACCAAGAGACTGCTTTGATTATATTTACATGAAGGGTACAGATATTTTACTTAAACAAAATCTGACACAAAGGTTGCTTTCAGGAAGGGATTAAAGAGCCTTCTTTCACAAAAACACTAACACGTGAGGGTATGCCATCTTACAAGCATAAAAGGAGACCTGTTTGCAAATGAGTTCAGAGGTGCCTGGTTTTCCCTTTTGCCATGAACAGACTTTTAACAGGAGGACCAGCATGATCAAAACAGTTCGGATGGAAAAATCTCACCTGAATTGACACTCCAAAGTTGTTGCCATCCTCTATTCTTGGGATTAACAACTGAACCCACATTTTGACCTGAAGATGCAGAAAGTGACGGTATAACGTTTATATTTTACTACAGTTACTGACCTTACACAGTTTCTCAACTTCTAATACAAATCACTAAATGCTCTGTATAACACGTGTTTAAACTCACTGTGTTGCATTTCTCTATGAGAGTCCTGATCTCTGGTTTGACCCTCTCTATCAGGTCCACTAGCTTTCCATTACTCTTCATCATCCCTCCAGGCATCACAAACACCTTAGTTCCAGCCACTGTGGAGGAAGATGGGAGAACATGTTATGGTTGTTGCCTGGTAAGTCCAAAAGGGCTCGAGATAATAAATCCATAAGTCTTCATACACAAAACCACCATACAAACTTATTAACCGAAATTACATACCTTTATCCTCTCCTGCACATTCGTCGAGTTTTCTCTTTTTTGCATTTTGCTGTGGTGAATAATGTCACAGTTAGTGAAGAACTTCAAAACCGTCAAACTAGATTCTTCAAGCAATATTAACAAAATGTCAACATCTGAGATATCCAAGCTCTTACTGCGTCCAGGCCATCATGGATGTCTGAAAGCAGAATGGGATCTGGCACAGATAGGTTTATATCTGAATGGATATCCTTCAGCTCTTTGATGTTTAAGATAGGTTCCTGCATAGATCAAGCAAGTGGAATTAACCAAACCACAAGTCACATTATTATCCCAACAAAGAAAAACAAGCAAGTCCACAATCAGATATCGAAACACTAACCTTAAGGAACTGATCAAGTTCTAATAATTTCTTCGGGAAAAAGGCAGCCACCAGGTCCTCTGCCTGCAAAATTACATTGACAAACAGTGACAATTAGATGCAATCTGGATTCATACTAGCCTATATTATCCCTCTGTGCAGCAACTTACCTCTGCAGTGATTCGTTCTCTGAAAGCATCAACCTACCAAAACATAAAGAATTAAGTTTATTATTTGTTTACTCTTAGAACATAAGTAATCTAAATCCCCCAATCACCCCAAAAAAACACTACGTTTGAATAACGTCGCTTCATTTGACTTTAGGATTGCAGTAACGTTAGGGATAACATCCTTTACTGAACTTTCATATGTGCTTATCTTGCAACAAAGGAGGTCTGGTTTTGATACCAGAAAAGACTTAACTATACTAAACTAACTACTGGGGGGGTTGCAAACACATTAGGCATGTGCTGAGTAGCTAAATCTTACTGTCAATTTTGAGACTCGCAATAGCTTTCGTGCAAGGAGGCGAGTTTCTGTATCTATGAAGGATAACAGTTACAGTCAAATGATACGCTACAATGAGTAAGCAAGCTAGCTAAAGTTAACCTAGCAAGCAGCTAACCATGATCTCTACAGGTAGGCTAAGCTAACCTACTGATGTCGCCGGTGACTAGCTTGCTAACGTGTACTGGAGACTCATGACGTAGCAATGTTTCATTTACAGTGTGTCATATGATTTTACAAATATGATCTAAGTAAGTTGTATGTTCGACACAAATGAGTGACACATTTATTTTAAAGCGTATTTAAACACTTGAAGTGCGCGGGAAACTTGAGTGATTAGCAAGAAAACACCGGCTGGCAGAGGTGGTGCTTGGCCTGCTGTACCATTCATTTTCACACCCTTTCAAATCTTTTTTAAAAAATGTTCATCAACAGTTACCTTAGTCTTGATTTCAGTGTCCACTTTGAGCAGTGAAGACATCTTACTTATTCCCACTAAAAAGATAAATAGATTGTCTTCACAGCATAAAATGTGACCGTGTGGCTTTCAACTCCTGTCAGCCACAAGGTACGGCGAGTTTAGAGATGACGTTATCACTATGCGACATAGCGAAAGATTCTGAGCATGCGCAAATGTCTCAGGAAAAAAAGGTTAATTATTGTCACATTGTTGCAATGCCATACACAAATATTTACACACTACACTTTAGCTGTTTTGTATTATATTAAAACAAAAAAAATCATACGAATCCTGCTAAGTAGGGAAGTACACGCACGTCAATGATCAAGGGTGTTTTGTTTAGGTATTGCCATTTTTACATATAGATTTGGCCTGACATATTATTGAAGGCGCATTTACAGCCTTGCTCTCCTTAGAAAAAAACACTTGGAATATCCACGACGTGTCATGTGCATGCCATTCCAACATAAACAAATGAACTATTCTGATTGGGGGTTGAACAGTTTCCAACAACACGTGACATGGTTGAGGGGGCGTGTCAGTGTGCAGCTCAGACGGCCATGTAAACAAGGAAAAGACTTGCGGACCGAGGAACGTATTTCATCGCGGATACAAAAGACACTCAGTATTAAATGATACCTCTCCATTAAACGTGGCCAACAGCCATGGGCTTTCCTGTCACCATCAAAGTCAATTTCAGGGGGAATGTGAGGAAGTTTCCCGTTGCGGACTCGGAGAAAGCACAGTGGGAATCGGTGGAGGCCTGGGTGAGTAGGTAGGCCTATGGCCAGCGTCACAACCTAGCGTTGTCGTCGGGGATGTTTGCAGTCGCTGTCCCTGCAGGCCTATTTCAAGGCCTACGTAAACAGTTTGGCCAAAAACGATTGTTGGTGAATAGTTACTTTCAAAGCGGATATTCATTATTGTTTACTCTGGATTAGTGAATGTCAACTGCGCAGTTGAGGAAAATTACGTTGGATAGTCCTCACGATTTTCTGTGGCTTCCTTATCTATTGGCAATATGCACATGTTGTTACCATGACAGGCGCATTGACAGTAAAATAATCCAGGTTCACTGCACCCATGCAACGTTACCTTACGCGACTGAAAGAACCTTGCTGTCGAGCCACCCGTCAGAGGATCTTGTAATGACGTCACATCAAAATGTCTTTATGTATCAGGGTATTGTGTAAATGGCGTTAAGTGGTTGTTGTGCAGTATCTCTAAGCTTTACATTATGCGTAGTGTCTCACCATGGTCACTCTTTTTTAAACGCAGATTAAAACTACCATTGGCTTATGCCACTTTCAAGTAAAGTATTTTGATGAAGACAATGAGGAGGTGAGCTAAAATTTAATGTTCAAATACATTGAAACATTTTCAGAATAATAATAGCCTAACTGTTACAACATGGTAATAGTTTATTAATAGCACTTTCCCCATTGTTTTACAGGTCTCTATCAACAGTCAAGGTATGGTCAAATGTTTTAAAGGTTGAACTCGGTTGGGAAGTTGTGGAACAACATTGCAAGCAACATTGTGGTCATAGATAAAGCATGAATATGAGGATGACTCAGTTAGCATAACATAACTGTTTCCATTTACTGTACACGCACAACATTGGAACATTGCTTTGTATTGTTGTGTGATAATATTATTATTTTATTTTACAGAGGAATATGTGGAAGCACTGAAGGTAAATAGAATGTGCATTTTAAAATATGTTGATGACTGCCATTGATTACTCCATAAGTTTCAGGAACAGTAGAAGAACCATACAAATCATATGTACAGTACATTACATTGTAGTGATTGTATTAGTGATTCGTGTACAGTGCACTAGACATTGGTATCTGATTCTCTCCTCCTCTGGGCATATCGGCTACAGAGCGCTCTAAAGCAGGGGAACCAACTCCACATGAATGTTTACAAGATGAAAGGGCAAGCTGAAGGTGGGGCCATGAAGGTGGAGGTGAAGGAGCTGAAGCTTGAGAATCGGCCAGCTCCCCCGTACCCCTCCAGGCTAAAAACAGTCGACAAGGAGACACAGGTCACGCCCGAGCGGGACTCGGTAAGGGAGCAATCTCACAAAGGCAGAAGATGCTGTATTTTGCTCTTGAAATGAAGACACAACCAATATACTTTATGTTTAAGGCCTTTTGGAGTATTCAGAAAAGATCAGACATATGTGATGATGTGATGATGGAGGATGTTTTTGGTCTCAATAGGTGGTAGTGAAGGATAACAAGGGGCCCAAAGTGGAAGATGAGGCTGTACCAGCGTGGTTCAAATCATACATGGACAAGGTGAGAGAAAAAACTGTTGAGTGGATCTTAAAAGTGAAATGAATAGTCTGTGTTTCTTTATTGATGTGTCATAGAGAAGGTATTGTCATTTTAACCATTAGCATGATTTATAACAGTATTACCATCATCATTATTATTATTATTATTATTATTATTATTATTATTATTAGTTAGTAGTAGTAATAGTTGTGGTAGAAGTATGGGTCTTTATCAACCAGTCCCTGTCCCTCCAGTTTAAAGACCAGGTAGTGAAGGAGGTGGTGGATAAGATGTGCAGTGAGTTCTCTGGACAGTGCTGCACACACAGAGGCCCCGGGCAGCGGTCCGAGGAGCCAGGCACGTCTGGGTCCCAGGGGCCCATCATCAGCTCCACCACAGGGGTCACGTCCAGCTCCAGCAGCCCGACCTGCAGCAGCTGCAAGGGACCAGCTACAGGGGGAGGCTACCAGTGCAGGTGGGTGGGCCTCTCTGGAGTGGACCTGGGGGGATGCTTTGGGAATGCTGGGAATGGGAGCCCCTATGTAACTCACCATATCCACACACATTATTAGTAATAGCAAATCATTTTCATATTGTACTCATACTGATGTGTAAATCTCACCTAGATGAGTTTAAACATGATAATAACAAATTATTAGCAGTATTGATAAGTATATAATCAAGTTACAAGTAAATAAAATGCCTTTGTTTGTCAGCAGACTCTTTAGATCCTCCTTATGTGGTATTCCCATGAACAGCAAATTCAAATGAACTTGATGTTGATGCAAACATAACAATGACCAAATCATCTGTGTTTTGCATACTGTATTTTCTTTGTAGTGTGTGCCCATCTTGCATTCTGTGTGAGCCTTGCAGTCAGGGCCACGACCCCAGCCACAACCTCAAGAGGACGCGGACGCCCTTGTCAGTCCCTGAACGTGGGGTGACACCAGAGCCCAGGCAAGTCCCCCCAAGACGCCAAAGAAGTGCAGGAGGTCATCACTCTCAATTCCCCATTCCCAAACCTGACCGCCTCCCGCGCTGTCTTCGGAAAGCTCTGGAAAGGCAAAAAACTACAGTTTGATGCATCAATGCGGCACACATTCAGGATGATACACACAATACATTCAAATAAGAAATAGGCTTGTACTTTTTATAGAGCTCAAGTTAGTTGTTTTTTTCCCCCTTACGTCTCTGTGGAAATCCTCCTCTATTTCTCTACACAAAATTCTGTCCTGACACAAATTTGAAAGCTATACGCTCTGGGACACAGGTGGTGTGTGGTGAGCTGTCCCTGACATTCTGAATAACGCGTTTAGCTACGGCGCTAATGGCTCCGTGCCATTTAGCCTAGTGGGCTAACGCGTTATTCTCGGGATCGATATCCGCAAAAAAAAACAGTGCCGCTCCGCTCCGCTTTTACGCCCCTGCTTCTGGCCCACCAGCTTCTCTAGGCGGTCTAAGTACCAGCCCTGGTGTAACCGCCCCTCTCTGCCTCGACCTCTGACCCCAGGTTCCCGCGGCGCGGCGACCGGACGGTGCGCAAGGCCGAGCGCCAGCGCCTGAAAGCGGAGCGGCGGCAGCTGAAGGCGGAGGTGAAGGAGATCAAGAAGAAGCTGCGGCTGGAGAAGCGGGGCCTGCTGTGGAGCGGCTCCACCAGCTCCAGCACCCGGCCGTCCGTGCTGGCCCTCGTCCCCGCTGCCCCAGCCCTGGACCCAGCCCCAGCCCCTGCACCGGGTCCACAGGCCACCAGTCCAGAGTAAGGGCCCACACTAAGAGAGAGAGAGAAAGAGAAAGAGAGAAAGAGAAAGAGAGAGAGAGAGAGAGAGAGAGAGAGAGAGAAAGAGAAAGAGAAAGACAGAAAGAAAAGGCGGTCAGACAGGGCCGGGTGGCCTACGCACCCCAGGCTAGACCACAGTCAAAAACATTTTTTGTATGAAGAATAATCACATAATTGTTTGTTTATAGTTGAGTTACCGCTGGAAAGTGGATGGAACTACTGCTACTGCTACTACTGCTACTACTACTACCTCAAATGAAACCAGCTGCCTTTATGTATTGCGTCAGCTTTTTTTTTTTTTGCTATGAGCTTCAAGCAAAAAAACGGCTATGAAAAAGAAAAAAAAATGAACAAAAAAGAAAAACAAAACTCAAGCTATTCTCACGATGCTCTGTGCACTCAAACCAGGGGTCCCAAGGTCTCCTGCTCCACCTTGGTGCCCACAATGACTGCCTTGTTTCTGGATGAGAACCTGCCAGACGGCACTTGTCTGGAGCCAGGAACCAAGTTCATCAAATACTGGAAGATGCACAACACAGGCAACATCAGCTGGACGTCTGACACCAAGGTACACTGCCCTGCGATTTGGCTACACCTTCTCAATGCTAGCATCCCCCGCTTCTCGCCTGCTGTAATGTAGAAACCAAATCAAAATGGGATCTATACTAGAGTGATGTGATTCACTAATTCACTAGTTTTAACTTGTTGATTTTTAAAACATAATTTCAGTTCTTATTTTCTTATCATATTTATTTAATTGAATCAATGAGGGAATACCCTACCGTTATTTGGTAACGTTAATGATTTCTGTTAAACCATGTGACTGGCAAAACAAATTGCCAGTGCATATGTGTTTACACATTTATGTCTGTCTTTATGTTTGTTCCTTTGTGTGTGTGTGTGTGTGTGTGTGTGTGTGTGTGTGTGTGTGTGTGTTTGTGTTTCCCATGTCATGTTTGGTGCCCGTGTGTCGCCCCCACCCCTTCCCTCCCCTCCCCGCCACTCTCAGCTGAAGTTCATGTGGGGGAACCTGGCCCCAGAGTCGCGGGAGCAGAGGGAGGTGGCGGTGCCCTTCCTGCAGCCGGGCCAGGTGGGTGTTGTGAGCGTGGCGTTCGTGGCTCCCCTGCTGGAGGGCACCTACACCTCCCACTGGCGCCTGGCGCACTGCGGCGAACAGTTCGGCCCCCGCGTCTGGTGCAGCATCGTCGTGGTGCCCGGGGGCACCGCCACCGCATGCCAGCTGGGCGCCCGACATCACAGCAAGAGGCCGGTGAGCTGACGCGCCTGTCTTCATGCCAGACTCACCTGCTCTGTGTGTGCTTGGCCAGCCTTGCTTTTTCATTAACATGATCTATGACTTATAGAACAGACTCTTACGAATAGGTATTTAGCAGGAGGGTATTTGGCATGGAATATATGAATATATGTCATAGTCAAGTTTATGTTAATTATTTTCCTCAATACTAATACTTGGTCAACAGAAAACAGTGTTTAGTGGATAGTGATTACTGGTATAAAATAGTATTTAGTGGATAGTGGTTACTTGAAATATGTCACTGTGTATAATACACTGTGAAGCAGTGTATGCCTCATAGTTTCCATAGCAAACAGCTCTGCTCAGATTCATCCATAGATAGCTCTTTGTTTTGGAAAGTCTAGTGCAGTCAGTGTCGCTGGCTGCCAGTGTGTCACATTTGCGTAAGTGCGGAGGTGACTCACTGTGACGTGTGCCGCAGAGAGATGACCTTGGTCACGCCGAGAAGGAGCATCTGGGCTGGCTGGCCACCAGGAGCTCCAAGGACACCTCGTCCGTCGGCTCCCAAAGACCCTACTACATTCCCTCGGTGGACATGCTGACAGCACAGGTGTGTCTAGAGGTAGTGTCACGGGAGAGCCCAGCACGTTTATATACACAGTCTAAATATATTGTGACCTTGTGGACTCTCTGAAGGACTGACTAACTCTCTATAAATGTTTTCCATTGTGTCAGGATTTGCTGTCCTTTGAGTTGCTGGACATAAACATTGTGCAAGAGTTGGACAAAGTCCCAGCCAACACTCCTGTTGGTAAGACCACACAGTGACATAACTGTTAGACAGCAGCTTAGGTTTGTGTGTGTTTTGGGGGAGACTCACTGAGTCTGTTTTTCTGTTGCATGGCAGACATGACCCCCTGCATGTCTCCCCTCCCTCACCGAGGACACCTGCTGGACAAGCCTGGAGTGGAGCTGACCAAAGACAAACCTAGGCCCACTGGTGATAAGAAACACACAGGTAAGGAAGACATCTGACCAATAAAACATCTTCAGAAAAGAAAATTGTAGTTAAAGTTACAATAGAGAGTATGTAGGCTGAGCTCTAAGTTTGACTTGTTCAAAGTGAAAATTTTGTGTCATGTATATCTTTTAGCCAGTAGGTGATGCTCTTGCAACGTAAGCCTTATTTTTTCTGCCTCCTTTGTGGTTACCTTAGACATTATAGTTAGTTAGTATTAAACTATTAAACATGACTATACACATTTTTATCAGCTTTGATGTTTGTAGTATTTTCATATCAAATCTTTTGTCTTTAGGTAATTACATGGTCAGTACATTGAAGGACTCTTGTTGGTCTGGTCTTGTCATGCAAGTGGTGCCGCCTCCAGACCACTTGGACCCTCTTGGGCACGACGAGGCAGACGAGGACATTAGTGGGACCCAGTTTGTGTGTGAGACCGTCATCCGCTCCCTCACCCTGGAGGAGCCGGACCACAGGCCTCGGCGCAGGGCACGGCAGGGAAACACTAAGCCTGTCGGTAAGAGCTCTGTATCTGCCCACGGGGGTGGGGGGAGGAGGGTATTCATTATTTATTGGATTATTCTTGTTTTGAAGCGCTGTAGCCTCCACTTTGCTCTCATTTTAACAGTCATTCATAAAATATATTTGTGCAAGGATAGATATTTTATGTCTTTGTTTTTACTTTAACGTTTAGAAACATTATTTGTTTTTACTTTTTACGTTTAGAGTAAACCCAGGCTGTATGGACACTTGCATTGCAACTGATAGTACATTTGTGTGATGGTACATTGTGATACACATTGTGTACATTTTTGACCTCAACATCCTGTAGTAGTCAAGACTCCATGCTGACTTCTGACCTGACTGAGGATGTGTCTGTTATGTTTTTGGGAACTGACTCTGATCTCTGTCTCTTTCAAATCCAGTTTCCTGTCTTGAGAGACCACTGCTGCTGATGAGTGACAGAACACAGGGGCCAATCACCAAGTCAATTGAGATTCCACCTCCCCACCCCCAACTGACTGTGCTGGATGAGCAAGTCATCTTAGGTAAGTTGTATATCTATCAGATGGTATGTAAAGAAATCATACAGCAGTTTGATATATAGCATCCTTGATATAAGAAATCAATTGTAAATGTAATATCTCCATGTACAGTATTCAGCCAGTATTACCATACAGTATTACCTCTAAATTGAAGTATTATATTAGATATTTAGTGTTGATGTTTTGCCCTGTCTGATATTTGACCAGTTGTCACTGAGAATTGTTCAGGCCCTTGGAATTATAACTGAAGCAGGAAACTTTGACATTGACCCTGTCCCTGTTGTCCACTTAGAGAGGTTTGTTGCTTCAGAGGAAAACCTGTACACTGACCCCAGCGAGACGGAGCGGGAGGAGGAGGATGAGGAGGAGGAGAAGCCGCCGAGGGACATGTGTGTGGAGCCAGAGCGGGCAGAGGAAGAGCCTGAGGCCGAGGCCGGGACGGGCGACTGGGACGAGGTCAGCAGCCAGGTGTCGTCGGTCTCGTCCGAGGACTACACGGTGATCCTGCCCGACTGCTTCGACACCTCGCGGCCTCTCGCCAGCTCCATGTACAGCTCGGCCGTCTCCCAGCACGGGACGGCCAGCTGCCTCAGCGTCAGCGCAGCCGACCCGCAGCCTGGCCCGGTGTCGGACGCGGAGCCGGACGCACGTCACCTGGAGGGCGAGGTGGACAGGAGAGGGAGGGACACCGGGAGGCTGCGGGGGTCATCGCCCATCCACAGCAGCGTGACCCACATGCTGTGCGCCTCCCAGACCTTGGATGCCCCGGCGCTCGTTCCCGAGGTGGTGCCGGCCCCTGGCCCAATAGCCCCACCCGTCCCGCCCCGACATGCACAGAGGTAAGGGGTCAGGAAAGGCAGGGGGGTGCACTGGACATGTAGGGAAGAGGTCATGTTTGTTACTAGGTCAATGCTATCTAGCAGTGTCCTCGCATGACGTTCACTGGACATGTAGCCCAGCCATGGAGCAAAGTCCAAAACTGAAGACAGAAAAAATGCATTTATCTATTTAGGTTAGTAGGGTGTGTGTTTGCCAAGGGTAGAAAAGTAAGTGAAGAATTAGTCAACAGCTGTTTACTTTTTTGATGTTATCTGTGTGTTTTGTTCCAGGCTGGTGCCAGAGAGGGAACCAGACTTGATCCCAAGGACAGGTCAAAGACCCAACGTCCTGCAAAGGGTGGACAGCACTTTGAATGGTGAGACAGATACTCGTGCTAACGCTAAACGTTTTGTCTTGTTTTTCACATTTATTTCCCCACCATATCAGTGAGCATCGTATAGTGTAGCTTCTCACAGGAAATGTCAGTTTAACATGAGGAAGTGCAGATAAAAGATAGTCATGCTATAGTGAATCGAACTGGAAAGTTGATGGGGCTTTTTCAACAACAAAAGAAAGAAGAGATTTAATGCAACATGTATAGACTGTTGTAAGCTTGTTGGCTTTTAATCAGGCCACCGTTACACCACCTTCATTGCATGTCTTCTGTCTGTTTACTTGGGGGATGTGGTTTGTGGTGAGAACATTTGCTGGGTTAATGGCTGCAACCAAACCTGACCACAGTGCAAAACAGTCTGTACCCTGGACCGTTGTGGTTATGGCACGGCGTGCTGCCTTTGGGCCAGCCTCGTCCACACACTCACTGACCTCTCCATCTCTGTTCTTGTCCTCAGCACCCAACCCAACACATGAGCTGAGCCCAGGGACCGAATCTGGGCCTCACAGCCCCCGAGAAAGCTCCTCGAAGGATCTGAGGTAGACCGACAGACACACACACACACACACACACACACACGCACGCACACCCACCCACACACTATCCACAGCCGAATTTACACCTTAAATTTGCAACAAGATGAGTTGCAACCGCTTGCAAACTGCAACGCCTTGCATCAGTGGGGCTTGTGCTATTACAAACTGGAGCACTTGAGTGTCTATGTCTAATGGTTAGTGGATATTTAGTAGTAAGAACTTCCTTAGTGCTCATTTTGACACAATTATTAATTCCGTCATTTCGTGACTATTAAGCAGTAAAAAGGAACCTACTCAAAAACTTGAAGGACTCTCTTCTCTTTATAGCGGTACGCTTATACACGCAACTTTTTCAAGGGTTCTTTGGCCTTGTGAATAAGCATGTAAGCATCTTTGAGGTGACTTTTGGATAAGATAGTGTACTCTAAAAAGTCAGTTATGAAGTTATGTTTTTAATTTATTTCCCTCAACAGATGCAAAGAAATGACTTTTAAAGGATACTTTTTACAGTGAGTGATTCACACTAGGAATAGTGGATAAGATCTAGAGCACCAGTTGAGTTGCATGCAAGAGTGTGTCCACTCTCTAGTTTGTATGTGTGTGTGTGTGTGTGTGTGTGTGTGTGTGTGTGTGTGTGTGTGTGCACTTGTGTGTGCGTTTGCATATGATTTCTTGTGCAGTATGTTCGCAATACATGCAACAGGAAGTGCCTCTGAGGTTGACACATGTGAAACTTTAATGTAAACTTCTGCTTTGTGTGGTGTGTTCTTATCTTCCCCTATAACTGTGTCTTTCTCCTAAAGCCCCCATACACCCAGACTACTAACACTGAAACTGTAACACTAACACTGAAACGATTTGCATTTATAACACTTTCAACTGTTTGTCAGCCTTGACTTTTTGTTTGGCCTGTTCAGCATGAGACATGAGCGACTGCTAAAGCCAGTGCCTGTATGGGGCTGATGGGTGGAGAGACAGATGGTGTCAAACAGTGACACTGTGGTTTGCTCTGTTTTCTCAGGGTGCGTCACAGGGGCATCACGGATGGGCTGGTGAAGGGAGCACTGTCCGTGGCCGCGTCCGCCTATAAGGCCCTCTTCACTGGACAGAGCAGCTCCACACAGGTGCCTCAGTCTTACTCTCTCTCACACACACACACACACACACACACACACACACACACACACACACACACACACACACACACACACACACACACACATACATATATATATATATATATACCCATACACACACACACACCCATACACACACACTCACACACACACACACACACATGCATACCGGTATATACACACACACACCCACACACACACACACACACACACACACACACACACACACACACCATATACTAGATCTCCAGGTGCATGTTAAAAGAACAGAAATTGTGATAAAGCAGAAAGTCAGTAAAGATAGGTTCTGAGGAATGTGTGAGTGGCTGAGGTGTTTTCCACCAACGTGCGTCATCTGAAATACCTCTCATTGTTCTGTCGGTGAAAGTTGTTGTCTTGGTTTTTCAGCAGTGAGTCAAGTGACTACAACCTTCCACCTACATTTTCCCCTTTACATTTGTCTCCTTGTTTAGCCTGTGCAGTCAAGCGTAGCATCAATCTGGCAACAGTGATAACAGCTAATGAGATGAGATGTGTATATATGTTGTGTATGTATCAATGTATACACTACAGGTTTGTCAAAACTAAATGGAAAATGTGGGCAGTTTTCTCTATCTCTATAGAGGCAGAAACAATGTTTCTACACCATATTTAATAAAACAACATAACTGATATATATATATATATATATATATCAAACCTATTGATTCAGCTAACTTGATTTTATTGTATTGCAATATTACATTCTTGTCTATAGTTTATTTACCACATGTTCTGTCAGTGCAAATTCTGCCTGCTAAGCTAACGTCTGATGCTAACCCCAGCGTGCGGTGGTGGCGGAGGACCCGGCGTGCGAGGCTGCATCCATGCAGGCTGTTCTGCAGGAGATGGGCTTCTGCGACACGGCCCTCAACCAGCGGCTTCTCCTCAAGCACCGCCACAACCTGCTGGACGTGGTCAACGAGCTGGTGCAGCTTAACGACAACGAGTGGTACGCCTCACGCCACTGAGGAAGGAGAGGATGAACACGCCATGGTAACCGGCCTGCCTGCGGTTCACCTTTGGGCCATCAGAATATTCGGCTTCAGTCTTTTTTTTTTTTTTTTAAACATAAGAAAATTTTGTGTGAAGATGGTGCTGGGTTTGTTGTGGGTTTGGCATGCTAAGATGTGTACTGGAAGATATTAATGGGGCTCTTCATGGAAAGGTGTGTTTAAATGAACAGTGGATTGAGTTTTGTGTAAAATTAGCAGTCCCATCTTCAGTTTAGATTATACAGTGGTAGACTAGGACAGGGTGTGGGAGGAGTCAGTGGGAGAGGAAAGGTGCCCCCACTTCAACTTACTGTGGCTAAAAACTAGCCAAGTGTGTGTGTACTCAAACAGTGATAGGAAGGATATGGGGGAAATGAAACGTTCATGTTGACTGAGGTAGGGTGAATGACAAAGATACATAAGAATTTGTTCTTTGTTTGGGCAAAATCCAGGTTTTGGTCTAAAATGCCCCATACCAATAGTACTGTGTGTTTTTTCCGTCAAAGCCTATCCTGTTGGATTGTGCGTGTGTGTGCGTGTGTGTGCGTGTGTGTGTGTCCAAAACATTACCTTAGTAAATTCTTTCAGGCCACGTGTCTGTGCTAAAGAAAGGCTTCTGACAAAACAGGGTGATGAGAGAATTGGCCTCATGTGAGCTCTTGTGCTGACCTCCAGTGGGTCTCAGAGCCGACTCTTTCCCCTCTCCTAGTCTGCATCTGCCACAGTAGTAGGAAGTCAAGCGATACATACGTTTACATAACTCAGACTATAAAACCTATACCTGAAGACACATTACACAATGCATAGGACACTAATGACTGTGCTGAATTTTTTGTTTTGTTGCATTTTCAATAAAATTGTGTTGCTCTCTGTAGACACTGAAGGACTTCAATGCAGAAGCATGCAATGTTAAACAAGAGAACTGTCAGTAAATGAAATTTTAAACCTTCTAGAATGTATTTGTGATATTTGCACTGTGGCAGTTTAGAATGGATCATGTTCAAGATGGCAGCATTAAAATGAGATACACTTTGCCTGCAATGTGTCACACTAAAGTTACTATAATGCAGATTTTTCCCTTGCTTGAGGTCCACCATTCCCTGTTTTCCCTGTGACCGCATAGAGTCCCTCGAACATTCCAAAGTGAAATCAAATTGCAATGAAGAGATGACACCCTTTCATGCCGTTGACCTTTATAGACATTCTCCACAATCAAATGACAGTGCATCATAGAGGGGTGTTTTGATCTATACACATTACTTTTTTATTTTGATTTTTTTTTTTAAGATAAGCCAATCTTGTTATGTTTTATAGTGAAAAGAATGTAGTTTACAAGAGCAGCAAAAAGTAATTAATTGCATTTGTTAAATGTATCTCCAATTTATTTTTATGCTAATCTGATGAAGTACTTTGTCTTTTTGTCTGTTTGTTTTTCCACGTCTGACCTATATGAAATCAGTGCTTTGACCATAACTGCCCATAAAGCCAGTGTCAAATCCCAGTTCTTTAACCATAAGCCTATAGATAAATCTGAGACCATACATGACTCTGCTGAGCCGACATTATTTGGAATGTGTTTTGAAAGCACGGCCCGTGCAGACACATGTTTTCTGTCTGCTCAGCTGAAGTCTCACTTCCCTTTCCACAAGAGGGGACCTGAAACATACATACAGAAATATCCCTGTGCTCTCTCTCTCTGTTTTTAAATCGTGCTTCTTGTGTTGTTGTGCACCGACAACGGGGAGGTCGGCTGTTTCTCTCTTCCTCGATTTTGCCTTTTTTCCAGAAATTAGACGTGAAATGGCATATTTGTGATGATGAATAGCCTACAGTGAAAACGTGAGCTTACATTTCTATAGATAACGTGGCTGGTCATAAGTAGAGACAGAACTTTCGTTTTGTTGGCCTACATGTAGGCCTAAAGGCGAAATGCGTTTGACAAAGTGCATCTTGTGTTTTTCATTCTGAACTTGGCACGTTTAATTGTGTTTGCCTTCTGCTTAGAGATAATGTGGTTGTCACTTGGATTCAGGCTGTGCTGTAACAGGTTCAGCAAGATAGGCCTAACAGACAGGTTGTATCAGAAAACAGAGTGTAACTGCTGTTTTTAGCTCACCAGATTATTGATGAACACTGGAGCTGGTAATGCCTCTTGTTTGTTTAATAAAAACTGGAGACCCCAAAGCTATTAACTATTCTTCAAGGAAGTCATTATATTTTTAGTAAAGCTGCTTTATGTTATATTTGCTTTACCACACTGTAAATAACTGGTTGAAGAAATAAAGTATGTCAAAACTGAAATTAATAGAGTCCTCATTTCCTTTTGTCATTTACTTATGTCATTTCCTTAGCTGGCCTACAACATAAGGAGCTTCAGAATCTTCAGAAAAGCATGTCTTACCGACCATTACCACGGCGTGGCGGTAGCTAGTGAGGCGTCCATAGGCTAGATGTTATAAAATCTAGAAAGAAGGAAGTCGTTGCGCGGCTTGCATTTGATAATTTTGCTGTTGGTGGGCAGGTCCTCCTTTGTAGTTTGACCAAAGCAGATGTTTAACTGTGGTCTTCCTCGGAAAGTTTTGGGACATACACATGGTGATAGAGAAAGGTAAGAAACTTTTACAACATTTGGCGTCTATGCGCAGGGATTGTGTTGTTTTATAGGTTAAAGCGTTACTTTTAAAAAAGAATGATCCAAAAGTCATGTTTCGATAGTGTCCTTCTTATACCAATTATTCTTTCCAGTTTAAAGTTTGTTAACCAGTGAGAAATTAGACGCAGCCACCCGGTAGCCTTAGGCCTAATTAGGCCTGTTGGTCGAAGAAAAACACGTTTTAAGAGATGTCTTAAAATAGCTGTTGTATTCACAGTTCTTATCTTGAGTCTTCTTCAACTAGCCCAGTCATTGACATGTGGTAGGCTATAGTTGCCTGGGAAGGTGTTGTTAAAAAAAAATAGGCAAAGGTATATAGCCTACACTGAATGTTTCTCTAGTTGGAATTCATCACAGTTTGCTGTGGAATCCCTTAATGAATTAACTTATAACCTGTTCCATCATTTAATGTCAACTGTGTATTTGCAAAATCTTCATGTGAATGTAGTCTCTTTAGTTTCTTTGCCCCAAATACTTTCTACATTTGCTAATGTTTTGTATGATATAGTGTGTACTGAGTCAAATGTAAAATTGGCCAACTTAGAGTCAACATAGCCTAGTAATATGTAAATTAAATGCAAACATTGTGTAGAGTTGTGCACTACAGCATGATCAATTTGTCTGATATGACCACATACAGCTGGGCCTGCTTTGTCCCAATCAGACGGTGAGGGGTGTCAGTGAGTCATGGTCTCTTTAGGGCATGGATGTTCCCCCCAAGAGGACCAGGACGTCCTCGTCAGCCAGAGCAAAGACAAGCGGAGGCAGTCCAAGTGGCGGGAGTATGGCAGCATATCGGACCCTGCTGGGGACACCTGTCCTACGTGTCAAGGAATAGGACGCATCCCAAGAGGTAGGCTGGTGTGAGCTAGTTTTCGTTTTTGACGGGATTTTGACGACATGGCCCTGGCGTTCATTTGGTGTGTTCTTTAGGTCAAGAAACCCAGCTGGTCGCAGTGATCCCCTGCAGTGACCAAAGACTGAAACCGAGACACACGTAAGTCTCACTTCCACCACTGCACTAACTACCCTGGCACTGTCTCCTCTCCCTCACACTTAGGAACAATAATGTGCTTCTTGCTTGGCTGGCAGGGACAAACTGCAGTCACAGTTTGTGAGCTATGGCATGCATGTGACCACATGTTTCAAAAACTCAAGGAATCTTCAATTATACATTTACCACAAGCCAAAGTCCTCCGTTCCTGTAAAAGTTGCAGCTGTCCAGTCATGTAGTTAACTCATGCATAGCTTACATCTTATTTGCTGGTGTTAAGATGTCGCTGTTTCCTTCACAGAAAGCTGTACGTGACCATATCGGTGGCGGTGTGCCTCTTGACCTGCGCGTTGATCCTATTCTTCCTCTTCCCTCGAAGCATGACTTTATCTCCAGTCATCAACAAATCTGTGATGGTGTTCTTCACTCCCAGTACAGTAGAAATGAAAGTCACTGTGAGTCATTAGCATGACCCTTTCATTGCAACAAATGCTGACAGAATAAACTAGTAGACTAGTTGACTGTACTGCAGTGATTACAACAAAACAGAAGTTAATGTATTACAATTTTAATACAGGCATAATAAATTGTTTATGAAATTTATGGTTTATACCTTTTGTGAAGGACATGTTTTAGGTTTTGAAGGACATGTTTAGACTTTATGCACAAGATGTTTTATCAACATGTCCTTCAGAGTATTTTTGATAATTTGACGCCCATTTGTCACAATAGCAGTACTAACTGTGAACATGATTGAACGTTTCTCATTTCCATCAAATTTGAATACAAACCATGCCACACCCATTGTCAGTTGTTCAGCATATTGCCTTAAAGAACATACAGTTTGACCTGTACACATAATTTCCCTGTGTTTCTTCCAGAATGTCCTAAACATCACCAATGAAAACTTTGTGAGTGTTCAGGCTCATGACATGGATCTGCAGGCTTTGATATGGGACACTGTTGTGGGCAAGATAAAGATCTCCAACGTGACCACAGTGCGTCCACGCTCTCAAAAATCAGTAAGTCTGAGTGCCGTTTATCGTTTCCCGACTGTCAAACGAGGAATGTGATAATCGCGTTGGATTTGAATTTGTGAACGCCTCTTTCTCCTCTGACTTGTCTAGATCACTGTCGAGGTTCCAATATCCATAGAGGACGTTGGCCTAAAGTAAGTCTTATTTTCATGTGAGGTGCATTTTCATGCTCATTCAAGTCATAGCTTCGTCTTGGCAGAATATGCCAGTTTTTTTTCTTGTCTTCTCAATGGAATAAACCCATTTGTTTAAAACACCCTTCACCTTTAATTTGCATATTGGGGTCAGGACCAGATACATTCTTGTTAAGTCTTAAGCTCGTATTTTACTTTGAATTAAGTATGCTACCTTTCTATCCACAGTGGTTACTGCAAGTCCAGCTCTTATCGAATCCACACCTTATTCCTTCACTTGCAGTGAGTATTGTGCCATATCATATTTTGCTTACAACCTAAAGGAAAGCAATTCCCTCTCTCTCTCTCACGCACACACAGTGAGCTTTTTGCTGACATGGTTTTCCTTGCCCCAGAGACCTTTGCCCTGGACGCTTTACATTGACCCATAAATCTATAGGTTCAGGAGAGGAGGAGTGTTTTAGAGTGATTCCAGTCACACATTTATTGAGATATTTTTAGCATGATTGTTTCATTGTTATTGTCCATAAGGACTGCCCAATGGATGTTTTTTCAGTATACATTACCCAACTTAACCTAAAATAAAATAATTTTATTGCAAATTTAGCATAGTATTATTTAGCCAACTAATGGTGAAACTTACACAAATCCCCTGTTTTAAAAGAGTACCAAGGTATGGGAGCCCTAACCCTAACCCTAGGAACATAGGGCTGTGGGAACATAGGGCCTAATTTTCAGTGGGAAAAAAATTCTTAGGGCTGTGGGAACATAAGGGCTGACCCCGCCTATACACAGCGCCTTCCTCATTTACGCACCCCTGGTAAAGTGGACTAAAAACAGGTATTTGAAAAAATCATTTTTTGGTGATCATAATCTTACAATGAAAACCATTAGGAAAAAATCCAACCTTGAAGGGAAGCAATTTTATCCCGAGAAAAGGGTACATATAATCTAATAAAGAAATTAATATTTAACAAAAACACATATGCCAAAATTAGTGGCACCCCAAGATAATCTTTTTAAAAAGTGTCTGAACTTTCAGCAATAATCCATGACTTTCTTTTTCACTATAGTATGAAAATAAAGTGACACAAAGGTCAAATCCCTTAGTCATTTTTCAGCATGGGAAAGGCAAGAGAATACAGTATGCTAAACTCAAATAAAAGCAAAGTGCGTTGACCTTTGTAAATCAGGGAATGGCTATAAAAAGTAAGTCAAAAATGCCCGAATAGGTTTTTAACAGCTTCTACTTTCCATATGGTGCTTGAACTTCTAGCTGCATCGCATGTATGCGTCATGCGTTAAATTCACAGGGCAGTAATTAGTTGGTTCACCCTTTATCTTCTCTGCTCTCTGGATGTTCCTGTTTGTCAGTGAAATGCCTCTTTGTTGTGTTTTTATATGCTTTGTATCTTGCCTAAAAATCCAAACCCCTTCTTAAAATGTAGTTTGACTTGACATTTACAGTTAAAACAATAATTAAAAATGTCCAATCAACTGGAAATGTGATAAACTTGCTTGAACAAAGAACCAGTGCCGCCGCTCCCACCACGCGCATCACGCACTGTGCAAAGGGCACCAACATTTAGCCAATAAGTAGCTTTACTGCAAACCGCGTTTCACTCTTCCTCCAGAACGTTTACAATGACAAAATGCACCAACACTGTTAGATGCAAGGATGATGACTTCTTCCTCTCAATCTCCACCATGTGGCAGATCTAACTTGACTTTCTTACTCCACTTAATTGGGAACGCATCTTGTGCACGCAGGAGAGAGAAAAAGAGAGTGGCAGATTTCAGCTGGCTTGTCATTGTGTATCTCCTTTTTAATATACAAAACTCATGGAAAGGAAATCATGAAGGCAACAAAGACGAAGCTACAGGAGGTTGCGACTTGTGAGGTCATTTGGTTCCCACTACTGACCATTTTTAAACTCAGATCGGGGAGAGGGCTCCACAAAGCAATTACTGAAATGGCCAGCAGCGGCTCTGCAAAGACCCATGTTTATCTTGCCCCCACGTACAGTGAGGAGGATGGTGAGTGAGGCAAAAAATGAATCCATAAGAATCACTAAGAGAGTTACAGTATCATCATGGGGTCACCAAGGCAGGAGTTACTGAATGCTACAGTGACTGTCTGGAATCGTGGTCTATTGTCAGATGAAATGAAAATGGTCCTTTTTGGCAAGAAACACTTTAGGTAGGTTTGGAGTACATAGTAGAATGACTAAACTAAGTAGAGCCCCATGCCTAATGATAATTATGGTGGAGGGTCTGGGATATTGTGGGGCTGTTTTTATTCCTAAGGCCCTGGGAACCTCATTAGGGTTCATGGTGTCATAAACTCCAAGAAGAACTTGAACATTTTCATTGAAAATCTGTCAATCTCTGCCAAGATACTAAAAGTGGGCCATGATTGGATTATTCAGCAGGTCAATGAACCAAAACACCTGTCCAAATCAACACAATATGGTTTATTGAACACAAAAGAAGATTACAAGCTGTTTTATTGGCAAAGGGAGGTTTAACAGAAGTATTAAATGCAGGGGTGCCAATAATTGTGGCACTTGTCTTTTTGTAAAAATATGTATTTCTTTATGAGGTGTTTTTGTTTCTCCTAATAAATTTGCTTAGCTTTTCTTTTTTTTCTTCATTGTGAGACCAAGATAGCCAAAATATGATTTTTTAAAATACCTCTTTTTACTACACTTTACCAAGGCTACCAATAAACGTGGAGGGCACCGTAAGTGTGTCTCATCATTCTGATGAGCAACACAAGACGAGGTGGTTGTGAAAAATGTGTGGTCCTCCACCACCAGTGTCCCATGGGTCAGACACTGACCCTTTTCACTTAGTGGGGATGTGGCACTGAAGGGCTGTTCAACAACAAGCCTTCAACATCCCCATTCTCCTCATAGGCTGTCTCAGCCTCAGAGTTGTATTGAGGATCCGTCCTGGGACCATGTGCCTCTTTCTTTCCACCTCTATAAGTGCCTTTGTTCTTTAATGCCCACTGTGTTTTTTTTTTTTGTGGCCTTCACAAATCATATGATGCTGTAAAGTGGTAAACCTTGAGAAGTTGTAAAATTGTAACTTCACACGTCACCTATTCTTGTAAAATTACTGTTGGTACATGCATAGAATGCATGGCTCCCAAGCTGATTTTATGCTGGCTGCCATAACACTGCGTTCTCTCTTCTACAGGATGAGTATGAAAGTGTTCTATCTGGGTCACTCCGAACAGCTTTCCATTGACACATTTCAGTACATTGACTGTGGAACCAACAGCACGGTCCCTCACCTGACTTGAGAGGCTGACCAGTAGGGTTTGTGGCGAAAAGACTGCTAATGGCTGGTTTATCCATTGGCTATATAAAAAAAAAAGCCAGAACACTGTCAAGAAGGAATTTACCCTTCTGATATTACAACAGCATTACTGCTGTGGGTGTTGCCAGTTGTATTTCACAGCTTTCTTCCACTTTATTATACTGTTGACAGCTGTGAGATACAGAGATTTCTGTTATGCATCAAAGATAAAAAATATTGTTCATTAATACAATGTTAAGGGCCGTTCAAACCAGGAACGATAAATATAAAGATAACTATAACGATAAAAGCATCCATACTGACCAATGATGAGTAAAGTCGTTGATGAATGTGATGGATTCTGATTGGCTGAAAGCTTTTTATCGTTCTCAAAATAGCTCTGAAAGTGATCCTCAACAATATCGTTATTCATGTCGTTATTGTTATAGTTTATGGGTGGATGTAGTCATTCATTTTAGCTAAGATGATAACGCTAAAAAAGTATCATTTCAGTTTTCGTTCTTGGTGTGAACGGCCCTTTAGACAGTAGACTCCAAACAATCCTACCAAATAGAATGTTGAAACAAAATTTTACAAGAGGGAAAAAAGAAAAAAAGGGCTGTGGTCACTGGCATAGAATACCAGTTATATACAGTTCACTTTCTCTCAATTCTACGAATGAGACAGAAGAGAAGGTTTTGATTTTATTTGTCTTAATTGTTGCCTGCTGATGCCATTTGATGGACAAGTTGGAGGGCTTGAAAGGATGGAATGTTGCTCTCAGAGTAGAGTGAAAGTTGAACTACTCGGATGTCACCACTGCTGGGCATACTGTATGGACTGGAAGACACAAAACCGTCACTGAGTACTTGGTCATGGAGGGAGAGTTTCGGTGTCAGTATGTTTTTGTAAGGTATTTGTTGCCTATTGTGTTTGCACACTTTATCTGAATATCAAGTGTTTTTCTGAATAAATATCTTTCGATCGTGATTAATTTATGAGCGTGTGAATTGTGAAATGTCACAGTAAAGTATGTATATAATTTCTAACACCTAGAATACATGGTTGTCAGTGCTATGGTTTTGTCATAAAGTTAATTCTCATAGAAACACCAGGTCAGTATTTTTTTTATATGCTGAGCAAAAATGAAAGGCTTACAGTGTATCTATTCTCAATCTTGGCACTGTAGCCTTTTCTTTTAGCATTTGTGGTGGTAGAATTATTCTCGCTGAAGTCTGTAGGGGGGGAAAAACAAAGTTTTATTTAGTTTTTACCCCATTCTTCCCAATACAGCTAAGACACATAGATGGAAAACTCCATGTACCACATTCTAAGTAACAGTTTAATCCCAACATTTACAAGTATTTGACAGATTTTTCATTTGTACAGTGGTTTACCATCTTCAATTACCAATTTAGGTATACAAATTCCAAATGAGCATTTTTATGTAAGAAGAATGCAAATTCTAAAGAACCTGTAATCCTGTGACTGGTTTCCTCATCACCTGGCATGGCAAGAGGATTTGGCTGATATGGTACAACAGGCTGTTCAGGTCGGCTTTCCTTTGCTGTCTTCTGTTCAGGGTTTTGGTTTTCCTTGGTCTGGTTGAGTGTTTCAAGAGAATGATAATATGCTTAATAAAGTGCTGTCTTTGCCACCAACAATGATGTATCTACTTGGGGAAAATCAGGAGTCTGACTTTCACAGAGAGACAAGGTAACTAAAGATTACAAATGGCATTGCCCTTTGTTAATGTCACTGAAAGGTCATTATGTTTTCAATATAGCAATATTGAAGCAAAGGCAAAACATACTCTTCAGTCTTTATATGTGATCAAAATCACAAGGCAAAGATTCAAAAGATTAAACAATATTGTTACATTTAATAACCTATAGTACTGTATTAGTCACACAAGATTATTGTCTATTAAGTTAAATAATAGAAAACAAGGGCTTACCTTCTTCGTATGGGTGCACAACCTGTGAGCCAGAACAAACTGCCGCCGCCGTGCCTCCCAATGCATTGCTGACATTCTGCACTGCCCTGTGTTTTAATGATAAAAGATTAACAAATCAACAACAATCCATGCAAGCCTTGGAAACAACAAATGAAAGACAAATACCCCCATACCTGCCCTAATAGAAACCCTCTGCGGTGAACCACTCAACCACCAAAGCCTGTTCTGTGGTGGACCTAGTCACACAATTTATGTTTGTCTAGAGCTTCTGTGATGCAATAATAGTGCTTTGATCATAATGGATAGATACACACAAAAGTTTGCACAATCTCAGAGAAAGAAGAAATTTTATTTTGTTTATGTTTATGGAATTTGTCCAAAGCGACTTACAAAAATACAAAATTACAATAATTTAAAACAATAGTTTTGAAAAGTTGGTAAGCCTACATTAAGGAAAATAGTAATAATAACAACAATGTCAACACAATATCAATCAAATAATGGAAATCAACAAATGCCACATACATGCTTACCACAATTCATAAGAACCATAAGAATGAGACCCTTTAGACCCTTTTTGAAAGACCCAAAACTATCACAGGAACGCAGAGCACTGGGCAACTCATTCCATCAATGAGGAACCACTGATGAAAAGAGTCTTGAATTTGACCTCCTAGCGTTTATGGCTGGTCGACACAACATACGCTCATCAGAGGTCCGCCGTGGGCGATTGGGGATTCCCAGCAATCAAGAAAAAAAAAATCTCAGTTCATTTAGTGAGAAGAGAATTTACTTCTCCTTAATTTCTCAAATTCTAGCAGCTGGTGGTGATTCCCTAGCACAGTGTTTTTCATCCACTGTGCCGGGGCACACTAGTGTGCCGTGAGAGATCATCAGGTGTGCCGCAGAAAATTACCCAAATGTCACTCACTGGTCCAGAAAAGCAACTGTTGCATCAAAGAATTTATAACCACATGCTCTCATTGATTGTATGATTGCACTATTTGTGGTATGCAGACATTGTACAACGGGGGCCCCATATCCAGTATTCACAGAATCATCACATATCCAGTTCATAACAACAATTAAATTAGATATAGTCACCAAATGAAACAGAGGGCGCTTGTTTTATTGAGCAGGTCTTGCATAGAAGCCATAATAAGGCCATATCTGTGTATTATTTGAAATTTTAGGCTATGGTATGTTTATTTTTTCTTCACACAGGATGTTAGTGTGCCGTGGGACATTTTAAGTGTCAAAAGTGTGCCGTGGCACAAAAAAGGTTGAAAAACACTGCCCTAGCAGAAGCATCAAATGACCACGCGATGGCAGCCTCGCATCGACACCATCAGACTTCTCTCAGTCTACAAGGTTTTGGTTTGGAGAAAGAAAATAATGACCAATATATTTAACAACACCAAAGGTCTCGGTGAATACTTAACACCTGCTAAGTTACCTGACAACGAATATGGGCCTAACAATGCTTTTTTAAGTCTCAGCAAGAGCCTTTGGGAATGTATCCACGCGTCAGGCCTACGTAAAAATGGAATACAATTTGTAAAGACAAAAAAATGAATTATACATGGATAGTTTCGTGGCCCAAGGACTGTAATGAAAGTCGAGAACTTTTGATATTTGATGAACGCTAGGACTATGGCGCACCAGCAGAGCGCGCGGTAGAGAGGGAATTGGAGCATGCAAGTGACGTCAGCATAGGGGTTGTTATTCTCTGTCTTCTTGAGCAAACTGCATTTAGTTTACTGTCTCAGTAGGGGACAGTGGACGTGGTTGTCCCTTATCACGGCAAAAATGATCTGCTTTTGAGTGGCACTGGCATAACTGGATATTCCATCTTCTCTTCTGGAAAATGCTACCATAGACGGAGTAAATCGCGTTGAGGTAAACAGTCCGTTTTGGAGAATCATAGGGTATTTTACGGCACATGAAAGCGCAATTGGGTACTGCGGTATTCATAAGGTTATCAGTGCTGGAGAACTGATACACCGGAAAAACTGAAATTTAAAATAGGCTAGACTGTAAACCTATTGTATGACGTGTTAAATTACTCTTACTTCTTTAGGTTTACTGTGTGTTAGTAATTACTATTTATATGATGTAGCGTTGAGGTTTACTGTAGGTTAACTTCAAAAAGAGAGCTGAACATATGTCAGGTGGACCAAACATCAACGCACGAATACTACTGCATTTTTAACCCTTAGAAAATATGGAAGTGAATTGGTTAGTTTTCAATGCATCTCAATATGTAAGCGATATTGTTTGTTTTGTTGTCCTCGTTGTTATTCAAGCGAATCGTCTGCATGCCTGGAATACAGCGCCAAAACAACCGGATTATATTTTCAGATAATCTGCCCTATAGCAGGTTGCACTGGAACTGGAAGGGCATAGGCTATAGCCTACTATATTTCATTCACAGCATTTCTAACTTGAGATCCATGCACTCCCTTTAGAAATCCATTTCGATTTAGCCATCTTAAGAGGATTAGGAGGAGCAAATAGGCAACGAGAACAACCACAGACACCCAATTATATAAATCTTGGACTAAATCGCCAATCATAGGCTAACCTACAATTTAAGGCAAACAAAAATATCTGCGATTTTCAATTTCTACACTGAATATAGTGTTGCTTTACTTTGTAATTCCATGAAAATAGCTCTTCCACTTAAAAAGTGTAATTTCAAAATAATTGCTTTAGAGTTTGTGCTCAGTTCCTTAATAGTCTATTAAATGAATTGTGTATTGCTGAACTGTAATGTTTGCTGAGAATGTGAGTATTTTCCAGTAATCAGTGATTCTGACCAGTTGTTTTGTTTGTGCTTTGATAAGGTTCATGGTGACTCCGGTGCTGGTGCCCTCCTGTCTCCCTTGTGTACCTTTGAAGTAGGTGCAAATGCCAAACACTTAGAGCAACAAAGACAAGTCTGCTGTCTCACTGAAGCGGGTGAGAAAACCAAGTTGCCATGGGAAACCAGTTGACCGAGATTGCCCCCAACACACCGTTCCTGCCTAACTTCCAGTCCTTGCACGTGGTGGTGATTGGACTGGACTCGGCTGGCAAGACCTCCCTTCTCTACAGGCTCAAGCTGAAGGAGTTTGTAAAGACCATCCCCACCAAGGGTTTCAACACGGAGAAGATCAAAGTGGCGGTGGGCAACAGCCGGGCGATCACCTTCCAGGTGTGGGACGTGGGCGGCCAGGAGAAACTCCGTCCACTCTGGAAGTCCTACACGCGTCGCACGGACGGCATGGTGTTCGTGGTGGACTCCACCGAGGCAGAGCGCATGGAGGAGGCCAAGGTGGAGCTGCACAAGATCACGCGCACGTCCGAGAACCAGGGTGTGCCCGTGCTCGTGCTGGCCAACAAACAGGACCTACCGGCCGCGCTGGCCACCTCGGAGATGGAGAAGGTGCTGGCCGTGCACGAACTGAGCGCCTCCACGCTGCACCATGTGCAGGGCTGCAGCGCGGTGGACGGTCAGGGCCTTCAGACGGGCCTGGAGAAACTCTACGAGATGATCCTCAAGCGCAAGAAGATGGTCAAGCATAGTAAGAAAAAGAGATGAGCGGTCTCCTTTTTTGGCGAAAAAGAAGGAGGGGTGGTCACCTCATTGACCAACACACTCATCTTAACCCGGACAACCTCCAGTGAGAGGGGTTCATCCATTGAAGGAGGATTCTGTGGGGCAAATCCCTGGACAAAGGAACTATCCCAGATGGCCCAGGGGTCAGGAGAGAATGGATTTGACCTTTATGTGTCACAGAGTATTGAACTGCTTCCTCATTACCTAGTGTTTTTGCTCTGCGGCTGCCCCTTCTGTATCTGAGGAAAATGTGATACCTATGATAGGCTCTAGCATCAGCAGGATCGTAAAGCCCTTGAAGTCTGTTATGCCTTTCTTTTCTTTCCTCCAGCAAGATTGCTGTATGTAGACCCATAGCTTTGGCAACACATAGGTTTCTTTTGTCAGCTGCTCCTCACAGAGATGCCTGTTTTCAGTTGTTATTAGCCCAACTGCCTTGGCTGGTATTAAAAAAAGGCCATATAAGTGTTATGTTTTGGTAGTTGTGGAATAAACAGTTCAAGTGAAATCCCTTCACGTCACTAAAAAGACAGATTATAGTTGGAAAAAAAGGACTGTTTTTACATGCTGTACATAGTTTTTGTAATGCTAAGGAATGAATAAATTATCAAGGACTTTGACACAAGACACAATGTATCTATAGCCAAATCTGTTCTATCTCTACCTTTGTACCACCACAATTGCTCAATTTTGTTATTCTAAAATCCATCCAAGGAGAAGTAAAACAGGCTTGCTGAACTAAATCACTGACTATGAAGCAATGTCTTGTGACATGTTCTCATGGTCTCAGTCCTCCTTCAAACAAGGCAGAGCTTTTTCTGCCACCACATTAATGGAAGCCCCCTTTGGCTATGAATCCTACCCTGGTTAGCATGTATGTATAACAGGTATAGGATTACTGGAGTACACGGTCCTCCCTGGGGGTGATGAAACACAACTATGTTCAAATGGCCCTTTGAAGCTATTTATAGATGCACTCCTGTTTCTTCAGATGATACAGTCAATGCCCGGGCCGCATAGATGCCCTGCAGTAAACCTGCCATACAAAATGCCACTTTTATGTGTGGCTATCTGAGACATAATCGTTTAGACAACATCATACAAAAAAATCTTGCAGTGAGCACATCAAAGGTCTATGCAACGTAGTAAACACAACGATTGTGAAGAGCTGGACATGTAGCGTCATGAACTGATGTGTGTGTGTTTGGGGTTGGGGGTGGGGAGTTGGTTACACTGAATTGAATTGAATTGGAAACATGCATTTTTATCATTTAATTGTGTTTCCAGTGGGAATATTTGTGGAGATTGACGCACCTCGTCAGAAAAATGACATTGTGAGCATGCATAATGCTCAGCCTAAACATAAATATTAATGTGTAAAATGGAGGCCACAGTCTTGCCCTCCGGAGGGAAGGAGTTTTAGGTGTATGAGAGACTTTGGCAGAAGCCCACAAACGTGTGCACGTGTAGTGGTGTAGTCTTGTGTGATTGGTTGCTTAGCAATAAGGTCATGATGATATTAGAGGATATTAAGCACTCATCTGTGTCCCTCACATTCCGATCAGACCAACTGCTGGCTCAGCGACTAGAGACCCCCTGCCAACAGACACACAAACACACCTACTCACATGCACACACACACACACACACACACACACACACAAACACACACACACACACACACACACACACACACACACAGACAGACACAGACAAAACACACACATACAGAGAGACACACAGACAAACACAAACAAACACACACACACACACACACACACACACACTCACACACACACATACGCACACACACACACACACACACACACACACACACACACACACACACACACACACACACACACACACAGACAAACAGACAGACAGACATACACACTGTTAGAGGCACAGACACATAAATGCAAGGGCACCAAATCCTTTTACATAATTTTTGACTTTGCCAGCAAACCAGCTGCCCTTGCTGTGATTGGATTAATCAGAGATCTGGTTTTGAGTTCAGCCACACCGCTGCGAGCAGTGCACAAGAAACCCAATTGATTTATTTGGTGGAGCTTTCGGAGGAATTTACAATGTCAGGGAAACCGGGATCAGCAATAGTATTAATACCACTCAAGCTTGGCCACAACTCAAACTCAACCATGTCCCATTATATTTCTAAAATTAAACTGATTTCCCCCAGACAAAAGAGCAAACGTAATTAGATTCCAGACTTTTATGCTCATTCCCACAATCCTCAAGCACTCACGCTATCTATTACAGGCCATCCATCCAGAATCCATCAACCCGGATGTTTGAACACTATTGGTTAAGGCTCACAGCCCTTGTGTCACTAGGCCATCAATATACAATTTGCATCTGCTCCAGACAGATAAGGCACAGCCATCCCACATTAGGCCTCTAATAGTGTCACTGATCACTCAGGGCAATACACGATTACCAACCATGCTGGAAAAGTGACACCTATCCATACAAGCCCAGGCTGTCAATATGATATGAAATCAATAGGAGTTGACCTTATGGGGGTGGAAACAATGGCAAATGGGCTTTCACAGGCCTGTGGCAGAGCTGCATGCATTCATCCCTAACCTGCCCTTTCAATGTTATCTGCCTTCAGCCTTGGGATAAGGAGGAGAGAGGCACCCTACAGAGCGGGCCAATTAAAAGAGTGAGGCCGGGCTCTAAAGCACAAAACAAACACACAAACACACAATCCACAGCTACATACACACATTCACAGCCCCATTACTGCAGCGCCCTTAAGGTTTCCCCTCCTTTTCCTTGCAAAGACAACTTGTGGTGGTGCAGTGAATTTAAACAGAGTGCTTCAAAGGGGGACTGGAGTTGAGCTGTCAGTGGCTGCGGTGTGGGTTTGCTTTGCCTCGGGAGCCTCTCTCAGTTCTTCCTTAATGGGAGTAATTAGTTCCGCTGTCTAATTACGCTCACAAACCAGGATTGTTGTCGCAACATTTTGGGACATTGCCCTGTTTGTTTGAGTGAACTCAGCTGAATTAATAGGGCTTTTGACAGATGGGATGTCAGTTGTAGCCCCACTTCATTTATGATGAGCCACGCATCAATTTATCAAGGGGACAGTTGGATTGGATTTTTGAGATATCCGTCAGTCGGTCTGAATAAATTAGCAGAATTATTACAAAAAGTATTTCACTTAAAGAATTGGATTACACCACTACCACAGTCACGGCAGCCTCAAAACTAGATGGGGTTGTTAGCCCTTGCTGTTATGAAATGTCTAAACTGTCTGTCTTTTGGCATTTCCTCTGTGTTTGGACAAGCACTGAGGAGGAAATTTACTACACAAGGCCGGTCTGTCCCACAAAGCACATTTCAAAGGCGCTGCTTTTCCAAACAGAGATAGCATTATGTAATAAATTCCCCGGCCAATTGCAAAATGTTCTCGGTGCACATTCCTTAAATGGCTCTAGCCCCAGGAGACAACCAAGCTTGTTCACCTCACAACTCTTTCTGTCCGGGTGAGATGAGCAGGTCAGCTGTGCAAAATGCACAGATATTAACAACACCAAAATACCTTGTTTACACTTGCAGGCAGTGCAACACACATCCATGGGCTTCCACGTTGGCACAGCCTTTGTCAAAAGCCTGTGTGTGTGTGAGTGTGTGTGTGTGTGTGTGTGTGTGTGTGTGTGTGTGTGTGTGTGTGTGTGTGTGTGAGAGTGTGTGTGTGTGTGAGTGTGAGTGTGAGTGTGTGTGTGTGTGTGTGTGTGTGTGTGTGTGTGTGTGTGTGTGTGTTTTAAATGCACCCTAATGTGAAAGCGTGTATTCATTAAAAGACGTTGGATAAACAAGCACCAGACGCTCTCGCTGTGGAATTTTTGGCTGCTGATAAAGTTGACTAATTGCCCTTGCATGGGGTCGTGCTGTAGGGGCGGACATGGCTGGAATGCGTCTGTAGCACCGTACTCCCCACATCCCCGCTGGATGTAGACGGGACGTTCTTTTCACTGCGAAAACCACAATGAAAAACAGCACGACCAGGGGTGATGAGCGCTCACAGGAACAACACTGATAACATCACTCACAGCGAGGAACATTTTGTCCATTTCCACTACTAAGGCTATTCAACAACCCCTAATTACAACAGAAACAAGTACCAGGAACTAATAAATGTCTGACAATTAAAGTGTGTTGGAAAGATGCAGTTTGATGCAGTTCGTGTGCATGCCTTTCATTTACATTTATTTAACACTAATTCAGTTTGATTTAAAGAATGGGCTTTACTGCTAACTGCTTTACTGCTAACCCACTCTTGACCTGCTACTCAAAATGCAATCAACTATTTTGATATTGAATAAGACTGCAAATGAAAGTAAATTAGGCAAGTGAAGCTTTATTAGTTTTTTTGTGCAGCTTTTATGAATACAGTGTATACCTCCCCAGTTCTGCCAGCAATTGTGATTCTTGTCTCACTACAGCATGAGTTGGAGCTGGCTTCTTGACAAGACAAGAAAACCCTAGAGAAATAGAGATAGAAAGAGAGAGAGAGAGATCTTATGGGATTACGTGAGATTAAGGCAGGGAATCACATGCTGACAGGCATCCGTGGAGTCATGTCACACGCATTGCAGAGTGGCTTTGCTTCAGGCCTTAGCAACAGTGGTAGCAGCAGCAGCAGCATCCTCTCCACCTCTGTTGATCTCACTATGAATTCAGCTCAACAACACAGGGCTTTTCCAGCCTATTTGCGATCCATGGTGCCGCTGGTTGTCGCTTGATTTACTTGCTCTAACATAGGTAACAAAGGCTCAGAGTTAAAGTCATTCTCTTTCTCAACAACACGTTTTCTGCAAAACACACAAACACACCGAAAGCCTCGCTTGAGCTCCTCTCTGCATTTAAAAGCTATGTGCAACAACAATGTTTTTGCACTTGTGGCATTACTTTCATGTCTGCAAAAAATGATCATTAAAACTTAAAACCACATTCATTGAAAAACACTGCTGCATGAGTGTGTGTTCTTCACCGCGCACAGGGCAGCATGAACTGAATGCCCACGGGAGGTTTGAGCAGAGCCGAGTGGCACTGATGCAAGCGCTGCCTTCTGTTTACAACCGGCTCTAACTGATGTTGAGTCAGAGTTATGGCGATGGGATCTGGATTAGAGAACTCAGCTCCCCATAAAAGTTTGGAGTGCACCCCGGGTCCGGTCCCCCTTTGGCAATTTCGCTCATCACAAAGGCTGCATAGGTGCGATGGCAGGAGCCCCCCGTTTAGAATAGCCAGGGTCTCAAATGGCCCAGGCCTTCTTATTTATCGCCACGGCAACTGTTACCAGGGGTGACCTCCCAGAGCTGAGCGAGACGCTTTAATTGCCTTTGTGATTGGCTCTTCTTTTTCATCAGGGGGTGACACAAGGGGCATTGGGGAGGTGGGGGGTGGGGTATGGATGGGGAGGGGGCACCACAATAGTGTGTCTCCGTGCTAAAGACAGTCTCATAGCATGCACCTCCACCCCCCTCCCTGTACTGTGAGCTTCCCTCCTGCAACAATGCTTGCCAAGGGCGCACACTGTTGTGCACTTTTGATGTAAAGCAGAGAGCATCAGGGTTGTTGTCAGCGAGCAGGAAAGCACTGCCGTGGGTTGCAGGGTCAGCTCAGCAGTGGAGGCCGTGGTGATTCAGCTTGGCTTTTCTGACGCTGCCTACGAATGGACGATTCCCTTTCTGTGTGTGTGTGTGTGGGGGCGGCCAGAGGGTTTTATTGCTGCCGCTCTGCAACGCCGGCCAACGCTGGGAGGCGGGGATTTGTTCGACCAGCAATATTTTCCCCGTGGCCCATAAAGCTGCCACTGACGACTGATATAAGGAGAGGGGGACTCTGGGCTGCATGTCCAGGAGGGGCTGGGCTGGGCTTGGCAGGACCAGGAGTGGAGAGGAGAAGAGAGGAGAGAAGAGAAGAGGAGTCCCAGGGTGAAAGGGGCTCGGCTCATAAATCCATTGAGCTTATTCAAAGGGGACACGCAGCGACGCTAACAGTGGCCCAGTCCCACTCTCTTTGCTATTCTTTCTTTCTTTCATTCTCTCTTTCCTTTATTCTCTCTTTCTTTCAAGACTCACTCTGAGCTCAGAGCCACTGGGGCTCTAAAACCACAGAGCCCTCTGTATTCCACTGTTAAAGTTGGCAGACACCAATCGATGCTCTCTAAAAGTGTGAGCATTTCTCTTGTCTGGCGTCAACATCAAAAGGCTATGATGCATCCCTTGGCTTGCTCCAAACCACCCTCCAACTTCGGTTAATCACATAATTACAAGCCTCGGATTAATAATGGCAATGTTTGTCTTCAGTCGGCGAGGTGCAACTGAGCCCAGGCCAGAGTCCAGTGATTCATTTAGGTGCTTGGAGCTCCCTGCCCACACAGCCAGTGAGGTGATTGATCGGCGAGGTGGCCCTGATGAGTAGTGTGTGACTCTGCCGAATGTAAATACAGCGGCGTTAATGCCACGAGTCAGCCGTAACTCAGCTGTGGGGGCGGCACTGAGCAACGCGCATCTACTAATTCGAGTTTTAATGTGTGGATGCAACATACGCACGCACGCACACAACACAACACAACACAACACAACACAACACAACACAACACAACACAACACAACACAACACACAACACAACACAACACAACACAACACAACACAACACAACACAACACAACACAACACAACACACACACACACACACAAACACAAACTGACACAAAATAAAGACACAAATTTACACAACACACAACACAACTCATTTAGAAGTAGATTTAGAAATGTGCTTTTGTCTATTCTTGACACAAAAAACCCTTCCTCCGTGTTCTGTGCCAGCTTCAGATTGCCGTCTTGATAGCAGAAAGTATTTATAGATCGAATCTGGACAAAGATAGATGGCTCACACGAGCTCAGGAGTTCCCATGACAATTTGATCATTTTTCATGATAATCGACAACCACGCAGTCCGCCTTCTTTTTTATGCCCCCTGTCCTGTTCTTTTTCAAGCTCCCTCTGAAGACACCATGCATTGAATAGGCACTCAGATTATTTGGATGTTAACTAGATGTACCGCAGAGCGGTACAAAATATGACCGCCGCCCAGTCCAGCACATTTTTTCAACAAAAATAAATCACGCTGAAAGGCCTATATGATTCTAACTGTCTCACTAAATTGCATTATCCACACTCAATTCTCACTGGTATTTGCTAGACAACAAGTACCAAAACATGATTAGTTCATAGATTTCACATGTAAAATTCATTTTATACAACCACACCCCCATCTTGCCTGTTCATAATTCTGAGAAATTCTTGAATTGTGTGCATGTGTGCGTGCACACGTTTATGTTTATGTGTGTGGGTGTGTGTGTGTGGGTGTGTGTGTCTGTGTGTGTGCCTGTGTGTGTGCGTGCTTGTGTGTTTGTCTGCGTATGTGTGTTTGTGCATGTGCATGCATGCGTACATATGTCTACTGTGTGAGTATGTGTCATACGTATGATTACTGTGAATGTATGTGTGTGCGTGTGTATCTGTTTATGCACATGTGTGCACATGGAATGGGTTAACATGACCCCTGGAGGCAAACATACGGAAAAAATTGGTCATCCTAGGTCCTACGGTTCTCAAGATATTCACAGAAAACTGTGTCTGCCCTACCCTCCTTTCGGGGGGGTCCAGTCCAGCGGGGGGGCTACAGATCAAAACGAAAAACGACGGTTCCATGCTATCCATGTGGGGTTACATGCCTACCAAGTTTCGTGTACCCCGGTCTTTCAGTGTCCCAGGAATCCTTGACGGAAATTTGGACATGCGAAAAAGAAAAAAAATCTGACTAAACCTATATAGCTTCGCTGCGCGGCGGTCATAATTAGTGTCACATGTTGGTGTATGGTCACTAAATGTACACATACATTATTTTATTGTAAGGCCCCCCATGAACGAAAGTTCACAAAACTTGGCTTGCAGTTTTGACCATGTCAGCCAGAGATATTGTAATGAAAACACCTAATTTTTTGCTTTTTAATTTTTAACTAGGTGGCGCTATACATGAAATAAGTGGTAATGGGATGGGTTGACATGCCCCCTTAAGACCAACATACAAAAAAAAGGTGGACCTCCTAGGCCCTACGGTTCTCGAGATATTCACAGAAAACTGTCTCCGGCCACCTACAGGCCAGTTGGTGTATAAACATAAATTCATTTATTGTGTGGCCCCCCATGAACGGAATTCCACAAAACTTGGCGTGCATTCAGAGGGTGTCATAATGATCCTACACTTCCAATTTCGTGCAGTTTTGACTATGTTAGGTCACAGATACCTGCGATTACAACACCTCATTTTTACTTTTTTGTGTTTAACTAGGTGACGCTATACATGAAATGAGTGGTTATGGAATGGGTTGACATGGCCCCTTGAGATCAACATACAAAAAAATTGGTCATCCTAAACCCTACGGTTCTCGAGATATTCACAGAAAACTGTGTCTGCCCTACCCTCCTTTTGGGGGGTCCAGTCCAGCGGGGGGGCCACAGATCAAAACGAAAAACGATGGTTCCATGCTATCCATGTGGGGTTACATGCCCACCAAGTTTCGTGTACCCCGGTCTTTCAGTGTCCCGGGAATCCTTGACGGAAATTTGGACATGCGAAAAAGAAAAAGAAAAAAAATCTGACTAAACCTATATAGCTTCGCTGCGCGGCGGTCATAATTAGTGTCATAGGAAAAGAAAGAGGGTTAGAGAGAGAGAGAGAAAGAGAGAGAGAAAGAGAGAGAGAGAGAGAGAGAAAGAGAGAGAGAGATAATTGTATGCATAATTATCCATCTTTATGAACCAGATTCTCATTTCCCTGACCCTGTGGATCCTCTCATCACAGTCAAGCTCCATCAAGAGATTTCCTCGGCTGGCTCATACTTGAGAGCATTGTCTTTTTCCTTCCTACTTAGACTGCTGCTGCTGCCTCTGATCTCGTGCTTGGATTACCCAGCAACCCCATCTGGCCTGGCAGTGCTCACACGCGGCCGCCACGGAGCCGGATTAATGTGGCGTGGTGGAGAGGGAGACACACGACGGCCCCCGCGTTCGCCGGGTAAAGCGGAAGTGACCCGGAATTGGTTGCTATATTTGTTTGTTTTGCCGCTGTTGTCAAGCAGGGAAGGGAAAAAATACATTACCCATACTCAGCATGCTATCAAGAAACAGTAGCTTGACTTGTTTTTTTTTTATACATCACTAAAGAATTGCAAACAATAGCCTTAGGGTGCCCGGCAGTTGCACAATAAAAATAGCTCAATAAAATCAATTTGTGTTTTGATGCCGGGCTTCAGACACATGGTTGTTAGTGACCTTAAATGCAAGAGCATGTGTTTCACTAGAGACAATACTCATGCCCAAACAACACAGTATATATATTTTTTTACTTTTTAAGAAGTCTACATGATCATTAAATCATTCTTTTTTCTTCCTGGAGCCTGTGAGGCAGAAGGAGCGCGGCTGGTTTCATTAAGTTAATGAGGAGTTCAGTTCTGGCTGGGGCCCATAAAAGCAGGAATCCTCACACTCAGCACTTCTTCAGCAGCTCTTAATCAGGTAACCTCATTACAGCTCAGAGCAGCTTTGCAATGTGGCTTAAGTCATCTCTTATGATACCAACCCAGGGAACCCTGTGGAGGGGCATGCTGGGTGAGAAATCTGCCTCTTCATCCATAACTGTGAACGATTCATACTATTTTATATGATAAGTTGTGTGTGGAGTCACTGAGCTCAGGGACTAGAATTCCTGGCTCTTATTCCAATTAAAAATATATTACAGAAAAGTCAATTAATTGGTGCGGTGTTGCCTGACTGACGGGTTGCTGTGCAAGGGAGTATTTGGATTATGCCATGTGGATTATGAATGACCCGCTGATTACATCAAATCAAAGCAAGATGCTTGTGTTTAATTCATTTATGCGTATGCTTCACTAAATACATTCACCAATACATTCAATTCATACACACATTCATTTCATACACACCAATACATTCATTTCATACATACATTTTTCTTTCCTTACTATTAAATCAAAACTGATCATCATAATTACATATTTTTCTGCTCAGTATCTTGAACAGAATTGGTAATACAACATAACTCCCACCTGCTACAAGTGTGCGGCACACTTTTCCACATATTGACCAATTATATTGAGTGCCCATAATTCTCCACCTGCCACTGCAGTTGGGTCAGATCCACGGCTCCCCTCATTACCACCCACAGTGTATTGTCAGTACTTTCCATCAGAGAGCCTATCAAATGGCTCCTTCAAATGTAGTTGGGTTTATCCTTTGCTCTCTATATTGCCTTGTGTGTGTGGGTGTGTATGTTTGTGTGGGTGCATGCAGGGCAGTGGTAAACGTGTGGATGAATGCTCTCTCTCTCTTTCTTTCTTTCTCTCTCTCTCTCTCTCTCAGGAGCCCATCATTTCAGTCTGTGCGGTGAAGAGTGTGGCCTCACAGCCGTACAGTATGTCAAGTCCGCCTTCATTGCCCAACCAGTCGTGCGGGGCGGGTAAATAGGGCCGTGCGAGGCGGGGAGCGGAGGGAGGTGGGGGGGCACTGGGGCACGTGCGAACGGAGACCCACGTGAGCAAGCTCGCTCATGTGGCAAAGCCCAGCAACAGCCAAGGGAGAAAAGTCTCACCATCGCTCTCTGTATAACTCACTATCAGTCTTTCTTTCTGTATCCTTAACTCTCTATCTTTCTTTCTCTCTTTCACTTTCTCACTCACTTGGTCTGCCCGTTTTCCAAATAACTCTGTCTGTCTTTCTCTCTCACTCACTCACTTATTATACCTTCATACTCACTCACTCAGTCTGCCTGTTTTCCGTATGACTCTGTCTTTCTTTCTTTCTTTCTCTCTCTCTCACTATCTCCCACTCCTCTTCTTGACCGCTAATAGAGATCGTTATGCTAGAGTCTGCTGCTGTGTCATGAAGCTCTTCATCAACACGACCACAAATGAACGTCCAAAGTGGACGCGGTAGCCCCGAGCACTTTGCGCAGCCTGTTAGGGAACTCAGCTTTGTCCCTGGGAGCGAAATTCTTGGTTGAAGCAATTTTGGTCTGCAAAGCAGCTTAATAGGACCTGAGTCATGACTTTTTCAGGGCAACACGTTGAGTCGAATCACTGCAGCTCCAAATCAGAATCTTCTTGTGTTTGGTACCAGGTACAACCAACTCACTTTACCCAAGTGTGGATGGAGTCTTGGTTCCGCAATACAATAGGGGATGTTTGGGTAAATTCTCCTCCAGCTCTGTGTATAAAATCAAGTTAAATTTACATAACCAATTATTTTATAGAAATTGTCCCTTAACAATAAAACAATCAGTAAACTATTTCAGTGTGTAGTGGCTACTTGGCTTTTAAATAAGTATTACTTATTTTGAACTTGCTGGAGAATGATTTAGCATTGACTTACCACAAATGAGCCTTCCCAAAACCTGAGACAAAATTAACCATGAATTGTTTCCTGCAACAGGAGGCGGAAACAAAAGCCTCTTTTAATGAACTCCCTTCCCTAATTGAGTGGAACAATTTCAGCTCACGCGATTCCTCTCCGTCCTCCTTTCCTCTCTCTCTCTTTCTCTCTCTCTCTTGCCTTCCGCTCTCCACTCCTTTCTTTCCGTGGCCTCATTAAAACCACCCTCCCGCATAGAAAACCTGCCAGCCGTAACGCTCCATCTTCTGTCTAGCAGCTGGTGGCCTCTTCAGGTGACCGTTCAGGTAGCCCCATCTCACCCCATCGTGTGTGTGCTCGGACTGGGTCAGCTTTAAGCTACCATGACTGTACCAGGGGATGGGGGTGGGTGAGGTGAGGGGGTCGAGGTGGGGGTCATTCACGTGATGCACCGAGGAGAGACCAAGCGGAGAAGATCTGGTATGTTGTCCAGTGCCGAAAGAGAGACACTGGTCCACAGTACTGCCTTTGTTTCGGCCCGGTGAAATCTCAATCTTTTCATCCAGGCTTTTGGGCCTTTTGTTCTGAAAGCCCTCCACATGGATTATCCACACTGAAGTGCGCACGTGTATGTGTGTGTGTGTGTGTGTGTCTGTGAGTGTGTGTATGTGTGTGCGTGAGCTGATTCAGGTCAAGATCAGTGGCTTGTCATCTGCTGTGTTGCGGATGGGATGGGATGGGGGAGTTGACCTCATGCTTCTTCGGCACAGTACTATGAGGACCAAGACCAAGAGTTCTTTCATGATGGGGTCCTGAGAATGAGAGCATGGGGGGGGGGGGGGTGGATACTGCAAGCACACAAGGGTATTCAAGCCAACGTGTCCAGAGTCTTCTCTTGTTCTTCTCTTCCCACTTCTATTCTTCAGTGTCTCAGTGCACGCTCTGAAAGACAGTGTTCTTCAGCAGAGCCCTATGACAAGTCCTTGCTTAGTGCTCAGAATAGACCCCGTTCATCCTTTACTTTGCCTGGACATCAACAAATGCTAACATTTTCATGCTTATGTCAGTGGGTGAAATGTTGGCAAATATACAAGTATTTTTACCAACTGAACCATGTTTCTGTTGGCATATGTCATCCAATCATTCAATACTTGGCACAGCCTTTTAGGAATAATGCCAAAGGCAATTCATTGTATTCCGTGCTGAAGTTACTGTTCCCTGTACGCACCAGAATAGAACTCAGAGATGATGGGTATTCAGAGCAGAAGTGAAAGCTCTATGATAATCTAAAGTTCCTTTCAGGAGTTCAGAAGTGAAAGCTCTATGTTAACCTAAAGTTCCTTTTAGGAGTTCACCCTAAGGTAACTGGCAACATGATCGGGTATGAAAAAGAGCATCCCAGAGAGGATGTAGGGGTATTCATCACTCTGTGTAAACCTGTGTGCACAAATGATGAAACAATGTCATTTGAATGCTTCTTAAGATGAAATTGTGAAGTATTTGGGGGGTTCATCATCTACAGGACATAATATTATTAAAACATTCAGATAATCCAGAGAAATCTCTGCAAACAAAGGAAGGAGCTGAAAAACACATTGGATGGTCGTGGTCTTTTGGACCTCAGATGGCACTGCATCAACACCAGACCTGTTTCCACACCTGTCATTGTATGGGCTCAGGACAACCTCTGATAACTCAATTCAAAAACTGCAGCCAAAATTGTATTAAGACACGATACAGAAAACACCACCGTCTTATCTGGGCCTGAGCTTGTGTAAAATGTACTGAGGTAACATGGAAAAAGGTCCTGTGGGTAGACCAATCAAAATTTCCCAATATTTTTGGAATTCATGGACTTATCTGGGCTAAAGAGGAGAGGGAGTATCCAAGTATCCAACCTTTCCAACTTGTTTTAGTGATCAGTTTCAAACCCAACATCAATGACGGTGTGGAGAAGCATTAGTGCCTACAGCATAGGCATCTTGCACATTTGGCAAAGCACAATCAATTCTGAAAGATGTATACAGGTTTTGAGCAACATATACAGTACTGCCATCCCGGCAATATCTATTCCAGGGACGACCTTGAATATTTCAGGAAAACAATGGCAAAATTAATTCTGCACATATTTAAATAAATGTATCCATAAAGGAAGAGTCCATGTGCTAAAATGGCCTGTCTGCAGTCCAGATTTGTCAAATTAGCTACATAATGGAATGAAAAACAGAATACCCCATACTGTTGAGCAACTGAAATTGTGTATTAGGGAGTAATGGGACAACATTTCATTCTCAAAACTCTAGTAAATACTCTCCTCAGTTCCTAATACAGAATTTTGTTAAATGAAGAGGAGAAGCAGCACAGTGGTAAACATACTCCCGTTCCAACTTTTGAAACATGTTGCTGGCATCAAATTCAAAATTAACATATATTTTCCATGAAATAGTCCAAATTTTCATTTTCAACATTAGATATGTTGTCTGTGTGTCCTTTTTGCAACTAAATATGACTTTAAGAGATTTGCAGATTATTAGATTCTGTTTTTATTCATATTTTACACATCCCAACTTTTTCTGTTTTGGGGTTGTATATATATATATCTTTGAGATTTTACTGGGACACAGCAGTTCAGTTCTGGGGCCATGGGCGGATTATGAACTTTCGGGCCCCTGGGCCCAGATGTATTAAGGGACCCCCACTTATTGTCATATATGTGGGAGGTTTGGGGGTCCTCCCCCAGAATTTTTTTAATTTGTTTGATGTGATTTCCTGTATTCTGGTGCATTTTGGGCATGGGCAATACTAAATTCAATCAGATTCATAGCCTACATCCTGATTTGTTGATATTGAGGCAATGATTCCATGCAAAGGCTTGGGCTTCAGGGCCCCCTGACCCCTTGGGCCCCTGGGCCTGGGCCCGGTAGGCCCGTGCAGTAATCCATCCCTGTCTGGGGCACCAGTAAAAAGGGTCTAGTGACCCCCCTGCTAAGGTAGAACAAAATCGATTTTGAAATTCACATTTTTTAGGTCTCAGATAGAGGACAAGACCGGGGGAAAAGACGTCTGGTCACCTGACATTATTTGACTGACAGGGTTAACACTTCAGCGTGTGCAAGTGTGGCGTGAGAACATGTGAAGCCAATCAAATGACTGAGTTTCACAGCCATTGTGTGAGAGTTGGCAGCCCTGCATTGACTGCATTTTAGCGTTGAGGCCAAAATAGCAGTTAGCCGTACTGTAACCGTCAGAGTATAACTGGCGATACAACGTGAGTTAGTGTGGTCATGCAATTGTACTTAACCATACTCCGAGAGTATCTTTTTGTCTGTCAAAATAATGAATGTTCCAGGTCAGGTAAATGGGCTGCCAGACTCCCATAGATGGAGTGGTGGTGGGTTTGCGTAGCTCCTTCAGCCAGGCCGCAGACTGAGCCTCACAAGTTTCCATTCCCTCATGTCTTGGCCTCCTCTCACGCGGAGTGCCTGAGAAGAACCAGACAGGCTACTTCAGCAGCGGTGGCTGGCTGCCTGGCCGCTCCTCATTGCCTTCTTTGGGGGTGTGCGGCGTGCTCGGCTCGACCCACTCCATCTTCTGCCCACAGACCACGCTCTCGCACGGGCCGCCATTACATAACACCGTGATGATTCACGTTTTATACGCATGGTCACTGGCACTGTCTGTCTCAAGGGGAAAGGCTGGCACTCGCTTCAGGTGATTCAGCTCTTATTTGTTCTGTGGAGTGTCATAGAAACAGCTACATCGCCAGTCATGGCTTAGCTACAGCTCTCGTCTATCAGTGCAATATCCCATCTAAACACTGGCAAACTGCTTCTATGTGAACCTGTCCAACCTGTATCCACGGTCATGATTAATAGGGCTTTGGTGAATGGGAATGGCTAGGGTTTGACCTCTATATAGGCTCACTGGTGCGTATGCGGTGCTCTTAACTAGCCTTTAATCCCATTTCAGAGCGCTAAGCCTGACGCCGACGGTCAGGCCATACTGATGTCATAACACCGGGGTCAAAGGTTGGGCGGTAGCCATGAATCAGGCAATAGGTGCTGGTGATCCACAGGCGCTAAAGCCTGGCCAATGGGCGGCAGCGCTGGACACTGTTGTTTGATGTGCTGGCCCTGGCTGTTGCAATGGTAGAGGAATGCGTAAACACTGAAATATTCAGCCGTGGATGTTTGGGATGCTCATCCTCTTACTCTCACATTCTCCAGCCTCACTGACATTCAAATGTTATGACAGCAGAGAGAAAATAAGTACCAGCTGAGAGCTTTAAAATAGCCGAGGCTGACTAACAGTTAAACAACTGAAGTATGGTACTGTGACAAACATGGTGGCTGTGACCATATCATTTTGCCTGAGCAGCAAGCACGTTATTTCAGTAGAATATGAATTAGGATACGACATGGCAGGTAATTGTGAGGGGGATGTTATCATTCCAGGGAAAATGTGTGAAATTGGCTGGAGCACCACTGCACTGTGAGTGACTGTGCTGTGTGTAGGTGTGTGAGAGTGTTGTACCTCTTGTTAACAGCCATCACATCCTCACTCTGTCTCTCTCTCTCCCTCCATCTCTCTCTCTCTCTCCTCCATCTCTTCCCCTGCCTCGTGACTCCCCTTTAAGACCTGGTGGAAAAATCATCTGGTGGAAGAAAAAACTCTCCCACAGTATAGCATATGGGGAAACTGGCAGCCATGTGTCCATGCCCTGGACTACAGAGAAGGGGGGAAAACTTTCACCGAGTTAATCATTAGTTTCAGATGGGAACGAAGCCACCAGCTGCTCCCTCATTTTGTGCTCCCCTACTGACCTTACAGAACTTTAGCAGCACCACATCCATATTAATGAACGCCCTCACCGTGCAACGGAAGCAGCATGCCGGCATTGTGATGTGCTGAATGTTGAATAAAATAATAGGCTGGGGTGTGCGTGTGTGAGTGTGTGTGTGTGTGTGTGTGTGTGTGTGTGTGTGTGTGTGTGTGAGTGTGTGTGTGTGAGTGTGTGTGCGTGTGCGTGTGCGTGTGCGTGTGCGTGTGCGTGTGCGTGTGTGCGTGTGTGCGTGTGTGTGTGTGTGTGTGTGTGTGTGTGAGGGCTACATGCCAGGTAGAATTTGACGCTGTCTATTAGCATGGCAAAGTGCTGGCTGGCTCGCTGCTGTTGAGCGATGAATAACATGACGGGGTGTCAGGCTAGCTGTCCATGGCACAGTCTAGCGGATAGGGAGTCTTGAAGGCTGGAGGAGAGACAGAGAGAAAGAGAGAGAGAGAAAGAGAGAGAAGACAGACTTGCATGGGGTGGAGGCAGCTTAAACATCCACCTCCTTCCACCCGCTGGCCACTGCTGCTGACTACAGTATCTTTTACAGTACAGAATGTAGGTCATCGCTGTTGTATGCAGTCAAGGCTACACTATCAGACAATGCATGTGTGTGTGTGTATGTATGTGTGTGTATAGTGTGTGTGTGTGTGTGTGTGTGTGTGTGTGTGTGTGTGTGTGTGTGTGTGTGTGTGTGTGTGTGTGTGTGTGTGTGTGTATTATCGGGGGGATAAAAGAGAAAAGATTGCTGAGAGGGAAGAAGAACAGCCTTTGAAATACAGATGTACAGATGGAGTCTTTTTTTTTTCTATTTTTCCACTGCATTTTGAAAAGAGCAACATCGTGACATCTGTGACAATGGGGGGTGCAAGAGAGAGGAAATAAATAAGGGAGAGAGGGAAAGTAAATGGGACCCATGCGCACAGATGGAGCTGTGGGCGAGCAGTAAAGTCACCCTGACATGTACTGGTGCAGACAGACAGCCAGCAGTCCTGCCACAGAGAAGAGAGAGAGAGAGAGAGAGAGAGAGAGAGAGAGAGAGAGAGAGAGAGAGAGAGAGAGAGAGGGAGAGTAAGAGATGGAGAGTGAGAAAGAGGGAGAAAGAGAGAAAGAGATGTGTTGAAGGACGCCAGGGACTGTGAGTTATCACTGATGTAAATAACAGACCCGGGGATGAGGGGAGAAGCAGACTAGATGGAGAGAGAGAGAGAGAGAGAGAGAGGAGAGGAAGTGAGAGAGGAGAAAAGGGGAAAGGAAAGACGAGGGGCAGGAGAGAGAAAAGAAAAGAGAGAGATGAAGAGGAACAATGTGTGTGTGTGTGTGTGTGTGTGTGTGTGTGTGTGTGTGTGTGTGAGTGTACAAGCGTAAAAGACAATATATGTATAAGTGAGTTTGTGTGATAGTGTGTGTATGTCAAAGTGTATGTGTGTGTGAGAGAGAGAGCAAGAGAGAGACCCGGCAGCTGAACTCCCCAGGCAGACGCAGGCACACACACACACACACACACACACATGCATGCACAGACTGCTGCATTGCAGAGAGGGTAAGCGAGATGAGATGGAGGCACGCACACACGCACACACACACACACACTCCTGCACACACGCCTCCTCCTCCTCAAAGCCAGAGCACCTTCCTCGTGTAGCGGCTCAGATCCCCCATCAGCACACAGATAATCCAGCAGCTGAATTATTCACAGGCTGAGTGCCTTCAGGACTTAATTATGAATGTTTTCTCTCATTATTATAAAATCTGATGAAGTTGAAGAATGTGAATTATTTACAGTCACGTTTGCACAGCATGGACGGGGTAAGGACATACTGGAAAAAACTTGCAGCGGGGTAAGGACATACTGGAAAAAACTTGCAAGTGTGCAGCAGTTTACCATTCACTTCACTAGCCTCTTTTATTTATTTTGAAAAGATTTACATATAATCCCCACAGAAAATGCCTATATTAGTTCCTACATGAACTTGATCCTGAAAGGGCATTGAGTTTGCTACCTACCAATATGTAGTAATGGAAGCACCAATATGTAGTAATGAAAGCTCACATCTTTCCCTGTATTTATTTGGACATAGCTTGCTAAATCCCCTCCAAACCAAAGAGGTATCAGTGCAGCTCTCTTCTTTCCCAGCTGACCCCACAGCGAAACACGGCGGGCTCACAATACCACTTGATCCCCAGCAGTGATTGGCCCCTGACCCTCTTCGTTGGCAGCCATTTTGGACAAGCTCCACGCAGGTAGGGGGCGGACCTCGAGGTGAGCCTATCCGTGGTCTTAGTGTGGAGGCCTCGTGCCATCTTGGAGCCAGTTCGGACCTCAATTGATCCCCGTGCGCACGGTAAAGCTATCATGTGCCCGTTGTGTGCGGTAAAGAGATACCACCCCTCTCAGTCGTCAAGTTATCTATCTGTCCAGCCACATAGCCTTGCCAGCCGTGGAGGGGAGAGGGCTGGCAAGGCTGGACAGATAAATAACTTGAAGACCGGCCACTGTTTTGATACTGTTCTCCCCTAACCTCTGCCCAAGGTCCTCTAGGGTCCACCTCTGTCTGTAAGTCTAGCCCTTGGCAGCCCAAGATCCTCCTTCATTAGGAATCCATTCAATTGGATCTATATATAGATTAACAGGAGGAACAGGACAGGTTCGCAAATCACCTGAGCTGGGAAGCCAAGAAGACCAGACACGTGGCATGCCATTGAGGGCCAA